>NC_135484.1:37711902-38028882 GCF_052094955.1 Ictidomys tridecemlineatus | reverse complement strand
TAGTTTCTCACTTTTCTTTGGTTTGTTTGGTACTACAGGTTTCACCAGCTCAAGATCAATTTTTTAATTGAAAACTTTATTGAGAAAATTGTAGATTCACATACAGTTGCAAGAAATAATAGTGAGAGATCCTGTGTACTGTTTGCTCAGTTTCTCTTAAAATTGGCATCTTGCAAAATGATAGAACAGTATATAATAACAAAGATACTGACATTTCTAATTTACTTAGTTAAGATTTTCCCTATTATTATATTCATTCTGAGTGTGTTTTATATATCATTTTCATATATGTCCAAATTTAGTTTTACAGTTTTAGCTTTGATGTTTGTTTTCATTTTGAGTTGTTAAGTAATATAAGATTTAGGTAAATATTCATTCATTAGCCTGTGAATATTCAATTTTTCAGAATACTGTTTCTACCATTGTTGAAAAAGCTATCCTTCTGCCACTGAATTGTTTTCGTGCCTTTGTCAAAAATAGTTGAGCGTATTTGTGTGAGTCAATTTCTGGTTTTTACTCTATTAATCCATGTTCATCTCCTATCCAACTTCACTGTCTTGAATAATATAAATGGTAAAACTTTTCATTAAGTTGGATTATTCCCCCCACATTTTTCTTTGAAAGGTTTATTTCGGCTGTTCTAGGTCTTGTGCCTTTCCATATAAATTTTAGAATAAACTTGTCTATGTCTAAAAATTATGTCACAAAGATTTTTATAATAAATCTGTACTTCAATTTGAGTATATTGGCATTTTTACTCTGTTAAACCTTTCAATTCATTAACAAGATAGGTCTGTTTGTTTAGGTTTTCCTTGATTGCTTTCATCAGCATTTTTTAAAACAGATGCTATACACATTTCATTCAGTACATACTTAAGTTTTTAATTTTCGTTTTAATGTTTATAAATATTGCATTTTTAATTTCTGCTACTGAGTCTTTCTTGTTCATATAAAGAAATACCATTGATTTTTGTGTGGTGTTCTTGTATCCTACAACCTTGCTAAACTCATTAATTGTAGAGGTATTTTTTTTTAAGATTCCTTGACATTTTTTAATGTAGACAATCTTTTTTTAAAAAATAGAGTGTTTATTTTCTCATTTCTAATCTATATGTATTTTATTTCTTTTTCTTGTCTTATTGCTGTGTCTAGAATTCTAGTATTTTGTTGAGTTAAGGGGAAAGATAACAGAATCTTTGCCTTATTCTATATCTTATTCAGTCTTTCAGATTAAGTATAAAATTAGTTGTGGGTTTATTTATTTATGCATTCTTTAACAAGTTGAGGTGATTTCCCTCTACTCCTAATGAGCTAAGTTGTTTATTTTTTTAATCCTAAGTAGATGTTAGATGTGAACAAATTATTTTCTCTAAGAATTGATATGATCATATGAATTCTTCTCCACTAGCCTGTTAATATCATTGGTTATGTTAAATGTGAGTGAAATATTGAAATAACCTTGTGTACCTCAACAAATGCCACCTGATCATGGTATACAGTTGGTTTATGTATTGTTAGATTCAGTTTGCTGACATTTTACTGAAGATTTCTGCATCTAAGTTGATGAGAGATGTTGGTCTGTAGTTTTTTTTTTATTTCTTTCTTTTTTAAAAACTATTTTTGACAGGTTTTTATATCAGAATAATACTGATTATGTAAAATGATTTGGAAACTGTATTCTTGTCTTCTGAAAGATGTTGTAAGAAATTGATGCTAATACTTCTCTAAATGTGTTACACGATTCACCAGTGAAGCCATCTGGGTTTGGAGATTTTTTTTTTCTTTTGTTCCTTTTTTTAAGAGCTTTATAACTGTGAATTCAATTTCTCAACCAATTGCAAGTCTGCTTAACTTTTTTCTTGTTGTAGTTGTGGTAATTTGAGATTTTTCAAAGAGTTAGTCAACTTTACTCCAACTATAAAATTCATGATTGTAAGGTTCCTTTCTTATTCTCTTATCAGCTACAATGTAAGTAGTGAAATCTTCTGTTTCATTCCTGATATTGGTGATTTCTATTTTTCACTTCTTATTTTTATCAATCTTGTTTTAATTAGCCTTGTTAGTGGTTTATCATTTTCATATACTTTTTTACAAAGCGGCTTTTTTTCATTAATTTTCTGTATTTTTATCTTATTTTCAATTAAAATGATTTCTGCTTCTTATTTTATTTCCTTTATTCTGTTTGCTTTGGGTTTATTTTGCTATTCATCTTGTAGTTTCTTGAAGTAAAAATTAAATTACTGATTTGAAAAGTTTATTTTCATGCAAACATTTAATACTACATTTCACTTATCTGAAATACTGTATTTTCATTTTGGCTGTATCTGTCATTTCTTTTTTACCTCTTAATTCATTAATATTTATAAGTGTATTATTTAATTTATAAGTATTTGAAAATGTTCCCGTTGTCTTTCTGGTATTAATGTCTCGTTTGACTTCATCAGGACTAAAAGGACTATATGATTTCAGTTTTTGTTTGTTTGTTTTTTAGTCCAGAATATGATATATCTTGATTACTTTTCCACAGATACTTTTAAAAATATAGATTCTGCTTTTGTAAAGTGCAGTGTTCTTGCACGTTCATAGATCTCTTGTATTTGTTCAAGTCTTCTTCAGTCTTGATATTCAAACTTTGAATTTGCCGACTTCCCTTTCCAACTCTACTAATTTTTGCTTTGTGGTTTTATTTTTTTTAAATGAATATTGTTGGACTATATGAAGTTAGGTTTGTTTCATCTTCCTGATGGCTGAGTCCTTTTGTGATTACATAATACTCCCACTTTGGTAATTTTCAGTGCTCTGAAGCCAACTTTATCCAGTATTAATAGGCCACTTCTTTCTTTTTAATTAATATTGGCATGGTGTACCTTTTCTCATCTTTTTTTTCTATCGATTCTTCCCTGTCAGTGTGTTTCTCATACATAGTCTGAATGTGGGTTGTTTGGGAACAGCTTATGCTTATTTCATCGGCTTAAAAATCTGAACGTTGTGGCAAATATTAATTATGACTGATCCAGGGCTGTTTTGCCTACTTTCTTTTTGAAGGTGACACTTTGACCTGCGAAAACGTATCAAAGAAAAATGTTCTGGTCACACCTGATACAACAGTGAGTAGAGATTTTCTGGCCCCATTTTCATAGATTGAGCAACATTTCACTGCTTCTAGCATTTCAGGAAGAACTTAATTGTAGCTTTCTCATGTACACATCTTGAAGATGACATCTCCATCTCTGGACATCCTGACCCTCAGCTATAGGCTCCAGATCTGATTTGGATACCCTGTGTGTCTTTGTGCACATTTCAAGCTCACCTATATTAAAAAAAAAAAAATGTAGTTGTAGAAGGACAGAAGGCCTTTATTTTATTTGTTTATTTTTATGTGGTGCTGAGGATGGAACCCAGTGCCTCACACGTGCTAAGCAAGCAGGCTGCCATTGAGCTACAGCCCCAGTCCCAGGCTCACCTACATTTTAAGCACTACTGTCACTTTATTCAGACTTCTCTATAACTTTTTACCAAATAAATTTCCAAAGTCAAAAGAAAAAGGAAGAATTACGGTCTTTAAAACCTTGCTTTCTGTGATCTAATCTTAAATTCTCATGCTCACACTTTCTAAAGTGTCAAAAACAGCAAACTTGGAAACAGCTGGAAGAAAATAGAGGATCAAGAGGATGCAGCCTCTGCCTCCTCTAGAAAGAAAGGAAATTTGAGAGTAACTCACATTTGAAAACCAATAACCACTACAGACAAAGACATATAATATAAAAGCCCTCATTTTCTGACCCTAAACTACAACAGCACTTCTTCCAAACAAGATTCAGGGCAGAGGGTGGAGTTGTAGCTCAGCGGTTGAGCACTTGAGGCATTGCATTCCCATTCCCAGTACCACATATAAATAAGTAAATAAAATAAAGGTCCATCAATAACTTTAAAAAAATTTTTAAAAAATGATTCAGAGCAACTTATTTAAGTTGCTAGTTCTTCATAGCCAGGTATTAACAAATAGCCCCCACTGTGCCTGAGGATAGAATATTTTATGAGGAGAAAAATAAATGGATAAAAGTTATTGGAGAATAGATGTGCCGCCAGATTACCATTTATAGAACTGACTCACCATGTACCCTTAGACACGCTGGGTAGTTTCCCTATTTATAACATGGGGTTCATAGAACTTGTCGGCAAGAATGTGTGAACCCTCAAGTAAAATTTAGCACGTGGCGCCTAGCGCTCAAAGAGTTATCATATTATTACCCAAATTGGAATTGGCTTTGTGACAGATTTCAAATACCAGAGTCCTGCAAAGCAACTGCGACAAGTCTGTACATTCCTAGGAAACCTGAATGCGCATTGGAAACATGGGTGCATCTGGTTTTCCCTGAGGCAGCAGCTGCAGCTGCTCAAGTTGCTGTGGAATCCAAAGTGACAGCCCCCTCCTGGCTGGCAGCGTCACTGTCATTCAGGAGAGAGATCACAGAGCCTGTTCATTTCTGCCTTTGAGGTGCAGCTCACAGACATCAGCAGGAGACCAAAAGGCCTGTGGGGCATGAGGTTAAAAACCTGCAAAACAATAATGCCTTCTCCTCGCATGGAAATTCCACCATTCCTCTGTGGGTCCTGGGGAAATCCGGGACTGCGAGAAAAATGCATCTGAAATCCTTTCCTTAGGGTTTCAACAACAGGAGACAAGCAAATCCAAATGCAGGAACCTGGGTAGTGAAATTTGTTTAAAAAAAAAAAAAGTGAGACATTATGTTCAATGGCTCCCTGAGTGGGGCAGGAGTTTAAGAAAACATAAGCAGGCTACATTTTTTCCCCCTTCTTTTTCAATGACTTTTTTTCTACACAGGATATCCTGGTCACATCATGAGGAACTAGGTAAATATGCCCCCTTCGACTGAGTGGCAAGAATCATTTCCTGTCTGTTCTTTCAAGGAAGAAAGAAAAAGACCCCCAACCACCCCAAAATAGAAAAGTACAAACTGTCATTTGAAATTTGATCAGGAAATTTTGTTAACACAGGCAAGTATTATCCTGTAATTTGTTTTTAACTTGGTTGTTTTTGTTTTGCTTTGTTTTGGTATTTTTTTGGTCAAATACACGGCCTACATTGTGAGATTCACTGCTGTTTCTATCTCGTGATCATTGCTCAAATATGTGTCATTTCTTGAAATGTTTGGGCCTACGTCAAGCACTAATTCATTCTGAAAAACACTACTCTTTCTCTCCAACCTCATTCCCACCTTGTTTTATTTATTGTGAAAATAGGAAATCTTCAGCTGACACAGAGGCAGAAGGATCCCAAGTTTGAGGCCAGCCTTAGCAACTTAGAGAGACCCACAGTAACCTAGCAAGATCCTGTCTCAAAATCAAAATTTAAAATAAAAATGACTGGGGGTGTATCTCAGTGATAAGGTTCTATCGCCAGGACCAATAAAATAGAATAAACAAATAAATAGATATCCTTCGAATCATATTCAGTCTCAGGCTGGCAAGCAGAAATGTGAGGACAAAATGTTACTACTGGTGTAACATGTGGTGTTTTGTGGGGAACTAAGTTCTTATGGAACTCTTTATGTAAAAAAAACATTTCTCAAAGTGTTTCATTAAAAGAGAAGACCCCTGCATTAATATTAAGAAAGAGAAAAGAGACTGTGGTCTCAGGAAAATGTAAACTACTCTATGCCACATATGTCTCTTGGAGATGTATAATGCACCATCAAATCTTAAAGATCCCACTTTGATTCTTTAAAAACCAATATTTTAAAAAGTTTACACTGAAGCTTTTTAAAAACACAATGATTATTAATACTCTATAGAGTATATGTTCTTTAAAATGCTTCTTAAGTATAACAAAAAAAGTATCTAAACTGCCTCTGAAGAAAAATTCTAATCATTTTTGAAGGATTTGACATTCATTTTCAAGATTATAAATTATGTATCATTTTCCCCAATTAGCTCACTCCATTGGCTTACTATGTCACTTGCTGCCACTTTAAATATTCCAAGTTCAACCCAAGAGGCTTCATTGTCCTCCCATTCCTGTTATTCCACAGAAGAACTAAATGTTTCCACCATGACAAGGTGCCTTCTTCAAGTGAACCAAAATACAAGTTCTATGCTGTGACAGAGAATGGGACACCAAGAAGAGTCCCCTTGAGGTTGAACTATTAAGTCAGTGATACATAAAGTGGTTAAAAATGGAAATGCTAGTGTAAATATTCCAGAGACAGAAATGCTTACTCCTTTTTAATCAGAATTCACACCTCAGCTCTTTTCTCTTCCACTAAACTCTATGGCACAGTCACATCTCTCCTCAGCAAACACCTGGTTCGTAAACTGATGTTTGACATTAAAATATTATGGGCTATGTGTGGTGGCGCATGACTGAAATCCCAGCCAGGGAGGCTGACACAGAAAGATGGCAAGTTCAAGGCCAGCCTCAGCAACTTATCGAGGCCTTAAGCAACTTAGCAAGATTCTCAAAATAAAAACTAAAAGGACTGGCCATGCGGCTCAGTGCTTAAGCACCTCTGGGTTCCCCAAAACAAACAAAAGAAATTTTGAATGGGGCTGTTACCCAATCACAGAGATCATTAGGCAGGATCCTTAACCCACATGCTTTCAAAATCTATAGATGGAGAAGATGTATAAACAAGTAGTAACTGAACACAGTTATAAACATCATACTAGAGGCTTGTAGAGGTGTACACAGAGGCATAAAACATGATTGTATATTGGGGACTTTCTATGTGGATGAGATGGTAGGTTGTATTAAAATTGTCAGAAGAAACTAGAAAGCTAAATGGGGGTCCTTGAAGATGTCAAGAGCATCAGCACGCTGATAATCAGAGAACTGATATGAAGGGATTGCTCTTTTTTTTATTTCAACTGTTCATTAAATCAGACTTACTGTCTCTTCACATTCTTACATACACAGCAGAAACCAAAATAAGACCAAGTTGCTAATCCATGTCTCCAGACAGAAAACTTGATTAAAGTTCTCAAATAAGAATCGTGGCTCCCTTTTGCCTGTAAAAAAAAAAAAAAAAATACACTTCTTTCAACAATTTTTTTTTTTTTGATGGTGGGGGAGGTGGCTACTAGTAAGGTACAGCTTTAGTCTACATACAGTTTTACTTTCTTAGTGCAAAGTCTGTTGCTAAGTAGAGGATGGATCTCTTCATCCCCTGAGACAAAGCAGACTTGTTAATATCAGAAAGACACAAGGTCTTTATTAGATAATTCCAATTGGTTTGAGACAAAATACAGACATGAGCACATAACTAGTCTAGTACCTTCAAAATCTCTCTCTTCTTTTCTGGCCAAGGTTGAACCTTAGAGCCTTAAACAGTCCTAAAGCAATTAAGACTCTACTGAGCAAAATTTGATGGTGTGTTCAAAAAAACCAGACAGTTACAGCCTGGTTATTATTGCAAACATACCGTAAAATCCCAAATGTAGCATATGGAATGTAGGAAGAAAAACTGGAGGAGACAACTAAAGTAGAGTTGATTTTCCTGGCTTGTTTTTAGCTCCTTACTGCTATACCCAAACAAACAAACCTCTTCTTATCTGTCAGTTCATCAGTCATGTGTGAAATGGGAGAGGAGTAGGGCCTTCCTACAGGATGCATGCCAGGGCTCAAATGAGACAGAGTGCTGAAGAAAAGCACTCTGGAACACCAACTGCCTTGCAAGCTTAGGTTGTTCGTACTGAGTAACTGTGTCTGTGTGCCTCTGACCTTTTAAACACTGGCCTACAGAACCATTTCCCTTCTGCCGTCATCCCACCAACCAGTTATGCACAGCTCCTTGGAATGAAATGTACTGATTCCAGAACTTTCTGTCTGATTCATCATGACCTAAGGCCAAGGTATTTCTGGCCTCCATAGTCAGGGACTATGAGAAAGGTTTAGTGATAGAGGACTTACAGGTCTATCGTTCTCTGTTCTGAAGATCTTTTCTACACCCATGCTGTTGCCTTTCCCTGAGATCTACCTCTTCTGGACTTTGGGCATCCTACTGACCCTTTCTTTTGCATTCCTTTAGGCAATGTCTTATCTTCCTCACTGGGCAGAGCCTCCCTCAAACAAGGATTCTGGTTATTTTCTTCCTTCCTGAGAAAGCCCATCTGTTTAGGTCTCTGAGCCTTCGTTTTTTTGTGAATGATTTACCTACTGACCCCTAACCCCACCCAATCCCACATTTCTTCCTGTTTTTCGGATGGGTGACACCTTCTGACCACCCTGTCAATGGAAAAAAAGATAAACACCAAAGTCTGTTTCCTCCCAAGGCTGTCCCAGTCTCACAACCTGGACTGTTCTCAACGGCTCCGAGTCTGTGGAATCATCTCCCTTTCCTCTGCTGTCTCCCAAGAGCTTCTTTTCCCTCATCACACTTAATAATCAGCGGCCGGATTTGCTGCTCTTTCCTCTGTGTTATCTTGGAGATCTGCTTCTTCCTCTGGATGCAACAGACAGATCCCTGCATCTGATTCTCTCATCTTGGACTAAATTGTCTCTCATTTTCCTGCAAGGAGCGAGTCCTAATTTTCAAAGTTTTCAATTAAAAAGAAAATCGGTTCAATCAGCTGTTATACGCACTTCCTTGGTTGTGTTTTACTCCAAGCTCTATTTTCACTCTGTACTCAGTTCTTTGTTATAGGTACTTTGTTAGGAGATCTACCTCCAAAGCAGTCTGCAAACATGATCTGTCTTCTTCACACCCCTCTTCTTTACATTCTGTTTGGGGAAAGCTTTCTCTCTCAATACTTCACAACTAACTTGATCTGGAGTCTACAAACAGTATCACTCTCTGAAATTTCATGGCTGAAAGTGGCCTTGATCAGTGCTATTCAATACAACTTTGCCTGATGATGCCAATGTTCTCTATTTCTGCCCTTCAATATGGCAGCTACTACACACCCATGGCTATTGGGTCCCAGAAATGTGGCTGGTGCATTAAAAGAACTGAACTTTTAACTTTACTTAATATTAATTAATTTAAATGTAACTCACCACATCTGGCTAGTAGCTACTGTACCAAACAATACAGTCTCAATCTAGGACCTAACGTATCAAACCATACTATGAAAATCAAATTCATTAAATATAATGTTAAGCTTTTCAGGGGCAAAAGGAAATACATGAGACCTGAAAAAAAAAAACTAGTTTTACAAAATAAAACTCATAATCAAAATTAAAGAACATTTTGATTTAGCATAATTAAATATTAACATGCCATTTTTGTCAACTTAAAAATATTCAAATAAAAACTCAAGAAAGTTGCTTTATTTTTCCAAATAATTTGTCGGTTATGTCTTTCTTCTTCACAAGAATTTCCAAATACACATAATAATTGCCACCAAATCGAATCATGGCCAATTGTAAATTAAACAAGTTTCTCGTGGCCCAATTCTATCAGAAACAGAAATATAAAAAATTCTTAATATTTTGAAGCAAAAAAAAAATAAGTACTTAATGTGGTACATTTTTCATGTTTTACATGGTGTTGGGTGAGACCTCTACAAGAGTGCCTAGTCTATGCCCAATTTAATATCACATATTTTATACTTGCAATAGTATATAAATAAAATTAATTCACCTGCCATACACCCAGTCTCTCCTACCCCTTTACTCAAGTCCACTCTTAGCATGGACAGGATAAGGCAAAGGTGTAAATGGAGGCGCCTGCCCCATGACCACCTTCCTTTCCACTTTGTTTCGTCTGGGCCAAGAAAGACCTCACATTCAAGCCTAAGAACAGCTTAGTCTGGACTTCCTGCTTCATCTAACAGTTCTAGAAATGTGCACATCTGTAGCTCACTCTTTTTTTAAAATACAAACCCTGCCCTGGGAGCAGGGAGTTCTGAGACTGCTGTTTTGGAGAGTGCATGACTCCTAACCCCAGGGACATTTTGCTTCGTGGGTAAGAGTGTAAGAAGAAGGTCCTTACTGATCTTTAAGGCATGTGGACTGGTTAGTATTATTCTTACCTTTCTATATTTATATCACAGAATTTAGCACTATCTGAAATGTCATTATTTTGTTTCATTGACTTATTGTTGTTGTTGTTGTTATTATTATTATTATTATTATTATTATTTGGTGGTGAGGATCATACCCAGGGCCTTGTGCATGTAAGGCTGAGCTATAGCCCCAGCCCTAGTTATCAATTTTTTAAAAAAATATTGCGACTAAGAGACTACAAATAAACTCTGGTTATCATAATACCTGGAATCACAATGCTCCTGATGCTAGAATAGCATCTGGTTTATAGAAGATAGTAAATAAATGTTTACTGAGAAAATAATTATTTTTCTCATGATTTTCCTAGAAATTGATAGTATTCCTATTGAAAAGATTATAGGCTTTGAAACTGCACAAATTAAAATTGAATTCCCTCGCATCCTATTATTAGCCATGATCTTGATTAGTGGGCATAAAAACAAATCTAACTCAGTGACGTAGCTTTAATTTCTTGTACCTTTCCTTCTGTTTCTGTTTTGTTTTTGTTTTTCTTCCTTATTATATTCTCTTTGTGAAACCCAGGTCTGTCACTTGTTGGTGGGTTATCAAACCAACTTAAGTGTTACAGTTCCCAAAGTGTAGACTATAAAGCCCTGGGGATCCAAACATTTTCAAGGAGATCTATGAGGTTCAAGTTACTCACAGTGGTACTAACACATCATTTACCTTTGCCATGGTGTTGACATTTGCACTATAATACAAAAGGAACGATGTGTAAAATTGTTGTATCATTAAGGCCCATGATAAAGTTCAAGAGGTCAAGCAGAAATTAGAACTTTGGAAAACTTGTATCCATCACTGTGAGCCTGAGAGCTTCCCAATAACTTAATGACTTTTTTCACATGGTAACATGGTAACCATGGTAACACTAAGACATGTGACTTTTTGATATTAGAAGTTTGAAACATTTGGAAAATAATTCAAGGGATAAATATTTCCCAAATGACCAACTCAGGGTATTCTCAAATCACATGTGGTTAAATGATCCATTAGACATCTAGCCCGGTGTACAAGGCAGGTAGGTAGGTACACATGTATTGTCCCAGCCACTTGGGAGGTGAGGCAGAAGGATCAACTGAGCCCTGGAATTTGAGACTAGCCTGGGCAACTTAGTGACTCCATATCAAAAACAAAGAAATGAAGTCCAAGATAAGCCAACGAATTATAATGAAAATACACTAATGTAGACAGCCATCCTCCATGGGCTGTGTGTGGACTGTCATACATCACCACCCAGTGAATAGGAGAACTGGTGTCTGGGATCTTCCAGTTGACATTTCCTCTGGTTGACTACCCAGACACACTGTGAGTCCTATTCAGTTTGATCCAGGTCCCACAAAGCACTGGAAATGGAGTGACCTGCTGTAGCTGCACAGCCACTCCAAGATAGATGTGACCTGCCAAGATGCCATCCACCTGCTGCCTGCAAGAATCCACCCCTGCAACCTTACCCCTGCCTTTGATGTACCCCCTTAAATAAACCACAGGAGACGTTTTCTAACAGTCTGGTTCCAGCTTCTGTGTGGATTGGACCTATCAGGTGCTCCAATCCTTTAAATCTAATTCTGACTTCTCTCTTGTTCTTCACTGATTATTGTTGGCTTTAATTTCTCAGGTGGCTTACGCCTTCCTTGGCAGGAAGAAGACCCCCCCCAACAAGGCTCTGGAAGCCTCCCCGTACACTAAAAGTTCATCGGCACAGTTTCAGATTCTATGAGGCAGAGAATATCAACAATTACCTTCAAAAAGCCTATTAAAATTCTCTTCCTTTTAAACTACAGACAGTCCTTGAGTAACAACGGTTTGATTTACAATGTTTTAACTTTCAGTTGGTACAAATAGGATCTCACTCGTGTGAAATCTAAGAGTTGATTTCACAGAAGTTGAGTGTAGAGGAGTGGTTCCCAGAGGCCAGGGAGCACAGAGGGAAAGGAGGGCTGGGGAAGACGGATCAACGGGTGCTAAAATGTAGTTAGATATGAGACCTAAGTTCTGGCGTGCTATTGCGCGATAGGGTAACTGGATAGCAACAATGTACTCTACACTTGGAAGAAGTTAGAAGAAAAAAATATTGAGTGTTTTCATTACAAAGAAATAAATGTTTGAGGAAATAGACTTTCTTACCCATGCTTGAACATGACACAATCTATACATATATTGAGATTCTAGAAGGTACCCCAGGCCCATGGATAATATTTATGGGTCAATTAAAAAATGCTTTGAAATTTAAAGATAGAAGTTTCAAAATGTAACAAAAGATGGTGACAAAGCCATCTGTACCCAGGAGAAGTCATACTTCTAATATTGAATTTTTATCTTTTCCCAGGCTAGTGATAGGCAGCATGACTCTCTTGCAAAGTGGGACAGCAGCATCAGGCTTCAGCTCCTAGGCAATCACATCTCAAGAGGAAAGAGGTGGTGCTTTCCAGTGTACTCTGAATCTAAACTACCATGCTTGGAGGGTTAGGTGTGTAAGAGGCATTTTCAAGCTCCAATATGCTCAATTTACAATGGGTTTATCTGAATAAAACCTTATTGTAAGCAAAGTCCATCTGTAGTAGTTCTATAAGGCCAAATTTTCTTGGTATACTTCAATTAAAATAGCATATCTCAACAGACTGAAAGTCAGAAGGTATGGGAATCTAGCTATTTTATACATTAGAGGAATTTGAAAAAATATATATAAAACAATATATATTTGTATTAACTTCTTTTTAGGTTTTCTTTAGAATATTTTCATTAAAATAGATATTTTACTGGCAAATGCCATAATTTCATTCTTCTTTATGGCTGAGTAATATTCCATCTGTACCACATGTTCCTCATCCATTTATCTGTTGAAGGGCAACTAGGTTCGTTCCATAATTTAGTTATTGTGAATTATTCTGCTATAAACATTGATGTGGCTGTGTCACTGTTATATACTGTTTTTAAATCCTTTGGGTATAGAGCAAGGAGTGGGATAACTGGTCCAAATGGTGGTTCCATTCTAAGTTTTCTAAGGAATCTCCATATTGCTTTCCAATGTGGTTGCACCAATTTTCAGTCCCACCATCAATGTATGTGTGTACCCTTTCTCCCCACATTCTCTCCAACATTTATTGTTACTTTTATTCTTGATAATTGCATTTGTTGGTAAATGGATGGGACTGGAGACTATCATGCTATGTGAAATAAGCCAATCCCCCAAAACCAAAGACTGAATATTCTCTTTGATATGTAGATGCTAACACACATCAGGGAAGAACAGAAGTTCATTGGATTAGACAAAGAGAATGAAGCCAGGGAGTCAACTTGGGAGTAGGAAAGACAGTAGAATGAATTGGACATAACTTTCTTATGTTCATATATAAATACATGACCAGTGTAAATCCACATCGTGTACAACCGCAAAAAATGGGAAGTTATACTCTCTGTATGTACGATATGTCAAAATACATTCTACTGTCATGTCTAATTAAAAATAAAAAATTAAAATAGAAAAAATAGGTATTTTAACATGTAATGAGCACATGATTGTCATTTTAGATGAATTAAATAAACATTTTAATTATCCATTTTAATTTATAACATAGTAAATCTTGATAGGTATAACCCACATAAACAAAAACTCTTTACTTCATTCCTCAAATAACTTTTAAGAAAGAAAAAATTAGTGAGACCAAAATGTATGAGAACCACTGATTTAATGTATTGTGACCAGCATTTTTAAAATGAAATAGAATATATTTCTACTACATTTTAGTATTACTAAAGTCACATTTCATATTAACTTTATACTTTATATTAATACACATTATTTAGGGAAGTATGTAATCTCTTGAAATCTTTCTTTCAATCATGCAGATACAAATAGATGTCTGCAGGTAACGGATCACAGGATCAAATGTATTTTTTATCTGTGCAGTCAAAAGTCTGGAAGAAAAAAAAAAAGAGAGATGTACTAGATCATTTGCTCCTTAGGAGCAGGAACTGTGCTTTTTTATCTTTCTAGGCCAAGGTATTTAGCACAATGTCTAACACGTATACCAACTCAATAAATATAGAAGGAACCTTGTGTGTCTCTTAGTTTCCGCATCCTATGTATCAGCACATCCTGACAGCTCTGCCTTCAAAACCAGTCCAGAACCTGCCCACTCACCTCAAAACCCAGGCCCTGTCTTTTCTGCCCTGGATTGCTGTGGTGGCCTCCTAACTGTTCCCCGTGAATTCAGCTCCTCTTGTTATAATCCATTCTTGATACATATGCTGGGGTCTTCCTATGTTTAGAAATTTCCCCATCTCTAAGAGCAGCCCCTGTTTTCTTCCCTCTGCTCCTTCCCCTCCCTCTTGTTCCCAAAACATGCAGGCTATGATAGCCAGATTTGGGTGCCGTGAACGAAATATCTGACCAGAACAACTTAGAGGAGGAAAAGTTTATTTGGGCTCACAATTTCAGAGGTCTCCGTCCATGGTTAGCCCACTCCACTGCTCTGGGCTGAAGGTGAAGCAGAATATCATGGCAGCCAGGAAAGAGAGGGGGGTGGGCACCAGGAATAATATACCCCAAAGGCATAGCCCAGTGACCTACTTCCTCTAGCCCTATCCTACTTGCCTAAGTCAACACCCATTGCAGTGGTCCTTTCAAATTACTTACCCCTCAAATGGATCAATCCACTAATTAGGTTTCAGCTTTCCTGATCACTTCACCTCTGAACATTCCTGAATTGTCTCACAAAAGAGCTCTCAGGGCGACCTCACATCTAAACCGTAACACAGCCTGTGGGTTGGGCTCAGATTTCGCCATCATCGATGTTCCATTTACAGACTCACAGTCGGAACTCCCTTCTCTTGTCACCCCTGGCTGCCTGCTTCCCTACACCACAGTTTTCATCAGAGGTCTCATGTCCTTTGTCGAATTCCTCCACTATTCCCTCAAATCCTACATTGCCACCTGTACTCGTCTTTTCAGAACTGAGATAATGTTGATGGCCAACCTTGTCATTGGATCAACTCACCTGAGATGAGTAGTTGAGAAATGAGCAGCCCTCACATCTGTATGTTGTCCGTAAATCAGCTCCCAACATGCACTAAAATAGAAATTTAGCTGGGGTAATGTGAGATACAGTAATAATGCAAAATTGTTTTCTGGAATAAATAAAAAGCAAAATTCTTTGGACACACCAGTTCTAAAACAGAAAACAGGAAAGTTAAAACACTGAAATTCAAACCAATAATCTTCTGCAGGTAGATATCCAGTGTTCCCAGTACCATTTATTTGAAGAGTATGCATACTACAGTGACACAGCCACATCAATGTTCATAGCCGCTCAATTCACAATAGCTAAGCTATGGATCCAACCTAGGTGACCTTCAACAGATGAATGGATAAAGAAAATGTGGTAGATACACACATTGGAATATTACTGAGCCATAAAGAAGAATGAAATTATGGCATTTGCCAGTGAATGAATGGAATTGGAGAACATCTTGCTAAACGAAATAAGCCAATTCTAAAAAAAACTGAAGGCCAAATGTTCTCTCTGATATGCAGAAGTTAACATACAAATAAGTGGAGGATGGGGAAGATAGAAGTTCATTGGATTAGACAAAGGGGGATGAAGGGAAGGGAGGGAGGATGGGAATAGGAAAGACAGAAGAATGAATTGGAATAACTTTCCTATGTTTATATATGAATACACCATGGTAACTCCACATCATGTTCAACCACAAGAATGAGATACTAATTAGAATAAATTATACTCCATTGACGTATAATATGTCAAAATATACTCTACTTGTATATCCAAAAAGAACAAATAGAAAATGAAAAAAATACATTCCTTATTTTTTAAACAATGTTCCTTATTGAAATTTTTAAATTCCAGAATTAGATCAAAGATTATGCACTGTATTTGGTTGATATTTAGTTATAGCCATAAGGTCATTTTAAAATAAATGATAATGTTATTAATGAATAAAATTTCAGGGCTGAGTTTCTTGAGGTGGCTATGCCTCTACTACCTAGTCATAGGACAGAGTTCTCTGTCTTTCAAAACTTGATTCACGTATTAGTAAGCTCAGAAGTTTAATATCATCAGTCATCAAAATTATCATAGTTGAGGCTGGGGACGTAGTTCAGTAGAAGAACGGAAGAACACTTACCTGGTATACATAGGGCCCTGAGTTCAGACACTACAAAAAAAAAATTGTGTATCCATATGTCATCTACTTGTCAACCTACCATCTTATTTTGTACTGCATCAAGATACCATCTTCTACAAGACAATTCAGTTCTGTTGATAAAGTGGCTCTGGACTAGTCTCCCTATTCTCTTTTCTCAAATCGTTCTATAATGTAGCATTAGGAACTCAAGTTTTTCAATCACCAGTGAAGAGTGCTGTATCCATACTGTGTGGCATTCATCCTCCACGAGTTCACTAAGAGAATGGCTCTAGTGCAGTACAATGACATTGTAACATATCTGTCACCTAGCCCTAAAAGTGGAAGCATTTTGGAATCAGGAATGGTATGGGGCTGTCACCCCAATGACAGGTTTTTTTCTTAGCCTCTAAATGGCAGACTCTAACCTCACGGCAGTACAACAATCACTTCAGAAGACTTGAAGCAGGACATTAACAGTGTGGGATCCTCCTCGTCTTGCCCATGGAATCTTTGGTAGAAAATTTTACTTTTCTTGACCTGGAAGGCAGAGTGTGTTTCCTCCCTTAGAGCAGTACTGGTTTGAATCATTATCAGCTTTACTTTACTGAATTCTATACAAAATATAACGAGGGAGAAGAGTTAGCTACAAAGCTAGTTTCAACGCACAGATTCCAGTATTAAGATCTTTTTTTAACATCTCGATCAACATGTAATTCAACATGTAAAGTGTGCAATTAATTGGGTTTTACTATTTTCACCAGCAACCACAATTTTAAAACATTTTCATCATCCTGAAAAACAATCCTATACTCATTAGGAGCACATTTCCTCCCAGTCTTCCCTGTCTGGCCTTGACAACTTCTAATCTACTTTCTGTCCAATTTTCCTGTTCTAGACATATAAACATAGATGACAATATACAGTAAATAGGCTTTTGTGAGTGGCTCTAAAAGTTAACATAATGTTTTCAGTGTTCATCCAAATTCCATGTTGTTGACGTGTATTTTCAGACAATAATATTCTTTCATGTAGATATATTTTGTTTAGACATTAATTAGTTGAGAGACATGTGGGTTGTTTCTATTTTTTAGCTATTATGAATGATGCTACTATGGACATCTTGCAAATGTTTTGGGTGAGCATGATTTCATTTCTCTTGGATATACCGAGGAATGGAATTGTTAGGCCATGGTTACTCTATTCTAAATACTGGAAGGAAGCACTAAGCTATTTTCCAATGGGGCTGCCCCAGTTGACCTTCCTACCAGCAGCATATTAGCATTCTAATTTTTCCATCCTTGCCATCACTTGTTATTATTTGTTTCCATCTCACAACCATCTAAGTAAATATAAATCAGTATCATATTATGGTTTTAATTTTTACTTTCCTAATAACTAATAATGTTGAACATCTTTTTGTGGACTTTTGGTCACTTACCTATTTTCTTTGGGAACATGTCTATTCATATTCTTTCCTTATTTTTTAATTAGTTGACTTTTTGTTGTTGAAGTGTAAGAATTTTATATATTCAAACTGTAAGTTCCTTTTTAGATGTATGACTTACTAATATTTTTTCCCATTCTTTTTTTTTCTTCTCAATTGAGCCTTTCAATTCATGAATATAATTTACCTTTTTAGATCTTCTTTAATTGTTTTCACCATCAACACTTCTTTTTCAAATTTATTCCTGGAGATGGGGTGTATCTGAGTGGTAGAATACTTGCCCAGCTTGTGTAAGCCCTGAATTCGATCCCCTGGCACTAAAAAAAAATAATAATAAATAATAATAAATAAATGACTTTATTCCTAAGTGTACTATGCTTTTGGATGCTATTGTAAATGAATTGCTTTTCTTAACTTCATTTTTACATTGTTCCTTGCTAATGTGTAGAAATACACATTGATTGTTATATATTAATCTTGTATCTTGCTGAACTTATTCATGATTATTCCAATTTTTATGAAATTGAAGCAGTATGTTTGGATGTGAAAATCTGCACTCTAATATTTCAAAAGCTGCTGATGACCCGGACTGCATCAAGGACACCAACTTCATACTTAGTGTGTACTTTGCTCAGTTTTAAAATGCAAACTGACGTTTTTACGTTAACAAAATAATTTTCATGTAAGGGATTACATTAATCCTCAACTAATCTTTTAATGAAAGAACTTAATCAAAATAATAGTACATAAAGGATAAAGCTCCCTGGCACATAGTAAATACTCAATCTTAAAATATTAATTCAATATTAACTAAACATAATTATCATTTTTCTCACAACAGTTTTACTCCACGAGGTTTCGTTGTTGTTGTTGTTTTTAAAATATTTTCTTAGTTGTCGATGGACTCTATTTATTTGTGGTGCTGAGAATGGAACCCAGTGCCTCACACATGCTAGGCAAGTGCTCTATCACTGAGCCCCAGCCCCAGCCCAAGTTGTTGTTTTAAACTCACCTTTATGGTCTATTTCTACCCATACTCCAGATTAGATCTTAAAAAAAAAAAAAAAGAGGAAATGAATTTTTAAAACATGATTAGTGGGCAATTCCATTAGCAAAGACCATTCAGTTTATTATTACTTCTCTAGTTCATTCTTTTATTTATTTGACCATTTCATAATCATCTATTGTGTGCCTACAACTATGGTTGCAGAAGCAGAGATGAGAAAAAGTTGTTTTCCTTGAAGATCCCCCAGTCTCCTCTCTGGCTGTACCTGCAAACATCAAGATACTATAGCTAATAAGTTTCTAACGTGCATAAATAATCACGAATGTTTGTTGTTTAATATCTCTTAATATTTTAAATAATGTACAGAATATCTAATAATAATATCTCAGCACAATTCCCTAGACATTTGAACTAGAAATTTGGTAAACACAATCCACAAATAAGAAAAAAAAAGAGTTCATAGAACAATCACATAGCTTTGGAATTGTAATATCATGGGCATTCTCTAGAATTGTTTAAATGAAAGAAACAGAAATGACAAGAGGGTCATTCCACCAGGCCATCTAGCAGTAGAAATGGACTTCGAAGAAGGCAGATCTGATTTCATCTGTAGTTTGGCATAATCCAGACAGTAGGACTAAAAGATCCTTTTGAGATTTTCTAAACCTTTGTTTTTCCTCTACATACTATTTTTGTGTATTTTCCTATAGTGAATAGTAATAAAACCCCTAAGTGATAAGAATCATGGAGGAAGAGGAGTACTTTGTCGAGGCTGACCCAAGGGATGTGGTACAATGAACTGGGTTGAGGAGAAGAAGCCAGAGAAAATGTTCTGTGGTTTGCCAGAAAAAAAGAAGGGCAAGTAGGGGATTTAAAGAGCCCTAAGACTGTACTCCACTTCCTGAGCTCCTGCCTATTTCCCCTGCATATGTTCCCTTCTCCCAGAGGAAAAATATTTTGGCTTTTCAAGAATGTATTTCCATTACACCCCTTCTCATATATTATGATAAATATATTCTGATAAATTTATGAAAAGCAAGCAAACTCCTTCTTTCCTTATGGAATAGATAACACTGGATTACATACCAAAGGGAAACTCTGATAGAGTGCATATCCTGTGCCACTCTGGGTGCCCTATCTCATTTAATCTAAGAGGAACTCTATAACACACACCTTGCAATTAACCTTAAATCACACTTCCGTGCTAGCAGTTTACTCTCCCTATCCTGTAGCCACTCAGTGCTATGACTGGGAATCACAGGCTCCAAAGTCTTAGATCCTGTACCTGCTTCTTTCACCCTTGACCTAATCCTGTTTTCCTAATGACTGTGCTGTTTACTGAATGCTCAGTACTGCACTTTGTCTCGCTGGTTAATGTGATTTGCACCACAAGTGTTCTCAGCCGTAAACCTCCTGGCTTCTGGTAAAGCAATCATGCCAGGGGACCCATCCGACCCATCGCATCACCAGGCAGCTGTGTTATCTGCTCAGGTC
This sequence comes from Ictidomys tridecemlineatus, assembly GCF_052094955.1. Taxonomy (NCBI): domain Eukaryota; kingdom Metazoa; phylum Chordata; class Mammalia; order Rodentia; family Sciuridae; genus Ictidomys; species Ictidomys tridecemlineatus. Next base: position 38,008,767 of record NC_135484.1, on the reverse strand, counting down.
ACGAAATCCACGCCACCCCCATCCCCCCCCTCCCCAGGCCTCTGGGAAACTCAGGAGATAGATTTGATTATCTTTGAGCTCCAGGCCTCTTTTGTTGATTTTCCATTCTGGTATAAATTATAGACATCACAGATGCTTCCAGAGTCTAATTGATTTAATCTCATTAGATCATTTTGTTCGTGAGGAAGGTCCAGAAAGATGCTAATGAATGCAAGTTAAAGAAGGGAAAATATGTCTTCTTTACAAATTTACTCTGAGGCAGCTAAGAAAATAAAGACATGAGGCTGAAGAGCAAACATCAATTTTTATGGTTAAAAAAAACATGTAAGATGTAAAATGTACATTTTAACCACGGAAGGATACAGATCTATGACATTCAATGCACTCAGACTGCCCTGTGGCCACCACCACCACCATCCTTCTTCTTCCTTTATCTTCTCCACTGAGTTAAGCAGTCATTCCCCAATCCTCCCTTCTCCAGCACCTGGCATCCATATTCTACTTTTTGTCCCTATAAATTTGACTAATTTAGGCATCTCATAGGAATCACACAGTCTTTGTCCTTTTGTGACTGATGTACTTCATTTAGCATAAGATCTTCAAGGTTCATCCATGTTGTAGCATGTATTAAAAATCTCCTTCCCTTTTTAGACTGAATAATATTGTGTGTCTATGCATATGTTGTATGTTTATATATATGTGCCATATTTTGTTTGTTTATTTTTCTGTTGATAAAAACATGCATTTCTCTCTATTTTGGCTATTATAAATAATCCTACTATGAACATGGGAGAGAAACATCTTTTCAAGTTCTTGCTTTTCATTCTTTTTTTTCTTTTTTGGTACTGGGGATTGAATCCCTCTGAGCTGCATCCCAAGTCCTTTATTTTTGAGACAGGGTTTTGCTAAGTGGCTAAAGTTCTTGTTGGTTTGCTGAGGCTGGCCTCAAACTTGTGATCCTCTTGCCACAGCCTCCCAAGTTGCTGGAGTTGCTAGTGTGTGCCAAGAGAGTCCTTGCTTTTCAATTCTTTGAGGAATATACTAAGTGCAACTGATAATTCTATGTTTAACTTGTTGAGGAACTGCTGTAATATTTTCCACAATGATGGCCATTTTACTTTCACACCAACAATACCCAAGGTTCTTGGTTTCTCCGTGTTTGCCAAGACTTGTTATTTTCTGGGGTTGGTTGTTTGTTTCCCTTTGTTTGAGTAATAGGTATCCTTATGGCTGTCAAGTAGTATCTCTTTGTGGTTTGCATTTCCTTAAGGAATGGTATGTTGAACATCTTTTCGTGGGTTTGTTGACAATTTGTAAATCTTCTTTATTATATCAAGTCCTTTACATGTTTTTAAATCATAATCTTATTTTTTTGAATTGTAGAAATTCTTTATATACTTTAGATATTGTTCCCTTAGGAAATATATGACTTGCAATTTTTTTTTCCATTCAATGTGTGTGTTTTAACTCTGTTGATAAGGTCATTGATATACAAAAAAATTAATTATAATGAAGTTCATTGTGATTGGACATCCAAAAGTAAGAAAAAAACTTTTTTACTCACTTTCTGTTTATTTGGTGTCACATCCAAAACATCATTGCCAAATTTAATGTCACTAAGGTTTTTCTTTTTCTAAGGTTTGTCATTGGTAGCTGTGAAATTTAGATCTTTGGTCCATTTTGAGTTAATTTTTGTTTATGGTGTAAGGATCTAATCCAAATTATTCTTTACTTTTATTGTTCACTTATTTTTTTGCATGTAGATTTCCAGTTTTTTTTAACATTATTTGTTGAAATGATTATCCTTTTCCCATTGAATGTTCTTGACACAATTTTCAAAAATCTTTGACCATGTAAGAATTTATTTGTGGACTCTATTCTGTTCCAATGGTATATTATCTGTCTTTATGCCAGTACCACACCATATTGATTAGGGTAGCTGTGTAGCAAATCTTAAAATCAAGAATTATGAGATATTCAGTTTTCTTTTTCTTTTTCAAGATTTTTCGGGCTAGGAAATGGTAATTTTTAGTGAGGAAATAAACAGACTTAAAAGTATTACTAAGATAAACATTTTATCAGAGGTAATATAAAATAGTTTATATTAAACTGTTTTATCCCTGAATTAATAAATATTCATTGTCAAAGAACTATTTCTTTGGTAGGGCAATGAATTCTTAATGAGACTCAAAGTAAAAGAATAATAAAAGAAACTAATAAATAAGCAAATTTCAGGGAATGAGGAATTATTTCTGGTGAAATTAATAAAGAAGTTAATGGAGGAGGTACAATTTGAAATGAGTCTTTTTAAAAAGGCTAAGATGGGAAGGTTATATTTGTCATTGATCGGCTCTTCTACCTTATACTTCTACCTTGATTCCATAGACCATGTTGGATGGTTCTAATGTGCTTCTACATTATTTTTAAAGCTGTAGTTAAAAATGAAAACTCAAACTGGGCAAGGTGGCATGAGATAATAATCCCAGCAACTCGGGACATTGAGGCAGGAGGATTGCAAGTCTGAGACAGCCAGCCTAGAAAATTTAGAAAGACCCTGTCCCAAAATTTAAAAAAAAAGACAAAGGTCAGGGATGTAGCTCAATGGCAGACCTACTCTGAGTGCAGTCTTGTTATTCCAATATGGGGGTGGGGGAGAAAACTCAACCACCACTTAAGCAATATACTATCATTTGTCCCATTATATACTTTCCACCCTTCAAGGAAAGGCTTCACAAATGTTTCAACATGCTTTTAGAACTAATGATTTTAAAGGTCTTATTTTAAAAGGCCTTATTTGAATTTCTGTTTGGGATGATAGAAAAATTCTAGAAATATATAGCAGTAGTGCTTTCTCACCTTGTGAATGTATTTAATACCACTGAATTGCACACTTAAAAATGGTTAAAATGATATTTTACCACTGTTTTTCATAAAAGAGAACTTTTTAATGTCTCAGATATAATAAATGTTTACTAGAGAAAACTCTTATAGATTTTTTCCAGAATACACACACACACACACACACACACACACACACACACACACACACACACATCTATATCAACTACCTGCATGGATGTGTGGGAAGTGTGAAACCTATGATAAATGGCATAGAAATGTTGGGTGTATGGTATCAAACTAAAAAGCTTCTTCATAGCAAAGGAAACAATCAAGAGCAAGAAGAGAGAGCCTATAGAATGACAGAAAATTTTTGCCACCTGCACCTCAGATTGAGCATTAATCTCCAGGATATACAAAGAATTCAAAACTCTTAACACCAATAAATCAAATAAACCATTCAATAAATGGGTAAAGGAACTGAACAGGCATTTCACAAAAGAAATACAATTGGTCAACAAATATATGAAAAAAAATGTTCAATATCAGTAGTAATTAGAGAAATGTAAATTAAAACTACCCTGAGATTCTCTCTTTCTCTCTCCAGTGATAATGGCATTATCAGAAATATAACTAACAATAAATGCTGGTGAGAATGTGGGGGGGAAGTTTCATTCATACATTGCTGGTTAGATTGCAAATTTGTGCAACCACTATGAAAATCAGTATGGAGATTCCTCAGAAAACTTGGAATGGAACCACCATTTGAATTAGTTATTGCACTCCTTGGTATATACCCAAAGATCTCAGAATCAGCATACTACAATGGCACAACCACATCAATGTTTATATCAGCTCAATTCACAATAGCTAAGCTATGGAACCAACCTAGGTGCCCTTCAACAGATGAATGGATAAAGAAACTGTGATGTATATACACAATAGAATATACACAAAAATACACAAATCTCAGCCATAAAGAAGAATGAAATTATTGCATAGGCCGGTAAATGGATGGAACAAGAGACTTTCGTGCTAAGTGAAACAAGCTAGTCCCCAAAAGACAAAGGCCAAATGTTCTCTCTAATATGTGGATACTAACACACAGTAAGGGGGGTAGGAGAATAGAAGTTCATTGGATTAGACAAAGGGGGATGAAGGGAAGAGAGAGGGATAAGAATAGGAAAGACAGTATTATGAACAAATAACCAGTGTAACTCCACATAATGTACAACCACAAGAATGGCATCCTAATTAGAATAAGTAATACTGCATGTATGTATAATAAGTCAAAATACACTCTACTGTCATGTACATATAAAAAGAACAAACAAGAAGAAATGTTGGCCATTGTATGGGCTGATTTAAATTCCATGGTAGGTAAACATGTGGTCTTTCAAAGAAACAATAGGGCTGCCAGAAAATTCTGGTAAGTAAAGTGGATGAATTTTTAATTTTAGCACTGTTTAAGAGAGAAATGCTCATCTAATTTCTCAGGATAAATTCCAGATGATATACATGCAAGTTGGAAAGTCAAATAGTCCAGGTATATTTAAAGTAAAAATAAAGAAAGAGCACCTAGTAGTGCCCTTTCATTTTTTTTTTTTTTTTTCTCTAGAAATCCAGAGGATTAGATAGGAAAGCTCAATTCAGTTCTGGGAGTCCAACCAGAAAGCACCACGGAAACCTGCAGCATCTTCTCACTGGTCAATGTGTCTTCTCTCCCTCATGGCTCCTCTCAAAGAAGAGTGATGGGCCTGTGCAACACATCGCCCTTCCATGGCGGTCCTCCAAACAAGCATTCTAGATCAAGCATTTTAAATCAAGCAATCTAAATCAAACATGTCACAAGAAGCGAGGAAGATACTTGAGTGCTTTAAAACAATGCCAGGCTACTGGAGAGGTTGGAGGCTGGGGGCCTCTCATTCCACTCCATGATGGGCCTTCGGAATTTGCTCCTTCACACTCCTTACCGCTGAGGTCCTGATGTGCTCTGGGCTTGACAATATTAAGAGTATACTTATATTTACCAAATATTGGTTAAGCCCTATTTTATAGGATGAAGGGAAGAAAATGCATAAGATAAAAGGCCACTAAAGGTCTTTCAGCCTAAAAAGGAAAACTGACATAATCAATCTCGGCAACACAGCTCAATGTTAGACTTAGGGTATGTTCATTCAATCAGTGATCTCTGACTAAGCACTGCCCGTGACCTCTGATGGTTGCAGGATACCAGATGATCTAGATAATATTGGGCACGTGAGCAATGGAGGAACCCTGGAGGATGGTTGTGATCATAGAACATAACAGAAGCAAGGGCTCTGGATAACATTTAGCTTTTGCTGGACTTCCTCATCCATATTCTAGTCACTTTACCAAAAATTTTGCTTTTAACTCATCTAATCCTAATCAAACTTCTTTCAACAGAATTAATAGCCTCATTTTACAATTGCAAGCACTAATGTGTAAAGAGGTTAAGTAATTCACCCTTATAAGTTCATAATTTTCAGTCACAGTATTCCTGTCAAATAAATGCGACCCTTGGGGCTAGGGCGGTAGCTCAGTGGCAGAGTATTTGCCTGGTACATGCGAGGCACTGGGTTCTAGCACCACATTAAAATAAATAAATAAATATAATAAAGACATTCTGTCAATCTAAAACTGCAAAAAAAATTGTTAAATAAAATAAATGCAACCCTTTTAAAAAAAATCATCTACCTGATGAAAAATTATTTTGTATGAAAAAAGTCAGTATGGTCATTTTTGTAAATATGGTTTCTTCTGGACCGCAAGATAAAAGGTAATTTTTACTCTTTATTTCTTATATGTGATTTTACTATTTTTATTACAACTATCAGGCATTATTTTGTAATAAAAATGTTTTGTTGGAGGCAGAGTTCAAACCCTGAGTTATCTAACTGCAAATATTATACTCAGGCACCATTTTGTTTTGCAACCCATGTTCAGTATAAAGAGAAGTCTTTACCCCTCACAGCCAACCTCGTGGGACAATTCTGCCTTCTCTCTCATGTGTACTTGTTTGTTTGTTTGTGGTGCTTGGGATCCAACCCATAGCCTCACACATGCTAAGCAAGTGCTTTACCTCTGAGCTATATCCCCAGCCCTTTTTAATTTTTATTTTGAGACAGGGTCTCACCAAGTTTGCCCAGGCTGACTTCCGGCTTGCTATGCTCCTGCCTCAGCTTCCCAAATAGCTGGGATTATGGGTATGCGCCACTGTGCCTGACTCTCTTTTGTAGTTCTTAAGAAGAGTAGTTGAACCTGCTGGGAAAGCAACACCCTGAAGTGCAGGAGAGCTGGCTGGAACACCTGGCCTCTGATCCAGCCCCGGAGAATGGTTGGTCCAGGTAGCTTTCCTCACAGTGAATTCGGGCCTTCCATTGTTCCTTGGGGCTCCTCCGTGAGCAACAAACCAGACTCATGTAACTTGCATGAGTGGGTGTTCTAGCTCATCAAACTCAAGACACGTTACATAGGCTTAGTGAATCTGCTTGACACCCCTTTTGGAATAATTCATCAGAGAAACGCCTCAGGCCCCTATTTGACCACAAAGAAACCCTGTTTGTTGAAAACGAAGGAGAAAGTTCTTAGTCATGTTCAACCATGTCCAAATGAGCCCACTGAGCCTCCAAGACCTCTGGTTGTGGAGAAGATTCTACCTTTTAAGAGACAGTGTGGACATTATGGTCTGAGTGACATCACGCACCGTGTCTCTTTTGTTGTTTATGGTTCTATTTTGTTTTTCTTGACATTAGAAAACAATCTACATAATTCTCTGGGAATTATTTACAATCAGTTCAGAAATAAGAGAGACCTAGAAAAGAAGAAAACAAACATAGCAAGAAACTTTACATTTGCAGAATTATGCCCTCTGTACAAAAACAGATGGCTGTTTCTTTTGTCTCCTCCATCTAAGCTAGGTTAGAATCATCTTCCCTTAGAAGTTAAAATAATGGGGGAAATCAAACAATTAGCATATGATTGCAGAGAAAAAAATAAATATATGAGAAATCCTTTCGTTGGTGCTACCACAAAGTCATTCCCTTTCTCTCTTCAGTTGCTGAAGAAGGATTTTCATTGGACACAAAGAAACTATCCAGAGAAAAAGGTTTATTAATGGTAAAAGCCAAGCTAGAGGATTCAGGGTTCAGGATGTGACTCAAAAACAGTCATAATATCGTTCTTTCATGGTAAACTTTTTAATGCATTGATAAGCTTAGAATTATAATATTGTAGCCTAACTTCTATTCAGTGTCCTTTCTCGGCTCAAGTAAAAGCGATCAGTACATCCATTTTCTCTTTCCCTTGAGCTTGCCTTCCCTAATTAAGGGAGATAGTAATGGCACTTGGATTTCATCTCATCTGGCTTTAGGTAATTATGGTTCATTGCAGCAATTACAAGTTACATTTATAATGAACAGTAAAGGGAAAAACCTTTCAAGTGCTGTTTATCGGGCTTTGAAAACCCGCAACAGAATGGACAGTCCAAATATATTTACTGGGCAATCAAATTCTTTAGTGAAAATGTTGAATCCTGTCTAAGAATTCACATCCGTAGCTCTCTTTACACTGTAACTCCCAAACCATTTCCTCCTCAATCCTCCACTAATTAACCCTAAAATAGCACAGCCATTCTCATGCTTCCCGGGCATTCCACATGGACAATCCACAATATTAATTTGTATAATATGGTCCTTTTAAATATTTCATGCTTTTTTGGAATAGTCTTTCCACCTCTATGTAAGTTCTGTGAGGGCAGAAATTACCACCTTTAATTTTTTTTTTTTTTCTTTTTGCAGATCTGTGCCATCTTTCTTGTCCCTTTACTTTTCCTCACTGGGACCCTTGGTCATCTCAGAATCCAACTAGGACCCTATTCCTTTCAGTTCCTCCTGACCATTCTAAGACCAGCAATTTCTTCTACTAATTACCCTCATGCCTTAATCCACCACTTATTTTCTCTTATAATACATTGTCTAGTATTATTAAAAGTTGTAGTTACTTAAAAAGAAAAATATTTTTCTTTCGCTTATCTGCCCTGTCATGAATTATCCAACCTTGCCCATCCATTAAAAGAGCATTAAATTTTTACGCCAATCTTGGACCCCAATCTTTTCATTCTAGACTTTGTATCTGGCATAATCTTATGTAATTCAAATCTTTATCTACCATCTATAGGCCGTCACCTTCCAATGACCTCCATTCGGATCTTTCTTAAAAGATACACACACACACACACACACACACACATACACATATACATATATATTACATATATACACATGGGTATGTAGTTTACTCTCAGTATTTTCAGTTGAATATTACATGAACATATAAAATTTAACCAATCAAAAACTGAAGTAATCATCTCTGCCTGCTCTATACATCCATCTCATTGTTCAAGTTAGAAACTCAAGATTCAACTATCACTTCATCTGTCCTGTTGTTTGACCAACCATATCCAAATCTGACTAACCTGTCCCAGAATTTCCCTTTTTTTTCTTTACATCTGCTACTGCTTTAGCCCAGGGAATCAATATCTCAGACAAACTACTATCATAGATCCCTAACTCTTCTACCTCAGAAATATATAAAGATCAGCATCCTTAAAAGACCCTATAGCCGGGCAGAGTGGCACATGCCTATAATCCCAGCAACTCAGGAGGCTGAGGCAGGAGGATTGTGAGTTTAAAGCCAGCCTCATTAATTTAGTGAGGCACTAAGCAACTCAGTGAGAACCTGTCTCTAAATAAAATACAAAATTGTGGCTAAGTGCTCTGAGTTCAATCCCCAGTACCTCCTGCCCCCCCACCAAAAAAAATGCCCTATAAAAAACCTCAGGTGACCACACCCTTCCCTACCTTTCTAACCCAGTTTTTGTCACTCTCTCCTTTTATAATTGTTGTCTAGCCTCTTTGGACTCTAATAAGCTTGGTCCTTCCCAGCCCAGAGTTTTCCACATGCTATTTCCATACCTGGAAAGTTCTTCTTCCCCTCTGCTCCCTGAGCTGGCTCTGTGAATGTATTCAGCTCAACGTTCTCCCACACTAGGTTATTCCCTCATTGGACACTTGCTAATGCTTCATGGTACCTATCATGTTTGATATTATATATTTGTCTATTTCTCTCTTCTTCACTGAGGACCAAAAAGCATGGCTATGTAGCTCACTGCCATATCCCCAAGCCTCAAAAAGTGCCCAGCAAGTAAGAAGGGTTCTATAAGCATTTTCTGAGTCATTAGTTAATAAGTTAACCAACTATTTGATAATTTAATACTATATCTGCTATTTTCTGTGTTCCCCAAAATTTGTATGTTGAGACTTAGTAATTGGTGTTATAGTCGTCAGAGGCAGGGCCTGTACAAGACAATGGAGTAGTAATGGTACAACCTCATGAACTGGATAAAGGGCCTTAAAAATGAAGTGTGCTAATCTGCCCCCCCCAAAAATAAATGCTGAGTGTTTTCTTTGATTTAAGGAGGTTGACTCATAGTGAGGTAGGGAGGGAGAGCATGGGAGGAACAGATGAATTCTAGATAGGGCAGAGGGATGGGAGGGAAAAGGAGGGGCCAGGGGATTAGCAAGGATGGTGGAATGTGATGGACATCACTATACAAAGAACAGGTATGAAGACTTGAATTGGGTGTCAACATACTTTATATACAAACAGAGATACAAAAATTGTGGTATATATGTGTATTAAGAATTGTAATGCAAAAAAATGTACATGTATAAAGGTATAAATTGATGTGATCATACCTTATACAGAGATACAAAAAAAATTGTGCTCTATTTGTGTAATAAGGATTGTAATGCATTCCACTGTTGTTGTATATTTTTAAAAAATAATAAAAATCAATAAAAAAGAATTGTAATGCAAAAAAAGTACACGTATAAAGGCAAAAATTTAAAAAAAAAAAGAGTAGCGTAATCTTAGATTACCTTAGATTAGGTAGAGGGAAGTGAAAGGAGGGGAAGGCAGGGAACGTGGAGATAAGGAAGACAGAAGAATGAAACAGACATTATTACTTTATGTAGATAGGTGACTGTATAAGCAATGTGATTCTACAATATGTATAATCAAAAAAATGAGAAATTATATCACATCTATGTATGATATATCAAAGTATATAAGTGCATTCTACTGTCATGTATAACTAATTAAAACATAAAAATTTTAAAAATAAAATTACTCACTTAAAAAAATAATGAAGTGCGAGGGTGCCCTTCTTCTCTTTGCCTAGCCATCCTTTCCACCCTACATGATGCCATCTGTAAGGAGTGGACCTTCACCAGACACCAGACTTACTGGTACCTTGATCTTGAACTTCTCAACTTGTGGAACTGTGAGGTATACTTTTCTTTTTTCGGGGGAAGGGAGACTGGGGATTGAATTCCAGGGCACTCAACCACTGAGCCACATCCCCAGCCCTATTTTGTATTTTATTTAGGGACAGGATCTCACTGAGTTGCTTAGCACCTCGCTTTTGCAGAGGTTGGCTTTGAACTTTCGATCCTCCTGCCTCAGCCTCCTGAGTTGCTTGGATTACAGGTGTGTGCCACCACACCCCGCAAAAGATACTTTTATATTGTTTTTAAATAGCCCATGTATCCCAGACTTGGTTTCAGCAGTATAAATGAACATTGATAATACCCTTTAATTCTTTTTATCAACCTCATCAACAAAATGCAGCCAAAAATAGTTGCTAATGCAGGGTGTTGTCGTGAACAATACCTGCCCCATATAAGCACTGTGTGTCAGCTCATGTTTACTACTAATGTTTATTTTATATATATTAAAAAAGAACAAGAGTTGTTTTGAGTATTTTAATCTAAACTTGGCCACTTTTTAGACACCTAACTTAGGCAGATATTCAATTTTTCTATTCATAGATGGATGATTGATTGCACATGGTGACTCTTTATAAAATTATGTCTGAGTCCTACTATTTTCAATATTTTTTGTGCTCAATACTCTTAGCATGAGTTCTACTCCTTTTACAACGTTTAAGGAAATAATACAGTACAGCTAGCCACAGAAACAATGTTATACAGAAGAATTCCAAAATTAACCATCTTGCATAACTGAAAGTTTATATTCATTGTTAAAAGATCAGATTTGGCATATTAAATTTTAAAAACGTTTACTTGAGCCGACAAGACTCATAAATTGGAAAGCTCCAAAGTGAAAGTGTTCAGGGGGTCTGCCAGTGAGGCAGGAGGGGAGGTCTTTTATAGAGTGAACACAGTAGCAAGACAAAGAAAGCATTTGATTCATCTGCTGATGCTGAGTTGGGTTTCCACTGTAGGAATCCAGGGCATTGGAGTTAGCTAATTGTCTCTCAGGTATTTGAACACCACTTAACAGCAATTCCTTGTGTTCCTCTGCTCCTGTCTCTGGTAAGTACCACTCTACCCTGTTTCTATGAGCTTGACCACTTACTTTAGAGAACTCATGAGAATGGAGGCATGCAATATTTAATCTCCCATGTCTACATTGTTCCATTTATTATAATGTCCTACAGGTTCATCGGTGTCGCTGAACAGTATTCCATGGTTTGCATGCACCACATTTTCTTTATCCAAAATTTTACATAAATTCCTGAATCATATATTTAAGCTCTGAGTGAAGCATTAATACTAGGAATCTCTTCAGCACTTTGCCTATTATTTTGCAAATATCTCAAAATTGATGAGTAAACTTCTGAAATTGTTCTAGTAAAATTTTTCTGCAGTATATTTAAATCATTACTGTGCTATCCACAAGAAAGTATAGTTTAGTATTTTCTGTCTCTACTATATGTTCTCCTGCCAAAATATTGTTTTTCATTTTTTATATTAAACATAGTTTAAGGAACAATGTGTTAGATGCCATCTGTTTGGGGCAAAATTTGGCTCTGGTTTTGAAATTTGCAACTAAGATATTTATCTTTTCCTACCCTTACATGCCAAGAACTCACCAAAATCTTATATCTTGGTACAAAGCTATCCCTATTTTTCAAAGATTAACATCTTTATTAATTAAGAGATATAGCTTTATTATGGCAACTGGTTATTGATTGAATGAAATGAGAATATGCCACCCTGTAACATGCCACTTTGGCAAAAGATTACATTAAGCTGTAGGCAACTGGGAATCAACAAATACTGAAAAGAAACCTTCTGCTTCCCTTATCTGACCAAAAGCTGCAAGCGCCAGAAAATAAATTCCTACAGATTCCCTCTTCAAGGTGGATCTAATTACAGAAGGAATGAAGTGAATAAAATCTATCCCAAACCCCTTTCTTGAAAGAGGTCTATATCCCTAGTGAGGGAAAGACTACTCATACATGTATAGACAAATGTTATTGCAAATGTTTTTATTTCTAGTTTGTTCTCCTAAAATCTGTTTGTCTTTAAAAAAAAAAAAAACCCTTTTGTGTTCTCATGAGTGTATTTTCTTCCCCCACCTTCCCACCTTTCACCTACTAAACTAGGTATGCAAGTCTCTAACCTTAATCATTTTGTGAGCTGACTACTTCTTTGATGGCTCCTTTCTGCCTACTAATAACTCTTACCTTCCTGTTAATCTGTCTTTTGTCAGTTTGATTCATGGACCCCCAGGAAACAAGCATAATAGGATAGAGAAAAAAAAAATTGTTTTCTTTTCCTGTAAAAAAAATATTGTTACATTGTCAAATAATAAAGCCAGAGACTTGTAGTCGTGCTGACCTCTAAAGCCTTACCAAGTGACCTTCTTTTAGGAGAAATCACTTAAGAAATCACTTAAAAACTAAATCCGTCTATCTGACCCATCAACAGATGTATTAACAAAGTACTCCTGGATAAGGCCCGACATTCATCAGTGAGATCAAAGTCTGTTCTGTGCAGGAAATGTTAACACGGCCGTCCTGATATCTCTTTTAGAAATGTGGTGCTGAGGTAGGAAGGTCTGTGTGGTGGCCTCGCTCAAGGCTGTGCCTGGGAGATGTGTCTGGCAAGTGCTCCCTCTTCTTAAAGCAGACCATGCTCTGCCTACCCTCCCTCACCAAGTTTCTGCTATGTTTCTTTAGCCACCATCCTCACCCACCTTCAAACATGCACTCAGTCTTGTCAACCTATTTCCTTTCACATGTTTAATGCCCCCAGAGATCTAATAAATGACAGGTATCCTTTGAACATATTTGACTTTTAACTCGTTTGGCCTCTCAAGCGAGTTAATAGCATTACAGATTTTGCAGATCAATTAGGGAAAATTTGTTTTTTTACAGTTCTAGGTAGCATTTCCCTCTTTCTTCCTGTCTGAGAAGGGAAATTTTACAATAAACAGTGTTAACTTACTCCTGTTAATTAGGTCTTTTTTTGTATTCTATGAAATTAGTGCTTCAAACACTAAATATTTGGGCTTGAATGTGCTGTGTTTTGTAATATTAAAGAGGCAGAAACAAAATTAAATGTGAAAAAGAACTCCTGAAAAGCATCATGAAGAAGTCTTATTTCATTATTTTCTTGGGCACAAGGGCGGGGTTTGGCATTAAACCCAGGAGTGCTCTACCACTGAGCCATATCCCCAGCCCTTTTTATTTTTTTCAGACAGGGCCTTGCTAAGTTGCTTAGGTTCTTTCAAAGTGCTGAGGGTGGTCTTGAACTTACAATCCTCCTGCTTCAGTCTCACAAGTTGCTGGACTTATAGCCTTGGGCACCATGACTGGCTTCTGTTAAATTCCAACAGCACAATCATTTTGGCGATGGTTTGGGACTGCTTATATGATATGACTTCAGTAGGATTTACCTACTAGGCAAATTGTCAAATGACGCAAATAAATGACTTTAATAAATAAAGCATCCTTAAACCTGTAAGATATTTTTGAAATTTTAGTCTTGTAAATGTAAATTTTTTCATCTTTTATTGACTTTATTCTTTTTAATACATGACAGCAGTGGAATGCATTACAATTTTTATTACACATATAGAGCACAATTTTTCGTATCTCTGTATATAAAGTATGTTCATGCCAATTTATGTCTTTATACATGTACTCTGTTTTTTTTGCATTACAATTCTTAATACACATATATATACCACAATTTTTCATATATCTGTTTTTATATAAAGTATGTTGACACCGAATTCAAGTCTTCATACATGTACTTTGTAAAATACATTGAAATTTTTCTTACCCTTCTACTTTCAAAGAAAGTAGAAGGACTTGTATCAACCTATGTCATACAACAAAATTGTTCATCACTTTTCTATCAAGAATCCTTTGATTTTCAGTTAATAAGAAGATATTTCTTCAATCACTATTATTTTACTCACAGCGTAGCTAGTCATGCAGAGAATCATTCCTTGGGGCCCCAAATTCCAGTCCTCCTGATAGGATACTATGATTTGAAAGTTGGTGTCCCCTTCAAACTCCATATTGAAACTTAATCCCCAATACAACAGTATGAAAAGATGTGAGGCTTAGAAGTTTATTAGTCCATGAGGGCTTTGCTCTCGTGGATGGAATTAGTCCTCATAAGAAGAATGGAGGAAGTTGGGCCTTTTGCCCTAGCTTGTACAAGAATATAGCAGGAAGGTCCTCATCAGACACTGAATGCTGGTGCCTTGATCTTGGACGCCCCAGCATTCAGAACTGTAAAAAAAGAATTTCTATTCTTTGTCAATTAGCCTCGGGTATTTTGTTTTAGTAACACCAACAGAGTAAGATAAAGGCGCACTAAATTGCAGTCTGACTCAATCTTGGCCTTTCATTCTCTTTCCTTGCTTTGTTTTGTTTTGTTTGTTTGTTTTGTTTTTTAATTCCTCATGAATTAAGATTCCTAAAAGTAGTCACTGGTCATCCTATGAGCTTACATGCACCTTGCTGGACATCGGTGTGCATGTCCCTCAGGAAGAGAGTCTAGTTTCTATAAAATTTCATTATATCTAACCTAGGACACATTTATATAATACACTGACATTTGTACTTATATCCGCTGGTTTTATAATTCCATTCAAAAACAAGAGCTGAGAACTTTTGTACAAAGTGTGCTTGCAGTAAATGCTTTAGAAGTAAAACAAATGGGTCCCACACTCAATTGCCTGTGTCCTGCCAGTGTAGAACAGAGAAGGAGAGCATGCCTGGCGGTGCTGAGGTACAGCAAACCTCACAACGGGGTTTCTTTTGAAATGTGGGGGCTGCGTTTTGCTCTGCACTCTTAAATACCCTGCAGAAGGTCAGGCTCTCATTTGCCAGCCTTTCATACCAGGGTAATTTGAAGCATGCCTCTCCCAGTCCTCCCTTCCCCCCATGCAATGACTTTTAGCCCACAGAGCAGATTTCCCTGAGACAGGGACGTCTGTAGCTCTGCCATTACCCAGGCGTCACCTCAGCATTCCTTTCTACCTACCAAAAACTTTTTGAAAAAGGAATTCATTTAATCCCTTCTTAATGTGACCCAATATGTTTTCACAAACGGGAGATTTTCTCAAAAGTGGCTTTCATAACCGTCTGCGTGGTTTTATGTGGCATGAGTAAATCAAACAGGGACCTCACCATTTTGACAGTCTGATTTAAACTGGACCATTTTTAACGCACTGTGAGTGGCAAGAGCAAACAGACACAACGACCAAGGAATTTTTAAGCTGGCCCAGTTGAACCACATATTTGTTCACACAGACAACCTCGATCACCTGAAAAACTCTGAATGTAATTATATTCCATGCTTTTAGGGATTTCATTAGAGATTTTAAAGACAAGATTTTACTCTGTGCCCTACCAAAAGAAATATTGTGGTTAGCATGTGCCTGCATGGTCTAGATCCATGGCTCCTACTGCATCATCTTTTCAAAATGCTCCAGAGAACATGTTTGGGCCAATACTATTCATAACTGTTTGGGTAATTTCATACAAAGCTTGATTGAATTTAATTTGAGCCAGTCAACAGGATTGATTTTCTTTTGTCTTAATTGTTTGATTTTAGTTATACATAATAGCATAGTCTATCTTGATATGTTTATACAAGTATAGAATATACCTTATTCTAATTAGAATCCTACCCCTGTAGATGTACACGATGTGGAGATTTACTGTGGTGTATTCATATAAGTACATAGGAAATTATGTCAGATTCATTTCATTGTTTTTTCTATTCCTATTGCTCCTCCCTTCCCTTCATTCTCCTTTGTCTAATCTAATGAACTTCCTGCCCACTCTTATTGTGGGTTAGCATCTGCATATTAGAGAAAACATTCAACTTTTGGTTTTGAGGAACTGGATTATTTCACTTAGCATGATAGTCTCTATGTCCATCCATTTATTAGCAGATGTCATAAAAACATTCTTCTTTATGGCAAAGTAATATTCATATGTATATATACACTACAATTTGTTTATCTGTTCATCTGTTGAAGGGCACCTAGGTTGGTTCCATAACTCAGCTATTATGAATTGTGCTGCAATAATAATTGAGATGGCTGAGTCACTGTAGTATGCTGATTTTTTTTTTATTGGTTGTTCACAACATTACAAAGCTCTTGACATCTCATATTTCATACATTAGAATCAAGTGGGTTATGAACTCCCATTTTTACCCCAAATACTCCTTTGGATACCGAGGAGTAGGATGACTAGTTAAATGGTGGTTCCATTTCCAGTTTTTTGAGGAATCTCCATACCCATACTGCTTTTCAGAGTGGTTGCACTAATACCTTTTCCCCTACATCCTCACCAGCATTTATTGTTACTTGTATTCTTGCCACCTGTACCTCAGACAGGACATTAATTTCCAGGATATACACTATTGGTTTTCTATGTAAGCACCAAGAGGCAAATAATTCAGTTGTGTTTTATGTAGAAAAACTAGTTCATACTTTGCTCATTTAAACAGAAGACTGACTTAGACCAGCTTTACCAGGTTGATTCAACCCAAGTGTGTGCAACCTCCATGCCAGTCCCACAGTTTGATGACTTTGTATTTGAGGCTACAGTTTCTATTGCCAGGACCTAATCCTGTGAAGATGTACTTGGGTCTACTTGAGGATCCCAGAGAGATAATCAAGAACACATGTTCCCTCCAGAAGCCAGTGAGCAATCTTCTGGTTACTTAAGAGAGAGGAGAAATTCTCTAGACCTTCCAGTCAGCTCTTAAAACTTTGTGGTTTATGAAAAGGGAGGAATTAGTTACTGAGAAATCAGTCTTTTTACTGCGGCTATGTGTGCAATAAGGAAATCTATAGATAAATTATGATGAGAAAATGTAGACCTTTCAACTCCATAAAAATACTAAACAAAAAAAAGGAAACTTTGTTGTTTCGTTTTTGGGGGGTGGGGGTGTACCAAGGATTGAACTTAGGGGTACTCAGCCACTGAGCCAGATCCCCAGCCCTCTTTTGTATTTTATTTAGAGACAGGGTCTCACTCAATTACTTAGCATCTCACCTTTGCTGAAGCTGGCTTTGAACTCATGATTGTCCTGCCTCAGCTTCCCAAGCCACTGCATTTATAGGCATGCACCACCATGCCTTGCAAAGGAAGGAAACCTTGGACAGAAAAATTAAAAATTACATAGAGGTTAAAAGAAGGATGAACATATTTGACCAAAGGGAAGAAAAGAAAAATCCACTCCAGAAATATTTGATATAGAAGAGAATTCATTTCTTTTACATGTTAGAAATTAGCTTAACGGGAAGCCACAGCAAGAAGAGTTTTTAAACATTGTCCCCTTTTAAGAATTCAGGCCTTTATATTTAAGCATGATATGATTGACTCAATAATAGTTTGGACAATTTTTGCACCAATTAAATATATGTTTTGAAAGGGATTACTATGTGCTCAGTTCTGCTTATCTTTGACAATATATTACATTTTTTCTTTTTTTTCTTTATCCTTTTTAAATATACATGACAGTAGAGTGTATTTTTTTTGACCTATGATACATACATGGAGTATAACTCGTTCTAATTAGGATTCCATTCTTGTGGTTGTACATGATGTGGAGTTTCATTTGTCATGTATTCATATATGAACATATATTCATATATGAAGTTATGTCCAATTCATTCTACCGTCTCTATTTCCATCTTCCCTCCTTTGCCTTCATTTCCCCTTATCTAATACAATGAACTTCTATTTTTGAAAGTGAAAGTTCTTGTTATCCTATTCCCTGAGAGTTATGATACCTACCTTATGCTTTAGTCCACTTTATACCTATGAGTAGTTATGTCACTTATTTGCCTTGAAATTCCATTTCCTTTACATTGTTTTGGGCTCAGGACCTAAAGCCAATAATACCCAAATTTGAATCCTGTTCTAGATATTTAATACCTCTGTAACTTAAGGCATAATTTTTAATGTTGATAAGTTTCAGTTTCCCCAGCAGCAAATGATGATAATACAATAGTATTTTTTTTTCTTATACGAAGATTAAATGAAGCAATCCTGGAAAGCCTTTATAAGGTGGAATAAATGCAGTAATGCAAAAGAAATTTTTTGATTCTTATATACAACTAAAAGCATATATGTTTTCATAAAACTTAGGTTCTGTCCTCAGAGAAGTTATATTTTCATGGACCAATCAGTGGATCACATAATTCCAGGTAGTGAAAAGTCCTGGGAAGAGAAGTAAAACAGGATAACGACATGAGAGTGATGTCAACCTACAGGGTAACAAGTCAGAGTCCTAAGTGGGGTGCAATGTTAGCTATGCTTATATCTGGGAGGAGCCATGGAAAAGCTGAAAGGGCAGGATATAGACTTCAAGGAGGAAATGATCTTTGGGGAAAAGTCCCAGAGTCCACGGTGGAGGAGGAAAGGACTTTGTAGAGGGGTCAGGTGACCTCACAGCCATGGAGGCTTGTTTTACTCAACCTTACAAAGCCATTCTCCTGCTGAGAAAGAACAGGACCTGATCTAAGATGGCTCTGATGACTTCCTTCCTTCCTTAGATTATAAAAGATTATAAAAGATAACTGTACATTTTGGGGTGTTATTTCTTTCATTCTTGTACCTTAATATGTCTTTTCCCAAGAACCTATTTTGTCTCCAAAAAGACCCCTGATTCTGTTCCCAAAACACTATAAAACAAACAAACAAACAAACAAAAAACCCCATATTTCTGACTGGGCTATCATGGTCTCAATTCAGTGTGTCTTTAGATGAAATGGTAACTTCTTAGATGAAATATACAAAACTAATGTTTTAAAATGAAACCTGTAATTTTAGTTATGCAAATAAAATCTTTTTCTAAGTTTTCCCCATATTATCAACAGTATTTACAATCCTTATGAAACTCACATGAATGTATTGATCAGGGTGCTACTGGAAGTAAATTACTATAACTGTGTATGTAAAAATTATGTGTTTTCAAATTAAGATGCTGCAAATTTATAATTGTTTTAACATTAATGCTTAAAGAATCCATTTTTAATGCATACTTTAATACTGTTCAGTTTACTGAGCCTAGATCTAGAGCCAAGAAGTCACTTCAACCATGCTAGCTAGCTATGTGACAGAAAGCAAATGGCTTACCCAAATATGACCTTGATTGCCTCATCTACAAAATGAAGACACGAGATAGATAATGGTAGGTTTTTACCCCATGAATGTTTTTCTTAGTAAGTTGTAAACATTTGACTTAGCAATTATTCAGCATGTTTTTTATCCGTTTACTTGGTATCTTAGTTCATTTTTTGCTTCAATAACAGAATACCTGAAGTTGAGAGATTTACTCTGACCTATTCAGAGTCTCACCTTAAGTTTGCAACACATGAACTTGAGGGACACAAAGCATTGCACTCCTTTAGTCTTCTCATTTAGTCTAACTTTCCAATGTGTCAGTTAAACTATTCATTATTAAATTTTTATATAGGTTCTTATTTCTTAAGTAATACCTGACTAATTCCATGTCAAGTAAAAATATTTTTTAAAATTAGTATTATTCATTTATGAGTTTTTCTTATATTTCCCCAAAATTAGCTTTCTTGATTTTCCTACATGATAATATATTTCTTATAAATTCTCAATGGAAACTCATTTTGAGCAAATTCTTGAGAAATGATATAATGGTATTCTATCCTCATTGAACTTTTTCTTTTTTGCCTGAACTTAAAAATGTCTTATATGCTATGTTATAAACACTAAGCAAAGTGACCCATACTTCAAAATACAAAAGAACTAGTATTTTTAAAGTTAAACCTATTTTAATTACTTATATTACAAATCATATATTGAACATCTTAATAGTATGTCTTCAAATCTTGTGCCTGGAAGATTTTTACTGCTGAATTTCTTCTCCTGGAAAGCTGGTCTTAATTTGCATTGAATTTCAATGACTTCCTTAAGCAAACACCTGGAGGTCTTCCAGTCTAATGGAAATGCATGTCCACACAGACAATTCTGAAAACACAGTGAGCTCTTTGGCAGTTTTAGAAAGGTTGAGGGTTGGCCATCTTCCAGACCTCAAGCTGTCCACACTGTTATTCCCAGACAGAAAGGGCTAGCAAGGTACAATATGCCTCTCTTGAGCAAAAGGATTAGAGCCCAGATACTGCTAAAAACAGGTATTTGTACTACAGAGTAGTTCCATTGTTGTGATGGGTAGTGTTCATGTCTTGGGAGGCTCCTAAGCACTAAGCACTGTGCCTCTGGGCCTCTGCCAAGTCTCCCCTGAAATGCCACACCTTCCAGAGGTATTTGGGTGGTCTGACTGAAGGACTGTTTAAAGAATGGAAGAACAGAGCACACCCCAAATGCTCTGTTTTTCTGCTCCTATTTAAAAAGCCTAGGTCTAAGGCTATCTAATTTCCTTTCTTCTTCTATAACAGACCAATTCCAAAAGTTAGAGTGCATCCAGAGAAAAACAAGCATTGGTAGTGGATTTAGAAAAAGGAGAATTAATAAGGTTAACTGCTCAATTGCAACCCAAAGGCGAAATAGAGTAATGCTCCAAATGGAGAATGTTCACTGCATGCCTGAAAAATATTAAATGATGCAGAACAATGAGAAGTTTAGATCAAGTTGAAAAAAAAAATAAAAGCATAAATCTGGAGAAAAGAAATGGACATAATCAGACTAGATTTTAGATGAACATTTCTCAATTATAACATTCTGTGTCCCATCATGTTACTGAGAATATTCTGGGAACTTCAAAGTACTTTGTGGAGTTCTTTCAAACTTTATAGTGTGTAAAATCATTTCTCTTATAAACACACCTATATAATATTACAATGTGAACACAAGTGAGTAACTTGACAAAATGAGATAAAGTTGGTTCTAAGGAAAATATCAATATATTGTCAACTACAAAGGATGTTAAAGAAAAGTCATGTGTTTACAGGGATAGGCAATACATTTACTTGGTAAGCATAAGACAGAGATTCGAGCAGTGAAGATTTTTTCCTCAAAGGCCCAGTTCAGCAAAGGAATCAAATTAACAATGTGGTGGCTACAGATATTTCTAAACTGTGTATTGTTATAAGCATGAATGTTTTTATTGTAAATTTTCCTTATTTGTTTGGAGGCTTTCAATTGTTCAAAAATTCCAGCAATATTTTTGTTTCAAAAGGGTGTCCCAAGTACAAAACGGTTGTGAACTAATGACCTTGATTTTTATTTTTGAATAGGGCAAAGAAGTACCACTCTAGCCCATTTCTGACTCAGCCACCAAGGGACCAGGCTACCAAGACCTTTTGCAAAAGAGTTTACACAGGCTAGAGGAAAAGAACAATTTTTAATCGAAAAAGTCTTTTCTGAAAAATGTTTCTAATTTGTGACCAATTTGATTGTGATTACCTGTCCAGTCTTTTAACACATCAAGGAATTGTGTAAAATGAAACTTACGGGATCTCTATACTATATGTTATGGGTATCAAGTTAATAAAAAATAGAAGCCAGTTGTGGTGGTGCATGCCTGTAATCCCAGCAACTCAGGAGGTTGAGGCAACAGGACAACAAGTTCGAGGCCAGCATCAGCAACTTAGTGAGGCCCTAAGCAATGTAGTGAAACATTACCTTAAAATAAAACTTAAAAAGGGATAAAGATGTGGGATGTGTTTCAGTAGTAAAGCATCCCAGATTCAATCCCTAGTACCAAAAAGAAAAAGAAATAAAAAAAAAGAAATGAGTATATAAACTATAACTTTTTCCATAATATTGAAAGATAATTTATTTTTGGACTTAATTTTGTTATTTTAGGAGTTACAAAGTTATTAAAATTTATCTCAGAGCATTCATTATTTTAAGTTTTGTACTATAATTAACAGATAAGCTTTGTAGAATAAAGTGAATTTCTTCGGGAAGCAAACAAATTATCTGGAATCAGGTGATAAAGGAAGTTTTATTTCAACCAATTTATACCGGGTCTTCTATTTTTAAAAAATTAATTCTGAAAGAGAATTTTTCATGAGGAAAAAGAGAAATGTATTAAAATTGCAAATTTGAACATCCCATGTATCCATACAGATTTATCATCTTTAATTGCTTAATTTGATTATATTCTAGAATACTTTTAAATTATTAACATTGTGAAACTCTCATATTCTGAATGATGAAATGGTATTTTAAAATATTGCCATTCTAAATGAATCTTTTACAAATGTTCAGTGCTTAATAAGGTTTCAAGTAAAGGAAAAATTATACAAGGGGAATGATAATAAGAATGGCTGTTCTGTTGAGAATTATACATGATCCAATTTAGATAATACAGTGACTTAGTCTTAATTTGTTCCAACATTCACTTGTATATTAGAATGAACAGCTGGTTAATTTAATAATTTCTGCTATAATTATTTGCTTCTTGGTTATGATTTTCATCTTCCTGTTGTTTGTCAGTTAGTACTATGGAAATGTTTAATTCAAAAAAGATTGCCCAAATATTCCCTCTTTTGACAAAAAAGAAAAAAAAAGGTGGTTCCTAATATATGGATTCTTCTCGTGTGTTTGCAACTCTAAATTAGATTATCATTTTAGATTTCTCAAAAAACTCTGCTAAAAAATACAAAATCGGGAAAAGTCCATTCGATTTGTTTCTACAATTTGAGTTCTAAAACTATGTGCTCATTTTATTTTGTCATTTTGGTAGTGACAAATGTCAAGACAACCCTTTTAAGAAAGCCTCTTCTATTTCTCTGCTGAAGCAAGCTCACAATAGTTCTTCTCTTTCCATTACTCTTTTCAGGTACCTGTTGAAATTCTGACTCTTTCAACACTGAATTCTTGAAGGATGAAGTCCTGCATGCTGGAAAGCATACACAAAGTGTGACACATCAAACATGATTGTTTGGGAAAGAACCATGATGAACTTAGACGTAGAGGCACAGAGAAAACACTGCTGTAATCCTGGTGGTCCACATAAGTAATGGGAAACTTAGAAAGTCAGAGCTTGTTAGAAAATGCATATGAGCCCTTTAGAGATATTTCCTGTGGCTACCGCTCTATAGGTTTGCATCTAACTTGTTGAACCAGTAAAATCATGGGTGCCTCTAAGGAAAATCGTTTTTTAAAAAAATGATTGGCTAACATGAGCTTGCTCATCTACAGTGCAAATCAATATATCTATAATAGATAACAGGTTAATTTTTTAATGTAAATAAACCAATAAGTAGAAGAATGGCCAAAGATTACAAAGGACTATTAAAATGAGAGTTAAAAATAGTGAATAAGCATGCAAAAATATTCAATGCCACTAGTAATTGAAGAATCGTAAGCCACTTGGAAAAGAGAACAAGTTAGTAAATTAAAAGGGCAGGACATTCTCTATTGATTTTGTGGAAAAATGTGTCTATCCTATGTTATGTGGAAATTCTTTTGTCCCATATCTTTATAGGAATTAAAATCATTGCTTCAAACTCTCTGTTTTGACTGTTACATTTTGGTCTTTAACAATAAATATAACAGGGATAAAATGAATTGGGAAAGTTTTATTTTGGATTTACTTTCTACTTTAGTTTTTGAAAATTCTACTAAATATGCTGTGTGTTTCATTTATTAGGCAGTAAAAGAAAAAATATATATAAACATTTCCAGTGAAAATAATTAAGAAATTAGGAAATGATTAAAGGATCTGGCACAGTGGAATGTTTTAAAAAGAAAAGACTGTTCAGCAGACTATGTATCTTAATAGAAAAACTAATTTATTGCTTACATGTTTACATTCAGACTTTCTTCTCCAAGAAATCACAGAATGTTAACTCTCAGTGAGATCATAGAGATCTCAAAGGTTTACTCTTCATCACTTAAACTTAAAAACTGAAATCATGAAGGCTAAGTAATTTGTGCAAATTTTACAACCAATTCCCCGTCAATTTGGCACTAAAATATCATGTTCTTTTCACTAAACCCCAACTTGATTGGGTTGATTAATTAATTTATTTAAAAAGAGGTGCAATTCTGTTTTGTTTTGTTTTTTTTCACTGGTCCCCATGTTCCAATTTTCCAGGAAACCTTGCTTTCCTCCCAGTAAGTCACTCAGGATACCTAGGGTAGGTTTCAATAAACTATGCCTCTCTTCCTTCTTATGCTGGAATGGGACTGTCATGAGCTCTGTCTCAGCTCCTTACCTATAAGCATGACATCTCCTCTCTGAGATCTCTTCGGTATCTCCCAGTGAAATATTGCACAACATTCTGGAATGGGAAAAGCAGGGACTCTATGAAAAGGCAAGACAGTGAAAAGTCTCAAGAAAAGAAAATGAATGAAGTGCAAATAAATGGAGAATATCCAGATGCAATTACACTTGAGACCAATAAATATAAGGCAACAGAAATACATTTGTGTGGATGTTCCTTCTGGAAAATCAGGTCAGACAACTTAGTCCATTAAATCACAGTAATTTATTCAATATTTTGCTTGCTAAGGAAGTAAAAGGAATTTTTAATACCAAACACTCAAGCTCTTCCAGAATACTTCATAATCATGGTTTCAGTAAAACTGATTCTTCTATCCAAATCCTCTGCTCTTACCATTTTTAAAATTCTACCTTCCTTTTTATCCCACTTCCCCACTCCCATACCAAGGGAACATTCTCTTGGTTTTTTTGTTTGTTTGTTTGTTTTTATTTTTTTTTTACCTCTCCTGCTTCCCTTCACAATTCTTTGCCAGAATTCTCCACTCTTTTTCTCCATGCTCAGTGTCAGTGAGGGGTTTGCACCATAATTTCATCCCTGGGTTAACAAGTGCCCAAACGTCCTGATCCTTACTGCAGAATAATCCCACAATTTTAGGTGTATCGTGAGCCTCTCCTTACATGAATCACCATTAAACAAACAAAATGGAGCTGGGGATGAAGAAGAACAGAGAAGAGCTCTAACCCCAAAGTACTTAAAATGAGCTAGAGATCATAACAACTAGACTGGCAAAGGATGAGAAAACTATAGAAGACATTGGTAGATGATGAATCTTATTTTACTTTATTTTAATTAGAGCATTATATTTGCACATAGTCATTGGGTTCATTTTGACGAAATCATGCAAGCTGGAGTGAGGTTTCAATCCTGTTCTCCACTCCTTTTCTTCTCCTCTCCCCTCCCCTTATTTTCCTTCCTCTAATCTACTAAATTTCCTTTCTCTCATTTACTTATTTATTTTGGATTGGCACTTTCTATATATACACAAAGGTGAAATTTCCTATGGCATGTGTGTGTATAATGTGATTTTATTAAATTCATTCAACATTTCCTCCCCTTTCCCATTCCTTCTCTTTCCCTCTTAATCTCCTTCTAGTCCACTGATCTCATATCCTTATGATATCCAATCCCCCCAACACTGCCTTTTTTTCCCTTATTTTGCTCTAGCTTCCACCTCTGTGTGAAAACATTTGATCCTTGATTTTCTGAACCTGGCTTATTTCACTTAGCATGGTGTTATCCATTTCCATCTACTTACTAACAAATGCCATGATTTCATTCTTTATAGCTGAATAAAACTCTACATTTTCTTGATCCATTAATTTATTGGTGGGCATCTGGACTGATTCCATAATTTGGCTATCAGGAGTTGTGCTGCTATAAATATCAATATGCCCATATCTGTATTGCTGATTTTAGTTTAGTTTAGAAGTGGGATGGCTGGGTCTTATGGTGGTTCCATTCTAGGTTTTCAAGGAATCTCCATACTGCTTTCCAGAGTAGTTGTCCTAACTTGCAGTCCCACCAACTATGAATCAGTGTACCTTTTCCCCACATTCTTGCCAATATTTATTTTTGTTTGTATTTGGATGATAAAATTTAAAAGGTGAGGTCATAAGGCTGAACATGTTCCCAGGACTCTAAATATCAGTGTACGTATAAAGAGGCGATAGAAACAGAATACTGCCTTCTGTCCTTAGTCATTCGTTAAACAAATATATTTGAGGCCTACTATACGTGAGACATCTTCTAAGCACCAAGGCTGAATTTATAACAGTAAAGAAAATACAAGCAGTGAAAGTTGCATTCAAATGGAAAAGTCAACAAATAAACATACATAAGATTAAAAAGAGAGAGAGAGTATCCTTGTCAGTAAGCGCTAGAAATAAAATGACTCTGGCTGACCTGATAGAGGATGACTGAGGAGATTATATTTGGGCTGAGACCTGAATGTGGAGAAGGAAACAGCCATTCATAAATGGGGAGAGGAGAGTGCATTCTAGGAGAAATCAGCAAGTTCAAAGGCCCCAAGGTCGGGATAACCTTGGCATATTGGGGGGGAAGAGAAGGCATCTAGAAGTGGAACACAGTATAGAAGAGAAAGTTGTAAAGTTGAAACAAAATCCAGATCATTTGGTTCTTTGTCCAAATAAGAAAATTGAATATTGATTCAGTGATGACAGTAACTCGATAATACTTTATAACACAGCTACTGAATATGTCAGAAATGAGATAATCAGATAACTAGAGGGGGGATAACAAAGAGAGATAGAGAAAGAGAGAGAGAGAGAGAGAGAGAGAGAGAGAGAGAGAAACAGAGATAGAAATTCAGAGAAGCACAACATCTATTAATGTTTAACCAGTATTGTTTAAGGTTCAGAAACATGAAGATAGTCATTAGAGAAATGTGTTCTTTACAGACAGGGATACTTCAGCAGAGGTTACGTAAATAAAATCCAAAGCCTCTTTTGATTGAAGCTTCAGTTTTCCAGGGATCTTGATACCAGGAAGGGAGTTTTCTTTGAAAGGGACTATAGCAGTTTGGGGCCTTAGATAGGATCTCCTGGAATTAGGTTCTTTGGATCAAATTACAAATTAATAAATTGATATTGACTTTTTATTTTTTGCTACTCTGAATTTTCTTATCTACATTTCTTCATGTACTAGGCCAGTTTAAATCATATTGAATTAACAAAATTTATTCATTTATTCTACAAACGTTTATGGCATTTTTTATATGTGACTGTGGCTATGCTTGGATTACAAGACATAAGTGATGACCCTCCTTCAAAGAGATTATGGTCTGATGAGGAAGTGAGATGAGCAAACTCTAGTGTCAGAGGTAAGCAGTGAGCACTGAGTGTGGGAATACTGATATAGCTCAAGAACAACTTGAGATCAAGCCAGAAAGAAAAGGGAATATGAGGGAATATTTGCTTAAAGAAACGAATATTTCAACTCCATAAGAAATGTAATTTATTTTCTTAAAACTAAGAACATGTTGCTATTGATAAGCAAAAATAAGCTGTATTAGTCATCTTTGTCACTGTGGCAAAAATACCTGACCAGAATGACTTAGGGTGGATTTTGACTCGTGGTTTCAGAAGACTCTAAGGCCACTGCAGAAACACCATGGCAGAAAGGCATGGCAGAAGAAAGCTTCTCAGCTCATGGCTGCCAGTAAACAGAAAAAAAAAAAAAAGTGAGGACCAGGGAAAAGAGGGACCCTTCCAGGTTCTGCCTCTCCTAACCTACTTCTTTCAATTAAGTCCTGCCTCCCAGTAGCCCATTCAGCTATCACCAGATTAATTCATCAAAGGGGTTAATCCACTTGATGAGATCAGAGCCCCATCCATTGCCTAAAAACCCCACCTCTGAACCTTGCTGCACTGGGGACCCATCTCTCAACAAATGTACTTTTGGTGGAACATTCCAGATCCAAAACTAAACATAAATGATATCATGTAATTAAAATTTATATTAGCAAATACACATTTGCAGAAGAAGTTATCCTAAAATCAGTGACATCATAGTGAATGTTAGAGTCACTACCTAAAAGTACTCCACAAGAAAGAAAGTACTCCTCTTTGCTGACTAGTACAATACATGTCATAGGCCTGTGCCATCTGTTCAGAAGATTATTCATTGTCTCCTGGATCAATTGTCAGATGGTGTAGTCATACGTGAAAAATTCCCTTTCAAAACCATCATCAGGAGTTGCAAAGGTGTAACAATTTACAAAGATTTATATATTGAAAAACAGAATTTATCCCATGCTTTTATGTCTACATTTTTATAGAGAGCCAGGCAGAAGAGGGAGACATGTGTTTCTGGACAATGCCTTTGAGGGGTTCCAAGGTTCTTCTTCATATGAGAACCTGTTTGGCTACATTTCTCCCAGGCCTGTCTTCTCAAGTTTTGACATTGCATTAAGACTGAACTTCTATAGATATAAAAAATTAGATCTAGTTTGTACTTTCCTCATCCTTTTTCCATAAAAAAATTATTTTGTCTTTATCTGTAAGTTATTAAAGAATTTGTTGATAATTTTACAGTGATATTAGAATTAGCTTCAAGATTCTAACAATTAATATGAAACTGAATCTTCCCCCCAAGCTAAAGTAGTTGCACTGGGTACAAAGAGGCTTCTAAAATACCTTTAAGTAAATTCAACAAGAATTAAAAATAAGCTGAACTTTTAGTTGTGTATATAACATAATTACTAATTAATAATAATCCTAGTTTTGATTTCCCCCTCAATATTTTATTATAAAAGATTTTAAAGAAAATTAAAAAATAATAATAAATCCTCATATACCCACCACCTAGATTCTACCATTAACATTTTACTATCTGTGACTTAATATTCATTTATCTTTCCAACCAGTAACCCATCTTACACTGTTGACACAATTCAAAGTAAATTGCAAATACTTCAGCATGCATATTTAGGGTTCATTTTTGTTTGTTTCTGAGCTTTGATAAATGTGCATCTTAGTATAACCTAAACCGCACTAAGACATTATTATCTCACCAAAGTGTTCTTTGTAATTTTTTTTTCAAGGAATCCTCCATTCACCCCCAAAGGCAAGTATAGTTTCTGCTATGTATGTCAATGTGTATATCATTATTTTTTATTTCTGGGTGGTATTCCATTGCACAAATATGCCATGAGTTCTAAAATATATTCCTGTATACCTTCTGTTTGGGGCTAATATAAATTACATTCTCCTGACCACACTTCTACTAGTATTTTTGTAGACATGTTTTTGTTTTACTTGGATAAATACCTAGGATTGGAATCCTTGGGTCCTATGATACGACAATGAATTATACATGTTTACTTTTATAGTCATCTGTTATCATATGATTTTACATTACCATGCAAGTTTGAGAATTTCATTTGTTCCACTTGTTTGCCAACATTTGTTATCATTATTCAACTTAGAAGTTTTGATTCTATCTATTCTGGTGGATGTGTAGTGATAGCCCCTGGGGTTTCAATCACATTCCCCTAATGACTAATGATGTTTATACTTTTGTGTGTGTGTGCACATTCATGATTATTATGTCCCTTTTTTTGCATAAAGTTTTCCCTTCAGATTATTTATCCATTTTTATTTGATTGTTTTGATTTTTTTTAATTATTGAGTCATAGGAGTTATTTGTATGGGCAGAATACCAGTCTTTTATTATCATATATGTTTTTAAAATATTTTCTCCTTTATACCTCATTTTTATGATTTGGGTATGTCTTTTGATGAATAGGTTTTAAATTTGTGAATTGATTTTATTCTATAGTTTGCCTTTTATCATTTAAAAAACCTTTTCTATGCCCAAGTCACAAAGATATTCTCCTTTGGTTTCCTTAAAATCCCAATGAATTAAGCTCTTGCATTTAGGCCTAAAATATTTCAAATTATTTATTGTCTTTATCATATTACTCAAGGATTTTTGTTAAAAATAAACGACAATATAAAGCATGTGATTATTTGGGGGCATTTACCTTCTCTGTTGCCCTCTTGGTGGACCCTATGCCAATAACACAATGTCTTGATTAGTGTAGATTTGCAGTGAGACATGAAGTCAGGTCATACATGTCCTTCAGCTTTGTTCATCTTCAAGATTGCATTTCAATACAAATTTTTGAATTATCTTGTCAATTCTTAAGAAAAACACAATTGTCTCTGGGGTAATGATTGGTATTTTTATTTTTATTATTTTTTTAGATGTAGATAGACACAATACTTTTTTTTGTTTATTTATTTTTATGTGGTACTGAGGATCAAACCCAATGCTTCACATGTATGACGCAAGCGCTCTACTGCTGATCCACAACCCCATCCCCATGACTAGTATTTAATGATGTTAAATTTGATGTAGTACTCGTTGACATCTTTTGTCAAATGTATTGCCATTTATTTTATGTTTCTGACACTATTTAAAAATGATTGTTAATTTCATTATCTAATTGTTGCTAATACATAAAAATACAAAGGATTTTTCATTTTGACTTGTATCTCATGAGATATCCATTACTTCTAAAAGTTTTTAATAGATTTTGTAGGATTTATAGGATTTTCTTTGTAAATCAAAACATCAGTTTTTGTAACTAATAAGAGCATCTTCTTCCTTTTCTGTTATCATCTTCTTTTCCTTACTATACTGGAAAGAACTTCCAATGTAATGTTGAATAGAGATGTGAAGGTGAACCCCTGACTTGTAAGATAGGACATTTTAAAACTGATAAAACAAAAAAGGGCGCAAGGGCCAAGAGCAGAAGAAGGGTGAATGGACCTGTCAATGTGTGATGGATTCATGAGGGAAATAGCACAATAAATCACACTAATGTGCACAGTTAATATGTATTAATAATTATTATTATTATAAAAAGAAAATGGAATAACCTCAGACTAGAAATATATTTCCCAGAAAACAATACCATAATTTTTGCTTTAAACACTCATATGTAGCTTAAAGAATTTAAAGAAATATTTTATACTTACAGTACACAATGCCTTTTTTATTATTTATTTTTAAGACAGGATCTCTCTAAATTGCTGGGGCTGGTCTTGAACTTATGATCCTCCTACCTCAGCCTCCAGAGTTGCTAGGATGTCAGGTTCCTGACAGGGTATCAGGGCTCATTTTTATTTTTAAAGGATATTGTTTTTATTGGTTATATAATTCTGAGTTGACATTTTTAAAACTGTTTTAAATTGTTGTTTTAACACTTTCAAGATGTTCTTCCAGTGTCTTTCTGCCTTCATGGTTTCAGATGTCAATAGTTGTTTGAAGCAGTGTTAACCTAATATAATGTGTCCTTTTTTTTCCTTTAAAAATATTACCTTATATTTATGGTTTCCAGCAACTTGACTATGATAAGCAGAGGTTAATTTTTCTATACATTCATCCTGCTTGCGGTTTGTTGAAATCTTTTGATTATAAAACTAGGAAGAATTTTGAATATTATTTCCCTAAGTATGTTTCACCTCATGATTTCTCACCTCTCCTTCTGCAACTCCAGTTACTTGCATATCAGATATTTTATTATTGTCTCATAGTTGCCATTTAAAAATATTTCACTCTTTTTCAGATTAAATAATTTGTATTTATCTATCTTCAAGTTTTACTGATTCTTTCCATTCTTTTGTCCATATGGTGAATATTTAAATTTCAAGTTTTATGTCTTTCTACTGGGTTCTGTTTTGTAATATCTGTACTTTTGCTGAAATTTTAAAAATTCAACAACAACAACAAAAAGTACATGTATGAAGACATGAATTGGCATGAACATACTTTATATACAAAGATATGAAAAATTGTGTTCTATATATGTAATAAGAATTGTAATGCATTCCACTATTGTATATTTAAAAAATAAAATTAAAAGTTTTTTTTAAAAAAACTAGATAAACATAAAAAAAAAAGAGAAAGAGAGAAGATACTTCATTGACCATAAGTATAATGTCTGCTAATTCCAACTTCTGGGTTGTATTGCAGATACTCTCTGTTGTTTTGTCTTCTGAAAATGGATCACATTTTTCTCGTTGTTTACACCAAGCAGTTTTGTATTAAATCCCAGTATAGAAAATAATATGTTGTAGAAACTCTCAATTCTGTACAGTTTTTTCAAATTGTTAATTTATTTTTCTTATCAACTGATTAACCTAATTGGGCTCAAACTATGAATGCTGTCTCTGTGTAGGATTTTGCATCTCATTTTAACTATTATCTCATTAGTGGAGGTGCTTGCAGTCTGCCCTGTGCACATGTGTTTTAAGGTCAGCCAGAGATTTTAGAAGAATCAATACATAGAATTTGTGGCTTACCCTTCTATTAGGATTTCTTCTTCCCTGTGCAACATAGACCATGCCCTGCCCTCAGGTTAAGCCAATATAAATAGGAGGCAAATTAACAGCTAGTTACATCTTCCAATGTCAATCCTCTCCTCTCAAGAATTGTATATGTCTGCGTTTTTTCATTGTCTAGAGCTTTCAGATAGTTGGTGTGTGTGTGGTGGGGGGTGTTATTTGGGGTTTTGAATGAGAGTTTATAGCTGTTATATGAGAGAACTTACATGGCCATAGAATTAGAAAAAATCAATGTAATGCCTTAAATGTCAAGAAAAGTAAACATGTATTTAGAAAAGTTGTATTTTCTATTGAATTAGACCCTAAATTATTTTCAAACGTTTGGGGAGAGTCATAAAATTCCCTTGCAAAAAATTATTGTAACAGAATATTTCAGACCTCAAAGGTAATTATCTGCAATTTGGCTAGTGTTGACATTTAAAGGTATATGGCTTTATAAATTAGGACAGATTCAAGTGATCTAGGTAAACACTTCAATTTTACATAGAAGAAAATAAAGACCAAATGATTATGTGGTTAAAACATTAAAATACATTACCCTAAGTTTATTAATGGTTCATATCCAGTATGAAGTATTTGGAACATATCCTTGAGATTTTACTCAGAAATGTATCACTCCATATAACTACTACTTTCTTTCTATTGGGTGTAGTTAGGACCATATGATTTTGTGATCTATGAAGAATCACAGGGTATTCTTCAATACTACACATAGGTTCATATAATAGGCAATACAGATATTTATTGAGCATCTCAAAATTCTTAATATCTGCATACAAAAGTACACCTGAGAACAATTGATACAAAGGAAATATCTACTAAATACTTGTTCTTCATCTCCTTTTAACTCCTCATTCTTACTATTAATTTTTCATGTCTCAGAAAAAAAATACTAGTACTCTTACCCTTTATTTAGGGGGATGGATCTTTTAATTAGTCTTTAAAGAAAAATTTAAAGTGAAAGGCTTTTAGCTTTTCATTTATATGTAGCTTTGCCTTTTTTTTTTTTAATCTGGTAGTAAAGATTATGATACTTGCCTAAGGTGGGAAACTTTATCTGTAAAGTGACATGTAATAAATATTTTAGACTTTCTTGGACAAGACTTTGTTGTCTATTCTTGTTTTTTTGTTTGTTTGTTTGTTTGTTTTTGACAGGTCCTTTAAAATATGTCAATCTTAGCTTAAAGGCCTATACAAAAACAGGCAATGGACTGTAAATTGCCAACTCTATACAGTAGCCATTCCTATTGTGTAATGTGTTGAAAATCCAGATGGGAGAATGCAAGTAAAAACATATTGGAAATCATGCTACAGATATGCAAGATATTTATTATTAATGGAACTAATTAGTCATTGTTATTAGAAGAAGGACACAAAGGCCTGAGGGAATTGAACAAAGCTAATGTAAGTTTAGATGGGGGAAGAATGCAGGAAAATCCTGGATCTTGCCAGACTAATATGGCGAGAGAGAGAATTTTTCATATAGAAAAGTGTGATCCTAGCATGTATACCATGAGCAAAGTAAACACTACTGCACACATTACTTCACATGATTTCTCTAAAGCCAACTTTTATCAAAAAGAATTTGGTTGCTTTGGGACTAGAGGGGAAAAAAAGCCAAAATCAACCAACCATCTTTATCATCTCTAGCTAGGTATACACTATAATTTTTCTTTCTTACAATTGGATCTTAATGTGTAATTTTTCAGTGATTAAAATTCTCCTTCATTTCCTGTTTTTAACTTTTATTTCATAGTCTTTCAAATGAGTACTGTATATTTAAAAGTAAAGACTCTTAACTAGAGGCTTTCAGTGCTAATTTTTAATAGACAAAAAAATAAGAATAACTTTTATGTCTGAATTTTAAAATATTATTAACAATGATTCTCTAGGAGGAATACAGAAGCCAGTTTTCTCAAGAATCTGGTCTTATTTAACTTAATTTTACTGACACTAGCTTATCATTGATAACTTTCAAAATCACCCTAATTTTATTCACTCTTCCTATGAATTTAAAATGATTCTTAAAATAATAACATAGCTGCCTTAGTCTGGCTGGGCACAAAATCACGAGCCACTCGAGCAGGAACAAACTTTATTTTCAAAACTCCCGCTAATGCCACGCACGCAGCCTTCTCCCAGGACACACCACACCAACAGGAAATCCCTCCTCCGGAATTCCCTCCTACTGCACTTCCCCAACCAATGGGAACTCTCTGGGAGTCCCATGAGAGCTCCAAAGAAGCAGGCATAGGCAGACAGCAGGGGTCTAATCTCCAATTGAATGCACATCTTAACATAATCATTATCATCTCAATGGCTTGCTGGGGTCACCTTTCAACTAAAAATGCCATGGTCATTCCTACTTGGCTATGGCTGGGCACATAGCATAATCTCTAGAGCAAGAGACTGAGAGGCCTTGCATATTTGCGACTCACTATGACTGTCAGAGATCAGCAGATTCTGTCTTTAATGTGTGGTGGAAGATCTTGCAGCTGCCACTATGAGGAACAAGGAATGCAGGCACCATGCTGGCCGGACTGTTAGGTGCGGGAAAGCCTATGCTGGTGAAGTTGCAATTTCACAATATCTCTTAGTCATGCCTAAAGTTGGAAGCAAAAAATTAAATAACAAAATCATGCATCATAGAACAAGCTGGATAATCATGTTAAATACACTGACTAATTTTCTAACTTAACTATTTGATGAAAAGATGGGAAAATTAAGTCAACTGATGATGCATAGGCATAATAAGTACATGAAATTAAGAGAAAGGGGGGAAATGCCCTGGAACTTCTAGCTGTGACCTATAGTCAGAATAGTATCAATAGAATGTGTCAGTAGAATAACGACGTACAGATCAGAAGCACAATCTTAAAAAAGTGTTTTATGAGTCACACAACCTACTAACATTTTTTCTCATGGGAACCTAATTTTTATGACTAACATTAGGATTTTAGAATGACATTGGAAATGAAAGAAACTACTTTTCAAATTATAAATATCAAAAATAACTAAACTGGTTTAGCAAATCTTGCTTTGTAAAACAGGCATTAAAAATTACTTCTAT
Source organism: Ictidomys tridecemlineatus (assembly GCF_052094955.1). Taxonomy (NCBI): domain Eukaryota; kingdom Metazoa; phylum Chordata; class Mammalia; order Rodentia; family Sciuridae; genus Ictidomys; species Ictidomys tridecemlineatus. Next base: position 37,973,379 of record NC_135484.1, on the reverse strand, counting down.
GAGGGCTGGGGTTGTGACTCAGTGCTAGAGGGCTTGCCTAGCATGAGTGAGGCACTGGGTTTGATCCTCAGCACCGCGTAAAAATAAATAAATTAAATCAAGGTATAAAAGATACAATGACATTAGAAAAAATTTACTTGTATGACATCAGGACTATTCAAGAGAGAGAGGAAATAACCTTGGAATCAGGTTTAATTTCTTCCCTGTCACTCATGACTATATTATATCTATTAGCATACCTTGTAGATTCTATATCTAATGGTGACTGCAATTTAATAAATGTGTATTGAGTACCTACTGTATGTCAGGCACATTTTTAACACTTGAAGTTAGAATAGCAATAAAGAGAAAGAGCCCTCGTTTTCATGGAGTTTAAAAATCTAAAACTGGATTAACAACTAATAAATATAAAAATACAAACTTATCGAGTTTGTTGGGTTAGTACTCTAAAGAATAAAACAGAGGAAAGGGAGAGAGGTGATGGTGGATAGGTGTTGGAGGGCAGGTGCTGTTTAGGGAAGATCCCTCTGACAAAGGGAGTTGGGGGACAGGGATGGTCAGCATGTAGGACAGAGAGCAAGGGCACACCAGACAGAGGGAACACAGTCTGTGGAATGACTGGGGAGAAAGCAGGCAAAGGGCTGCCAGAGAGAGTGCCATCAGGTGAAAGGACTTAAGGAGACTGAATTTGACTATGGGCCACTGTCAGCCACTGGTGCCACTGGTGCTCCCTCCTACTTCCCACTTCCATCATATCTCAACATAAAAATGTGACATAATAGTGGGTTATCACCTCATATCTTTTTTCCTGAGGCCTCTTTCTCTAATGCCTATTTTTACTTTGCCATAATACCTATTTTTTCTTAAATCCAGAATGGATCTTGATTTTTCTGTTAAAATTATCCTACTGTCCAAAACAAAAGCCGGCCAAATAATTTTAAAGGCAATCAAATCTGTACTGTTAAAATCTCTGAAGAAAACAAACTCCATTTAGAAAAGCTTATTAATGGGACCAATTACAAAGTCTGAACAGGGCTTTGGTTTTGCATATGCCATAGTGCAGTACCCTAGGATTAGAAAACATGGGGAACAGTTATGTCCTGACAAGATGAATTGTTTGTGTCTGTTATCTCAAAAGATATTTAAGTCTTAACCCTAAGGACTTCAGAATGTGGATTCATTTGGAATCAGGAATGTTGCAAGTAGAATTTATTCAGATAAGATCTTACTGTTGTAAGATGGGCTCTTAGTCTGATGTGATGGTATCCTTACAAGAATAGGTGAAGAGCAGGGCTTGGTGGGACACATCTGTAATCGCAGCGGCTCCAGGGGCTGAGGCAGGAGATCACAAGTTCAAAACCAGCCTTAGTAATAATGAGGCCCTATGCAACTTGGTGAGACACTGTCTCAAAAAATAAAAAAGGACTAGGGATGTTGCTCAGTGGTTAAGAGCCCCTGGTTCAATCCCTAGTACTAGGAAAAAAAAAAAATAGAAGAACAGACACAGAGACAGATACTCTGGAAAAGGATGCCACGTGATGATAGAGGCGGAGATTCAAGTGCTCCATCCACAAGGCAAGGAATGCCTTAGAAAACACCCAAGACTAGAAGAGACATGGAAATATTTCTTCCAACAGGTTTCCAAGGGGCACAGCCCAGTCAACATCCTTGATTTCAGACTTGGAGGCCCCCAGACTACTACGAGGCAACAAATTCTTCTTGTTTTAAGGCATCCAATTTATTTTAACACTTTCAGGCTGTTACTATTTACAATAACCCTAGGAAACAAATACATTTCCCTTTAGCCCAAAGAAAGAAACTCTCAGAACACAGAGATGGTAATACCCATGGCTTTCAATAGAGGACAGAGATAGCCCACAGTGGCCTGGAAGATGAAAAGCTGGAAAAATAAACACCCCAGTCTCTGATCACCCACTCGGGAGGTTCACTGGTTGAAGTGACTTGGAGGATAGCAGGGTATTGGAGCTCTTGATGTGTGTCTCTGTGGGTCAGCTTCCAGGAGCACAGAGGGTAGACCAGTGGAGAGACAGGATCTAGAAGGGCAAATGAAATTCTGCTGCACAAAGTTCCTAAACAAGTGTGTGTGTGTCAGCTTCTCTTTCCTGTCTTCACAAGGGACTAGGACCTGCCATTTCAGGCAGCTGTCACCATGTGTTCTGTCACCACATATTTGCTGACATAGTCACTTCTAAATACTGTCTTTAACACCTTCTTCAACTATAAAAATTGAAGTCCCCTGCCAGGCCCTCCGTGAAACTTAATATGACTAACCTAAGTAGAAATCAGCCTTGGGCTGCCACTCTCATAGTGCTAAGTTTATAGTTCTAGATTGCTCCCACAAAATCTGTCTGGTTAGGATAAAATTATGGTTAGAGATCTGTTGTCTTGATGTGATTGAAGGATTCTTCAAAGCTTGGAATAAGTTACAGTCCTATGTATTTCAAAACCATAGTGCACAAAATAGGGATTAATATGTATTCATTAAATTGAAAATGATCATTTTAGTATTAAAATGAACCCTAAAGTCATCCAGTTTGAGATACCCATTTTACAGAAGTAAAAACCAGGGCCCAGAAAAGTGCAGGTGAATGGATACTCGATGGCAAGACAAGGCTAGAACACAGATGTCCATCTGCTCAATCTGGCACTTTTCCAATAATTATGGAACAAATATAATTCTCATGATGCTAATAGTTGTAAAATATAACTCCAAAATTATATAAATATTAAAAAATACAATGTGAATGAGTTAGAAATATGTGAATAAAAAGCTTTTTAAGATATTTGCATGTTGAGAACATTTTTTAAAGTATTTGAGAAAAATATTTTGAGTTTTATTGATTCCACAGTGTTTAAGAAACAGCTTGTGGTATTCATCATCCCCCAAAGGCAGCTTGGATCTCCCATTCCAACTTGGTAGCAGTATGTTAAAAGATAAATAGATAAAATTATTTGCCTTAATTCTAAAATAAATATTACTGAATGGCTTATGCTGGTGGCTTAAAAACTTTCAGAATCTGATCATCTTGCTAGATTTTGTCACATAAAATGTCATCACTAATTTCAAGTAGACCTCAAATTGAAATGGTCAGTTTCTGATCTGTGTTATCTGAAAAAAAAACTCAACTTTATTTTGTGACAAGAAAAAGGAAATTTGTACTACAGTAACACAGGCATATCAATGTTCATAGCAGCACAATTCACAGTAGCCAAACTATGGAACCAACCTAGATGCCCTACAATAGATAAATGGATAAAGAAATTGTGAGATATAGTGAGATATATATATACATATACATATATATATATATATATACACACACACACACACACACACACACACACACACACAATGAAGTATTACTCAGCAATAAAAGAGAATAAAATCATGACATTTGCAGGTAAATGAATAGAGTTAGAGAATATCATGCTAAGCAAAGTAAGCCAATCCCCCAAACCAAAAGCCAAATGTTTTCTCTGATAAGTGGATGCTAATCCATAATGAGGCAGGAAGGGGATGAGTGGAGAACCTTTGGATAGGGCAAAGGGGAAGGAGGAATGGGGCATGGGGGTAGGAAAGATGGTGAAATGAGATGGACAACATCATCCTATGTACATGTATGATTGCACGAAGGTGTGACCCTACTTTGTGTATAACCAGAGAAGTAAAAAATTGTGTTTTACTTGTGTATAATGAATTGAAGATCATTCTGCTGTAACGTATAACTTAACTGATTAGAACAAATAAATAAATTTTAAAAAAGAAAAAGATAATTCATTTTCTGTTTCCATACTGAATTGTCTTACTCTTGAATTACCAGAAGCCAAACCTTCTCCATGACATCTTACCACTTGGGATAATCAGGCAAATAGAAGCTATGAAGGTAAGGGACTTGGCTTTCCAAGTGCTATAATTTGGGAAATTCCCAAGACCTCCCTCAATTTCAATTGCTCTCTGGAAGAACTCACAGAACTCAGCAAAGTGGATTACTTACAGTTATGGTGTATTACAGTGAAAGGACATAGATTAAAATCGACAATAGGAAAAGGTACATAGGGCAGGCTGAGTCCAGGGAGTGCCAGGCACAGAGTCACTGGTTGTCCTTTGCCAGTGAATCTGAGCAGTCCATGCTTATTTCTCTCTGCAATGGTGTGTGACCGTATGCACAGAGTATTGGCAATAAGAAAATTCACCCAAGCCTTGGTGTCCAGGGTTTTTACTGGGAGTCAATAACATAGACATAGCTGACCACCCACATAGTTGACCTCAGTTTCTGACCCTTCCTGAAGTCAAGCTGATATCACATGACTCAAAGCCCCAACCATAAATCACATTGTTAGCACAGAGTAGATGGCACGGCCAGAAGACCCCAGGTAATACTCACTCAACAGGCCATTCTAATGGCTTAGAGGTTACCTCCCGGGAATTTGAGGCAATGGTCAAAACTTTGTTTGGTCAAGGTTAAAGCTTTATTACACATGTGTCTCCTAAATTTAAATTTTAAGTTTCTAGAAATCAGGGTCTCTACCTCATAGTTTCTACCCTATGCTTGAGATTTTCAACCAGAAACCAACCAAACTTTCTTGGCTTATGATGCCTTGATGTCTCAAGTTATTTTTCACAGAGCTCTTTAAGCCAAAAGAATTTTCTCATAGTAATCAGGTCCAAACAGCTTAGCAGTATATTTGTATAGTATTTGAAAGGATGATGTGATTCCTTCAAGAATTTTGAATATCCCATAGTAATCCTACGAGTTTACTACATTTCAGACTACTTTGGTACACAATTTGGAAACTACAGTTCTATATAATGTTTGAGTTATTATAGAATATTTTTTTTGTTTCCTTTAAAAATATTTTCTTGGGATCTAAATATATGCAGAATGCTAGGTACTGGGCTTCCATATATAGATCACACCTGCTCTGGATAGTTTGAAGTGTTTTATAGATGTTAACATAGTTAACAATAAGGAAAAAATTGGGAGTACATTATTTTCTCCTTTGAAAAAAATTAAGAAACTCAATTTTCCAGAGCTTGACACAGAATCTAATAGATATTTGAGAAAAGTTTGAATGGAAGTATAACAAGGAAGGAGGACTTATGTACCTTAATTTGTCATGAACATGCATGCAAATATCCATCTTTAATAATTAACCTATTTTTCTGTTCATTGAGTTAAAACTATTTTACTCTTTTAAAAAATCTTCTTTGGGGGCTAGGGTTGTAGCTCAGTAGAGCACTTGCATGAGGCACTGGGTTTGATCCTTAGCACCATATAAAAATAAAATAAAGGTATTGTGTCCACCTACAACTAAAATATTTTTAAAAATCTTTTTTTGTTCATGTCCATTATTATAGCAGAAATGGATAATTTGCATTGGGTGCTTAAAAGTATTAAATGATGATTAAGTTTAATTGATTACAACACAATTGTAATTAGAAGAGATAAAGAAGAAATTCAAAAGAGATGAGAAAGGGATGCTATCAGAATCCTAACCTTAGTAACAGAGAACCATTTACATACATGTTAAATTGTAAATAGAGGAGGATTGAGAGTTAATATTAGATTTATCCTTTTTTATTTTAAAAAAGTATCCACTGATTAAAATTGTCATATCATGCATAAAACAAATCTCCTTAGAATGATTCAAGTGCTATCTTATACCCACACTATTGATGGGAAAATTCATGATAAGTTTCTGGGATGATATGTATCAAAAGCCTTCCAAGTCGTCCACCGTTTTCTGCAGCAATTTAATTGTTAGGACTTTTTTCCTATTGTATATTAAGAATGTGCACAAAGGTTATGTTAGGTTAATATAAAACATTTAAATGACATGAATGTTAAACATTTTATTAAAATTATAAGTGATCTATTTTTAGAACAGTAGAATTGGTTAAATAAGTTACCACAATAGTGTATATAGTCAGTGTTATATGGTCACAATTCAGGATCATGTACGGGGATATTTGTAGTATGAAAGGGTTCAGGATATAGCACTAAGTAAGAAAAGACAGAAAAGCAGAAGAAAAAGTATTAAAATTTCATATACATTTTATACATACAGATGCAAACATAAGAATGAAACACATCAATGTATTAAGTGGTTTAGACAGTTATTTAGAGTACTGGAGAATAGGTAAAATCCTTCCCCACTCCCAACCTCCCCTTCTCCCTCCCTTCTCTTGCTGCCTCCTCTTCTTCCTCCCTCTTAGTTTCTTCTGTTTCATGAGCATTTGGACATTTGTTACTTTTAGATTCTGAACAATTAACACTTCTTTGTCAGAGTAACTTTTCCATAAATTTTGCTGTTTGGATTTTTCTTCGTGATTTGGGTGGAAAATAAAGTGAAATGGTATGTTCTCTTTTCCACTTCTTTTGGGATTCCAGGTTTTCTTCTTCCTCAGAAGAAGCCGGGGGAAAAGGAGAGGAGGACTTTTCAGAAGTAGGCCCAGAAGCCATTCTGCTCCTTTATTCCTCTTCAGAACACAGATTTCTTTTAATTAAAGCATTTCTGTTTCTTTTTGCATGTTCTGATAATTGAGGGACTGTTGTGGACAAATAAGTCAGATATTTTCTATACAATGTTTCATGGTCTTAAAATGTTGAGTATTCCTTCTCCTCAACAGTTAATAAGAAATTCATTTTAGCTTTAACATGAAAAAGTAAAATGATTCATAGCTTCTCATACGTCATATCATTTTTCTAAAAGTTAATAAAAATCTAGGCTTTTTAATTGTCTAGTTAATTTTTGCATAAAAAAATATTAAGGGGCCAAAACCAAGCTATGTTTAAAAGCCAAGATAAGAAAGGTGGCAGCAGAAAAAATAGCATTCAATAATGATCAAAAGCAATTGCCTGTCACTTCTAAAACTGACAATTCTAGATCTGAGGTAGTCTTCTGATATTGAAGTCTACATAGTTCATTGCAGATTAGGACGTGCTGAGAAACTGGTAGGGGCAGAACGTTATTGAGAGTTGCTATACTAACATTTTATAGAGCCTGCCATCAAACACATTGTTCAAGTTTTGAGAACATTAAGTTTGTGGGAGGTAAGTGGAGTTTTTACTACAGTAACTCTATCTTCAGTCAATCCTTTTTGTTTGTTTGGTATCAGGGATTGAACCCAGGGGTACTTAGCCACTGAGCAACATTCCCAGCCCTTTATTATTTTTATTTTGAGATAGGGCCTTGCTGAGGCTAGCCTCCAACTTGAGATCCTCCTGCATTGGCATTCTGGGTTGCTGGGATTACAGGTGTGCACCACAAATCCCATAAGTGCAATCATCACTGGTGCTTTGCGCATTCTAAGGAAACTGATGTTAGAACCACCTTTTTGACCTTATGTCTTTCAACTAATTTCTCCACTTTTGGGATTCTGCATGGCCCAAACTGGATGTCAGGGGTGCTGGGTCCTAAATTCAGTGCTGGGTCTACTTGAAGAGTGAAGATAGGGAACAGCATGGTTTTATTTTCACAAAGGGCATCTAAATCCTGTAGGAGAGAAGTCATGGCAATGAAAAGGGGAGTCCATTGAAACTGAAGTTATTGGCAGCATTCAGGAATCCCAACAATGACTTATAGTTGGTTACGTGTCAAGAGAAGCCACTTCCAGAGAGCTGAAACCTATGGGATAAAGAACAAAGTGGATACTGGAAGATCAAGTTCTCAGAACTCCAGTGACAAGTGTGTGTGGGAGGGAGACACAAAATTATGGGATTTTGAGCGGTTTGATTTGATTTTTACAGATGTTGGGAAACATACATTTTTGTATCTATTATTGTTACTCTGACCTTATTCTCAGCCTGTTCTCATCTGGAAAACGGATTTTTTAAAAAAATGTCCATTTGGAAAGAGCAGGGAGAGATGTTTATGACATAGCACATACAAAAGGTACACCATGTAAGTGGGCTTCTTATCCCTATGTTATGGTTTAAATGTGAGGTATCCCCCCAAAATTCATGTGGGAAATAATGCAAGAAGCTTAGATGTGAAAGGATTGGGTTATAAGAACCTAAAACTAATTAGTGCATTAACCCTCTGATAGAGATTTACTGGGTTTTAACTGCAGACAGGTAGGGTGTGGCTGAAAAAGGTAGGTCATTGGGGGCATACCCCGGGAATCTCTCGGCTTCCTGGTGCCATGTTCTGAATTGCTTCCCTTTGCTACACTCTTCTGCCCTAATGTTCTGCCTCACCTGGGACCTAGAGAGATGGAGTCAGCCATGTATGGACTGAGACCACTGAAACGGTGAGCCCCCAAATAACCTTTTTTTTTTGTTTTTTGTCTCTAAAGTTGTTCTTTTCAGATCTTTTGGTCACAGCAATGAAAAAGTTTACAAAAATAAACAATAAGCACTGGGGACTAAGGGCATGTTTCAGAGAAACACAACAGTTATGAGGCAATCATTGACCAAAGATGGAAAAAAAATTTTCATCTTCAAAATAAGAATTCGCCATTCATGTAAATGACATGGCACATGGAGTGATCAAATTTATCCCTTCCAGGTGCACCTGAGCATTGGATACATATGATGGAAATGTTCTTTGTACTGTACATTGCTTTATTAGTACTGTACAGCTAGTCACCTTGATGACATTTGCATCTAATTTGGAAAATATTTTTTAAAAAACCAATAACAACTTCAAGATAGAATAAAAAATTCTACACACCTAACAGCTCCTTCCTATCACATGAATGTGTAAATTGAATTCCTTCCCAAGATAAAGTTAAAAAAAAAAAAAAAAAACAAGACAAAACAAAAAAACTCCCAAAGATTGGTTTCCCAAAAATGTTTTCATTGGCTTTAGGGAACTAAAATACACCAGTGTATGGGTGACTAATACTTCCTGTATAATAAAGATAGATCAACACATAATTAAGTTCTGGCTCAAATATAATTGTTGTCCTGGAAACAGTTTTGGGGATGAATATGGTTATGTTAATGAAACTCCTCACGATTTCCACCAATGATCCAATTTATTAATTAGGCCAGATCATATAGTTACCTTGTGCTGCCCATTTAAAAAAGGTTTAGGAAAAAAAATCAAAGAAACACACATACAAAATTTCCTGAGAGAACACTGGGGAGAGAGAGAGAGAGACAGAGAAAAAAAAAAAAGGAATAAATCGCTGATCAGTTATTAGCCCTTGTCCTTACTTCCAGCTGAAGTAGATTGAAAGTGCTTCTTGGATTTCTTGTGGGTTTCAAAGATCCTTCTTGCCTCACTGGGCAGAAAACTGTAGTATATAACAGCATTTTGAATAATCCTTAGCATTGTGTCTTCCAACCCAACATCCTTAAGCAGTCAGGGTTTTCTAGTTCCAGCTTGCAATATTGAGTAGCTTTGTAGGAAGTTCTACTTTATGTGGAGCCCAAAGGGGAGTCTGCCTGACCTGAAGGGTTTTGTTGAGACCGAGTGTGAACTCTGGGCGCCAGAGCGCATCTCAGCTCTTTAGATCACACCCACTCGGGTGTGTGAGTGTGTGCGCGGGTGCTTACGCGCGTGTGTACGTGTGGGGAGGTGTGCGCCAGAGGGGTGGGGTGAGGGGTGGCGAGCAGGGCTCTAGGTGAAGCTCGAGGAGAGGGAGGTCGCCCTCTCCGGCCTCTCCCCCGGGGGCCCAGGCGGCAGGCTCGAGCTCCAGCACCTACTGGTGCGCGCAGCCGCGGCGCCACAGGCCCCTGGACTCTCCGACCACCGCCCCCCCGGCCCCGCGTCCCGCCGCCGGGACCGGCGATGGCGCGGGACTGACGGCCGCCTCCTCTGGGACTCCTCTGCCCCGCCCAGGGTTCGCGGGGGCCGCGGCACCGCCCCAACCTGCATGTGGGGCGGGCGCCCCCGCGCCCCGAGCGAGCGGCCCTCCGCGCCCCCGAGGCGGTGCCTGGCCGCGCCGGAGGACGAGAAGGAGGAGCGGCGGGCCGGGCCGGGCTCCCCACGCACCGCGGCCCGGGAGCACGGGCTCCCTGGAGGGAGCTTGGGGCGTCCCAGCCCCGGAGGAGGGACCCGGAAGCAGAAGCGGAGCCGCGAGTGGAGCCGAGCCGCTGCCCCCGCTGCCCGCCGGCGCCGGGTGGGGGTCCCGGCGGCTGGATGGGCAGCGGCGGCGCGGGCCGCGGGCGGCGATGGGCGAGGAGCAGAGCACGGTGAGCGGCGGCGGCGGGCCCCAGGAGGCGCGGGGCCCGGACGGGGGCTCTGCGGGCCACCCTGAGTCCCCGAGGCCGCGGGGGGACAGCGCCGGGGCTCCCGGGCCGCGCGGCGACTCCTCGGAGTCGAGCGGCGGCGGCTGCGGAAGCGACTCAAGCTGTGCGGACACCAGCGCCCCGGAGCCCACGAGGAGCCCGGGAGCGCCCGAGTGGAGGAAGAGCCAAGCACTGGGGCAGCCCGCGGGACTGGCACTCACCGGGCCCCTCAATCCCCAGACTTTGCAACTGCAGCTGGAGCGGGAGGAGGAGGAGGAAGCTGGGGACAGAAAAGAGAGAGGGGATGAACAGCAGGAGGCGTCCCCCAGGGAGGAGACGGAGCCCAAGACCCACGCCGTGGCTCCCGATGGAGTGGTCTTGGACGTGCTGGGTCAGCGGCGCCTGCCCCCAGCCAAGAGACAAGTCTTTTGCTCTGTGTACTGCGTGGAGAGCGACCTGCCGGAGGTCCCCACCGCTGAGAAGCTCTCGCCGCCAGAGTCGCCACTTCGGGCTCCGCAGGTGCCCAACACCTCCAACCCCCAGTCCTCCTTCCCCAGCCCCAGGCTGTCACTCCCAGCTGACCCCCTTTCCCCCGACGGCGGCAGCATCGAGCTGGAGTTCTACCTGGCGCCTGAGCCATTCTCTGTGCCGGGCCTGTTAGGAGCTCCACCCTACTCTGGCCTGGGCGGGGTAGGGGATCCCTATGCGCCCCTCACGGTGCTGATGTGCCGGGTGTGCCTGGAAGACAAGCCCATCAAGCCCCTGCCCTGCTGCAAGAAGGCCGTGTGCGATGAGTGCCTCAAAGTCTACCTGAGCTCCCAGGTAATGTCACCTTTTTTGTACTCCCTCGGCTTCCCTTTCATCATTTCAAATCTCTGGCAAGGAGGTCCCCTTTCAAGCTACCTACTAAGGGAAGAGCTGACAGGACACATTAATGAAGACTGTAAGATCAGGCGAGGCAGGTAGCCACCAAAGGAAGCAGGCTTTAAAAGGCCACCGAAGGAGGCTTTATTGGGATATCACTCCATTAGACCACAGAGTGGTCAGGAGAAGGGTCTGAGGAGAAACCTGGTGGGAGCTCTACTGGAATGGGATTTTATGGGGCTCACTGCAGGAAGGGAAGGGATTGGGAGAGGAAAGGGGACTTTTAGGGTCCCTTGTCCTGCTGGAGTTGGTCATGGGAGCTGGCTGAACTCCAGGATTGGCCAAGGGGTCCTGCTCATTGACAGGCATTAATCAGGAGATCCTGCTGATTGACAGGCATTTTGGGTGATTGATGTTTCCTTTCCCTCGTGGGCTGCAGTCACTGCCACTGACCTAACATCCTAGGCCCTTTTGGTGATTCAGGTCAGCTAATTTCGTCTAGCTACTTCCTGCTGCTTAGGGGGCTGGGGTAAGGGGATGGCTCCCGTGTAGGTTCGGTGGGTAGGTGACTGCAGGGGTGTAGGAGCATCTGGTTGAAGGTCACTCTAGCAATTTCACTCAAGTGCTTTTGAGCTAACCTGAGGAGGCAGGGAGCAATCATTAATAGAAGTCCTATTACTACTATAGGAGTGAGAATGGGAGTCAGCCACGCAATGAGGGTGAGTTTAGCCAGCCTGGCCAAGGGTCATTTGATTGTTGCTGTTTAAGCCTTTCACCCAAACGACAGAGGGTGTCAACATTCTCTTCGATCGATCCAGTTTCATTGATATAATAGCAGCATTCTTCTTTCAGGAACAGACAGGTTCCTCCTTTGTCTGCTGCCAGAAGATCTAGAGCTGAGACTTGGGCAAGAGATGTTATTTGCCTTTGTAGGGAAGCGACTGATGCCTCTACTGCTTCCTGAAGTTGTTGTTCAAGCTTTTGAGTAGCGGTTACTGCATAACCAAGTCCTCCTGCCCCGAGTCCAGAGGCAGCAAGGGAGGAAGCCAGGGAGAGTCTAACTACTACTGGTAGAAAGACTGGAAAAGGAGGTAGCAACAAGTCCTGGAAAGAGAGGTAGTAACAAGCCATGTTCATTCAGCCTCACTGTACAGAGTTAATTGGGGGACCAATGTGGAAGGAATACAAAAAGCAAACTGCATGTTGAGGCTTAGATTTTTTGTTAGGGTACCATTTCACCAGAAAAAGAACCCATGTGGAGCAAGGTTAAGGAAGAAATTCGAATAATCTGGTCACAGGGTGCTGAACCTGAGGAAGTGTAGCAGCAAGAGAAATTCCCTGATGAGTTACAAAAAAGAGGTACTTCCTCAAAGGCTGGAGAGGGGGGTCCTTGGGGTCTAATTGAGGTATTGAGCAGAAATCAATGGGAATCGCGGTTAATGGAGTATGATCCAAACCTGCGCAGAGGAAACAGTCTGAAATGTTATTAACTTTGGACAAATTGAGAAGCTGAAGGCCCTGATGATTAGGGCCATCTATGAGAAAGGGTCAGCTTTAGGATGGGCAACTGCATCCAGCTGGTGTTGGAGTTCCTTCTCTTGCTCCTGGATGGTTATGTGAATTTGAGGGAACACTTGTATATAAGTTCTCCATATTCTGATAGAGGCTGAAGGGTGTTTGGCAAAACTCCAAGAATAAAATTTACCATCAACACCAGAAGCCCATTTTGGGTCCCATGGGTCCCAAATAGTTAATTTGGGGTATGCTTGATTCTCATAACAAACTTATCTAGGAAGTGTTTCTTTCATGAATTATAAGGGCATCCGCCATAGGTGTCAGGCCAGGGCTTACAGGATTCTTCAATTTGGTGTATTATGAAGCATAGCATTGCTGAACATAAGTGGGACGAGGTGGCCTGGTTGAATCCAGTAATATTAAGGGTGATGGTCCAATTACAGCTAGTGAAAGGGCAATCGCCTTGACCCATAAACTGAGAGCTGGTGGTGCCATCCTGCTGCCATGTTGCTTGGATGTAGAAGCGCCATCTATGGGTTGGGATAGAAGCTTGAGAGAGATTAATTAGTGATACAAGGAGAGGGTTGGTGAGAAATCCTGAGTTTGGTGGGCCCCAACATGGTGGAAGTCCAGGACTGCACATTTGGAACCGGTGCTTTTTTAAGGCAGGAGACATGGTACCAGGGGGAGTGGCCCAAGAGTTTGGCTGCTGTTGGGATGGCAGGTATGACTGTATGGGGTCCTGTCCAGCGACGTTTCAACAACTGAGGATGGAGCTCTTGAATTAAGACTGTGTCACCCAGTTGAAGAGGGTCCGATTCAATTCCTGATTGTGCTGGGACAGAAGTAACGGATGGTGCAGGAAGACACCCGTCTGCGTGTTCCCTTAGTAGTTTATGTAGAAGTGTGAGATAGGGCAGGGAGGACACAAGGGGAGGAGGAGTGACAGGAGAGTTTTGGCTGATTAAGAAAGGGCACCCATAGAGCAGCTCAAAGGGGCTAAGGCCTGAGGGGGCTCTAGGGGTTGCCTGAATTCGGGTGAGGGCCAACAGCAGGAGATTGGGCCAGGACAGTCTGAGTTCAATAGCAAGTTTAGTGAGATGATCCTTGAGAATGCCGTTAGCCCTCTCAACCTTACCACAGGATTGGGGTCGTGGGGGATGTGGAGCCTCCAAGTGATGTTGAGGCCTTTGGAAACTAGTTGAACAACCTGAGAATTGAAGGCTGGACCCTTGTCTGACTGAATGGTGGTGAGAAGTCCAAACCTGGGAATGAATTGCTCAATGAGGACGGAGGCGATGGTGTCAGCAGTTTCCCTGGAGGTAGGGAAGCCTTCTGTCCAACCTGAAAAAGTATCAACCAAAGTCAGTAGGTAGCGCAGCTTTTTGTGCCTAGGCATGTGAGTGAAGTAGATCTACCAGTCTTCGCCTGGTTGGTGGCCTCTCATCTGATGTGTAGGGAGTTTAGGTTTGATGCCCCCTTGTGGGGATACTGTAGAGCAGACAGAACAAGCCCAGTGGACCTGCTGAGAGTGGTTCTCATTCCTGGGAAGTAGAAGAGGGGTGGTAAAAACTGGAAAAGGGGCTTGGGGTCAATATGAAGAGAGTTATGTATGTCCATCAGTAGGCTGTAAGCTTGCTGTTTAGGGAGGGCAATTTTATCCCCCAGAAAATCCAGCCATCCTTCCCAAAATGGACACCTTGGGTTATTAGGTCCTGTCGTTCCTGTGGAGGATAGTTAGGCTTAATTGTGGTGGATAAAAATAAGATAGGAGCTGCTGAGAATTTTGTTGTTAGTTTCTATGGCTATAGAGTCTGCTTTGTTGTTGCCTATAGCTATAGGGTCAGAGGGATTTTTATGTCCTCTGCAGTGTATGATGGCCACTCGTGATGGCAGTTGTAGTGCCTGTAAGAGCTTGGAGATGAGAGAAGCATTGACCACTAGTGATCCTTTTGTGGTCAAGAATCCTCATTCCTTCCAAATAGCTGAATGAGAATGAGCAATTAGGAAGGCATATTTGTTTGCCTTTGGATAAAGTAAGAGCCCTGATAAGTGAGAAAAGTTCAGCCTTCTGGGAGGTGGTTCCTTCAGGAAGGAAGCCGGCTTCCAGAATTGAGGCAGCAGTGACTACTGCGTATGCAGCTCTACGATGTCTGTCATGACCCATCACTGAACTGCCATCCACAAAAATGGTTAAGTCAGGTGAGGGAAGTGGGTAATCAAAGAGGTCCTCACGGGGTGATCGAAGGGCCGCTAGCACCTGTGGACAGGAATGGTTAGCACTTGAGGGGGGCTGGGATAGTGGGAGGAGTGTGGCTGAATGGAGAGGAGACGAAGAACAGAGGGTAATGGTGGAGTTCTCTATAAAGAGGAAGTGGAATTCTTGAATTCCTGAAGGGCTCAGAAGAGGAAGACACTTATGGTTTAAAAGGTCCTGCAGTTGATGAGTGGAGAATACAGTTATTGGTTGGAGCAAAGTAAGTTTTAGGGCTTCCTTAGTTATTTCTGCTGCTGCTGCCAGTGCTCGGAGGAATGGTAGCCATCCCCGAACCACAGAGTCAAGCTGCTTGGAGAGGTATCCCACCAGCTTATAGGAGGGTCCAATTGGTTGAGCGAGGAGGCCAGTGGCGATACCCTGTCTTTCATCCGTAAAGAGGTGAAAAGGATGGTTAGGGTTAGGAAGAGAAAGAGTGGGAAAAGAAGTAAGAGTATCCCTGAGCTTGTAAAAGGAATTGGCTACTAGGTTAGGGGAGGTAAGGGGCCCATGAGGAGTCTCCTTAGCTGCCTGGTACAAAGGTTTGGCAAGAAGTGCAAAGTTAGGAACCCAATGCCTGAAAAAACCTGCTAGACCCAGGAAGGAAGGGATGTAGTCCACTGTTTCGGGTGGCTGAAATTCACAGAGAGCTTGAATCCTGTCCGTTTTCAGGCTTTTAGAGTGAGAAGTACACCTAAATAGGTAACTCAAGAGGTAGTAAGCTGGGCTTTGACTGGAGAGACTCTATAGCCTGGGACCCCAGGAAATTGAGGAGCTGAACAGTGTGTTTGGGAAGCCTTAAGTGATTAACTGCATAGGAGGAGGTCATCCACATACTGTAAGAGCGTGCTATCCCCCAAGTCACAAGCAGTTAGGTCCCATGCCAAGGCCTGCCCAAAGAGATGGGGACTGTCCCTGAATCCTTGGGGTAGGACTGTCCATGTCAGCTGTTGAGACCTAAAGGATGTAGGGTCTTCCCACCAATGGGAACAATGGGAGAGAGTTTTAGGATTTTCTCTAGCAAGGAAAACTTGGGCAGTAGAACAGATAGAACAGAAGGTGGGACCAGAGCGGATGTCCCAAAAAGCCTGAATATAAGGAATTTGTACCCATTTCCCTGTCAGGCTACAGAAGTTATCTAAATCAGTGAGGACTTGAAAGTCAAACGTTCCCCCCGGGGGCCATCTTGACCCATTGTCCAGTTCATACTGGGGCCAGACCACAGTAGAATAAAAGACCAGGCGTTTAAGGCGCAGGTCTTAAGCAAGGCCTAGTTTGGTAAAATTTGTATATAAACAGCCCAAAGGGGTTGTGGGATCCAAAGAGGATTTCTTGTTTCCCATGACCTTCCGGGCACCCTTGGGGGTGAGTGGGAACAGAAAAAGGAGTCCCAAATTTGGCTCACGCTCACCTGAGGAACGGATAAGGGCTAGGCAGAGGTTGAGGCCTCCCTGTGCCTCCTCGGGCCCAAAAGGCTCTCAGGAGAACTGGGACGTCTCCACAGTTCCCGGAGGAGCCCTGAACAGAACGGGCAGGGCCTATGGCATGTGCGTGACTTATGGATAGACCCCACAGACAGAAAGGGTCTGGAAGGTCAGGGGAAGCGAACTTACCCTACTCCTGTTGGCCCAGAAAGAGCAGCTTAGAAATTTCCCGGTTCGTTTCAAGGGGTAAGGGATGGACTTAATCCCCTGAGGGAGAAGCCCCCAAATCCCTTCCCAGGTGTCAGCACCAGATGTAAGATCACACGAGGCAGGTAGCAACCAAAGGAGGCAGATTTGAAAAGGCCACCGAAGGAGTAGGCTTTGCTGAGATATCACTCCCAGGTGGAATTCGATCAGACCAAGAGTGGACAGGAGAAGGGTCTGAGGAGAAACCTCGTGGGAGCTCACCAGCCTGAGATTTTATGGGGCTCACGGTAGGAAGGGAAGGGATTGGGACAAGAAAGGGGATTTTTAGGTTCCCTTGTCCTGCTGCAGTTGGTCAGGGGAGCTGGCTGAACTCCAGGATTGGCCAAGGGGTCCTGCTAATTGACAGGTATTAGTCAGGAGATCCTGCTGATTGACACGCACTTGATTGATGTTCCTTTCCTGCGCCCGACCTAACAAAGACCTCTATAAAATTTTTATTTCATAGTTTTTGCTTAAGTGTGTTTGGTTCTCAACGGTTTACTTGACTGGAATTTAACTCTGCTCTGAGCTTCAGGTTTTGGTTGGCATCTGAGGGAGCAAGGTACACAATGAGTTGCCTTCTACTTATTTCTTTTACTACGTTGCAAGCAAGAGCTTGCTCAGAGGAGGGCATTGAGACTGCCTCATTGGCCTGGTATCCCAGATACTAACAGGCAGTAGACACAAGATAAACATTTATGGACCCAGTGAAGAAAAGGGTTGGAATTAGTATTTCAGTTCCATGATAACCGATTTCCAAATTGTGTTCCTTTCATATTTTCCAGAAAAGTGAAAGTAAGTATATACATATATTTACTTCTTATATATTTACTTCTTGGCTCTTGTCCACGTTCAGTTTTCTTTTTCTTCAGTGAAGTTGAAGTACTTTTCTTCACTTAAGTTTTAAGCCAGCACAGTACTTTGTTTCTTTAAGAGAGAAACAAAACAGAAAGAGCAAAACAAAGTAAGAGATTTAACTAAACAAGTATTGGTGGAACTTTCCTTCTCACTTCCTCTTTGAGAGTATATTTCTTTTCTTGGAAAGCTTGAGAAACAGGGCAGTTTTCCTATACTGGTGGTGAATGTGTTCTTCCAGCCATTTTCAATTTGTGATGTTGCAGCCAGTGTTTTGCACAATCCATAATGCCCTTTGATCCCGTGTCTGATTGTCCCAGGCCTATTCATCTTTCAAAACCCTGTGTGTTCAGGTGCCAGCTCTTCTGCGAAGCCTTACCTCATCCTCTAAGCCACTGCTTATAGACTTTTCTAAATACTTCTTCCTATCATACATGCACTGAAGTTGTTTTTCACATGTCTGTCTTGCTAGACTGTCTGGACAATGTCTTATAGTTTGAAACTAATAGTTTCACATGGAGTCCCTTTCACATAGTAGTGTTTAACACTGGTTAAAGTGAACTGAACAGGGTTTCATACAGTGTGGTTTTTCTATGTTTTGTGGTTAGACCATGCCTGGGTTTAGACTGAAAGTGTGTATTCTGCCCAGCTGAAAACGCAGAGGGAAACTTAGACAAAATGGAATGTTACATGAACAGTAACTTGGCCAAACTGCTGAGATTATCCAAAGGCCTATGAGAGACGATGATGTCTCTTTCAGGCTTTATCCACAAACGGATACTTCAAACAGGAGGAATGTCTGCTGCTTGTTGTGGTTGTTTCTATGACATCACCATCAAACAGATATTGCTGCTCTCCACGTGCAAAGCCCTGTGGTGGATTTCAGACATTCCCCAAATACAGGCCTTGCTCCAGAGAAGTCACTGTGAGAGCAGATGTGTACACAATAATAATACAAAGTAGCATATAATGAGATGTCAACAAAATAACAAGGCCAGGTAGCACTTAAATGTTAAATGCAAGATTCAAGTATCAGGGAGTTTAGAAGCTGAAAGGAGGTGGGCGTTGTGGCTTGGGTACTCTGCCAGCCAATTTGATTTACTTGAGGTGGACGTTTTCCTAAAAAAAAAAAATTGCTTTTTTTTTTTTCTTTTTAATTACCCTAAGTTAGCTTTTGGAAGTTAGTTTTTGATTTGTAATGCAGAAGACATGGGCAGGTGAGGGGGGATGTAGCAAGGTGAATCCAGTGGTCATTGCAACAGGTACCCAAAAAAATTCCTTTGAAAGGGCATAGTATCTGAAACTTGTCTACAGTGTTTATTACATGTATATTCCTGACCTCCTCCCAACACATTTGACAGAAATTTCTATAAAGAAAAATATATATTATCTAAAATAATAAGCAGCAAGTACTGAACACCAGGACTACTTCCACCTCAGGTCTTTTATACTTGCTGCTTCCTGTCCCTAATATGTCCCTCTCTGGTCCCTTTGCTTTCTCTCTCCATCCCTCCCTCCTTTCAACTTTCTTCAAATATCACACCCTGTGGTCTTCACTGACCCTGCACTCACCCCTTATCTCTCTTCCTGATTCTTATTTTCTCCATAGTAGGAATTATGCCCTATCTTGTACTGAAATTAGTCAAGTTCCTTGAGGACAGGAGTTTTCACATGCTTTTTTCACTTTTTTATCTTTAGTATCCACGAGGTTGTCTGGCATATAATAGATGTGCAACTAATAGTTATTGAATTTATGAAGAACCTGAGGGTTGCCCCAGAAACCAAGGCTGGAAAGTGGTATTCTACCTCTGTACTAAATTCTACCTTGTACTTCTTGATATTTAAGATGATAAGACAAAAACTGAAAGCAGAGAAAATCAACAGGTTTACTAAATTTGTTTTTTAAATTAGGATTAAAAGAGTTTAGATGATTGGGGCTGGGGATGTGGCTCAAGCGGTAGCGCGCTCGCCTGGCATGCATGCGGCCTTGGTTCGATCCTCAGCACCACATACAAACAAAGATGTGTCCGCCGAAAACTTAAAAATAAATATTAAAAAAAAATTCTCTCTCTCTCTCTCTCCCTTCTCTAAAAAAAATAAAAAATAAAAGAGTTTAGATAAACTTTTGACATAAAAATTAGACTTTTTTTAGTTGGATAAAAAGAGGCTTGTGATTTTAAAATTTCTAATTTGACTCAATGCTGAGGTCTCTTGGCATCAAAGGATCTCTATTTCCCTGCCACTTAAACCTTCTATGCCTGAATTTCCTCATCAATGAACTATAATGGCAGGCAATGATCCATAGTAACCTAGGAGCACCAGAGCAAAACAACAACCTCCAACTGCATGGTTGTTTTGCTGCCCTGTTGAACTGAATCAAAGAGGCATGGTGAGCTCTTTCTTTCTCGTTAATTTTTTTTTTTTAAGTTTAACAGAAGCGAATGTGTCAATTCTTAATTTTCAAAGTTTTTATGACTGGCATGGGGGTGGGGGATGATAAACTTAAATACCTATTTGACTTTTTTCATTCTTTTGAGTTTGTGCCATGTACTTAATACATTATTTAACATCATTTAAGAAAATAAAGCAGAGTCTCTAGTAAGCATTTTATGCAAACACTTAAAATGCATATTAAATGTGAGTTGGAATATTGCCTGGTTAAATGAATTTCCTTCTAAAAGGAGATGCTGAGTTCTTTGAAAGAAAATATGAACTTGGAAAATAGGAATGCAAAATTTTCAATGATAAAAGTCTATTTCCAGTAGTTCCAGGGACGGACTATATTGTAAAGGTTGATGGGTAGTTGTCATCAATATTTCAGTACAAAGCTAACAGTTGACTTAAATACCTCTGTGCTCTTTTATTTTTTCAAAGCACAAATATTCTCCAGTTATCACTGTGAGTGGAGCTAGGGGAACTTTCCTAGTGGAACGACTTTACACTGCAGTAGTTTCTGATTGCCCCAGTGAAGGGTTGAACTGGTGAATTAGAACTCTGCTGCCACATTAGGTGTTGATTTAGGGGCTACAGTGCATCAAGACAGAGATAGTGGAAGTAACCTTGGTGTACATTGCCTTGGAAACATACATCCTTCATACTAAAGCCTAGAAATGCATTTCCACAAAAATGGCTGACGCACACAGCCCCAGGAATGTCTGCAGTCTCCTGCAGGTTCCCAAGCTCTCCTGCGGCTGACCTTCTCAGCTGGTGTGGCCTTCTCCACATTCTCTTAGGAAGAATACAGACTTCTTTGTTCCATAGAATACTATTGCTCTTTTTAGAAATCCTTTGCAAATGTATTTCCTTTTTGAATTTGGTTTAGATAAAAATGTATTTTTAATATGAAATTTTATAATCCATACTTTAGATAAAGGAAAGAACTGAGCATGCTAAAGGGCATGGTAAAGGTAGCAGCTGTTGTGGTTTCACCACTCTGCTTAAAAGTGCCAGGGAATTGGCAGATGGATGTAACTTGGAATGCATACACCTGTCCAATGAGTATTAATAGAGCCGAGCAGAACATTTCTTTTGCAGATTGTGAGCTAAACAGCTGCTGGATGGTAATGTCCTAAAATGACTGCTATTATAGTCACTTCAGAATCAGTGACCTAGGGCCAAAGCTAATATATTCTGTTATTAAGGTCTCTAAGTCATCCAGATCTTCATGCGTAATATGGAGTTTTTTTTTTCACTTCTGTAAACCCTAAAGCAACCTGAATATTTTTAGAAATCATGGCATTCAATACGCATGTGAGTTTATAGATGCTATCATGCCAGGTGTGATTTTGGTAGTCCTAAAAGTGTGAAGAATAAGACTGAAATTTATTTTAAAGTCACTCTACAAATTTTGGAGGTGAGAATTAAGGTGTACATAAATATATAGTTTTATGTATAAAATTGATATGTACATGCCTGTGTGTGTGTGTGTGTTATGTGTGTGTGTATCGGTCAAGGAGAGAGGTACAGTAACATTTGCTTTTACAACTTCCTTACTCAGGCCACTTTTCCCCCTCTCCTCTCTGTTCTACATTTCTCTTAATAATTCCTTTGCTTTTTTAAAAATCTGGTTTTAATTGGTATTCAATTGCTGCAGAGAAATCCTCTGTGGGCCAGCAGAACTTGATCTTCCTGCTACATGGGTATTTCTCTTCCCTACCAGTTGTCTCTTCATGGTACAGAGACACCCTGGGTTGCGCTCTGTTTCCTAAAAGATTGCAAATTACATCGAAAGTACTACTTACCTAAGGAATCAAATCAATATCTTTAGAGTATGATTTTTTAAAACTTTCTCCCAGAGTAGAGCTGCTTTTATACTTGAAAACTCTTCTAATATTCCTGGTATGGGAGACATAAAAGGAGATCATTAGGACTTGAATTCTCAGCTCTGTATAAAGAGTTTTTGATGGGCAGTGTAGACAGATAGCTGAGGCTAATTATTCATAATTAACTTATTTACTTATTAGTGCACCACTTAGGCATTTAACAAATACTTATTGGGTACAAGTATGTGAACCAAAATACTTTATAACTATAATAAATGTCCTCAAAGAACCATCTTACAGCCTTATTGTCAGTATTTTCCCAGCTTTATCTGAAAAAGCTTTTCTTAAAGTGAACAGACACCTATTGGATCTCTTTTCTGCTTCCTCTCTGGGAGTTTTTATTAAACCACTCCTGGGACATCAGCTAACCTTTTATTAAGCACATTGCTTTTCCTCTTAATATGTTTTATCTAAAATAATTAATATGTCCATTCCTCATGTTTTAGTATACATATGGGATGAAGGAAAATGAATTAAGGATAACTTGGGTTTTGAGCCCAGGCAATTAGCAAAATGGGGTCACCATTTCATAGAGTAATATTGTAAGAGGACTAGGATGAGAGGAAGTACAGAGTTTGAAATGCCATTTTAGACATTCACCGGGGGATATTGTAGGTCATCAGTGTTTGGCATTCAGAAGACAGATCTGAATAGAATATATAAATTTGGACATTGATTGCATTTAGATGGAACTTAAAGTCATGAGACTAGATGAGATCACCTTGGGAGTGATAGTAAATAGGGAAGGAGAAATGAGGATTGAACCTGAGCATATCAGTGTGCACAGATGTGGAATCTGGAATGTATGAAAGAACCAACAAGGTTGGTTAGGAAAAGCGAGAGGGCCAGTTAGGCAAGAAGAGAATGAGATACAGTACTTACCCATAAGTCAAACAAAGGTGGTGTTTCAAAAGGGGAGGAGGAATCTTCTGTGTCCAGTGCTTCTGAGTTCTAACAGGATGAACACTGACATTGGCCAACAGATTCCCCAACAAGGAAGTCATTGGTAACCATGAGCAGGGCTGCTTGCATCAGCAGTCTTGGAGCTAGCCTTCTGATTAGAGTGGGTTCAAGAGAGCAGGGACAACTCCATTCTGTATTGTAGGTAGTACAGTGCTATATGAGGAAACTCAAGGCCAGAGACATTCAGTAACCTGCTCAAAGTCACAAAGCTGGGCGATGTCGAAAGTGGGATTTAAATTCAGATCCATTGGAAATTTATTATAGGAAAGATTAGTATTAATAAACTTCCTTTTCTTTCAAGTTAATGTCTGTATTGTACAAAATCACAAGTCTTCTAGTCAGAGCAAGAGAAGAAATTTAATTATGTTTGTCAGAAACTTAATTTCTACCAAACTTAGCCTCATCTAAGAAAATCAACAGAAGTCAAACAGTTTAGAAAAGCATGTTTGGCTTACGGCTCAGGTTTAATGGCAGTATCTGCTCTTGTTTCCTCCTGTACTTTTTGGTTATTATTTCTGTTTTCATTTGAGCTTTCTCTTATTTAAATATGTCTTAAAGTTTGTGTCCAGATGGCCTTATATGCTTTCTTACTTTAAACACTCTTGGTGGGTCATCTCATATTCTCCCATGGTTTTAGATAACGCCTGTGAGCCATTGATTCCCAAATCTTCATTTCTAGTTCCATCACCCTCTTTACCTAAGTACCATACAACCATCTCCGATTATGGTTGGATGTTCCACCCACGGACAACTTAAACTTACTTAACCTCTCAAATCTAGTTCCCTCTTCTTCCACACTCCTGAAACCTTTGGGATTCCCTGTTCCTCCTTTGGGATTCCCTGTTGCCACCAGTTTGTACTCAGATCTGAAACCTGGGGTCATCATTGAACTTTTCCTCCATCTCACCACCTGTCTTTCAATTCTGCATCCTAAAAATATTTCTTTATTCTTCTCTACCTTTCTGTCTTTCTGCTGTCATTTCCCTTGCTCAGGCCACCACCACTTCCTGCTTTCTAACAACAACTTCCCCTTTGGTGCCAAGTGCTCCAACCTTGACTGTCTCTATTCGGTTCTCCACACTGAAGCCGGAGGTTTCTTTATATAATGCGAGACCATTGTTGGCACTCTTTCTCCTTGCCTTTCACTGTGGGGCTCTGGCTTTGAGGGTAGAATGTAAACTGAACAGCAGTGTTTACGTGTCCCTGCGTGATCTGACTCCTTGCACCTCTCCATGCTTTGTTTTTCATCAAGTACCCCTCCAGCTTGTAGCTGTTACTCAACTTCTTTTTGTTCTTTGAACACTTCATGACATTCAGAATTATGAGTCTTTCCCTGTGGTGGCATGAACTTCTATCTTAGGGGAATCTTTTTTTTTTTCTTTCCTTGTGATTCCAGCTCTTCTTGCCTCTCTATACCTCTTCATTCTTCTAGACTGAACATAAACATTTTTCTGAGAATTCTCCTTGACCCCCTGTATCCGGATTACACAGGCTTCCTCTGTTCTTGGGTAGCCCTCTTGAGGTTACCAAACAACACAGGAATCTTGCTGTGAGATTCTTTTTTATTTCACTGTATGTGAGTGGCTTTTTTTCAGTTCTGTTCTGCCTTGTATTCAGAAGCTTGTGTGTGTGTGTGTGTGTGTGTGTGTGTGTGAATAACTTAGTGATTTGTTGTTGATGTTGATTAATTTTCTGGCTCTTTGTGTGTTGTAGGTATGGAATGAGTATCGTGGAATGGACTTCTGTTTTCCATATGTAATTGATACACAGGCTGGTGTTGTCAATATGTAAACTATTGGAGTAGAGAGTGCTGTAGTTTGGATCTTGAATGTCCTTCAAAGGCCCATGTGTTAAAGGCTTGGACACCAGCCTGTGGCAGTGTTGAGGGGTCGTGGAACTTTTGGGAGGTAGGACTTAGTGTAAGGAAACTAGGCCCTTGGGGGCATGTCCTTCAAGGAAGACTTGGGAACCTGTCCCTTCTCTCTTGCTTCCTCTTCTACTATGAGCTCTAACCATGATGTATTATGCTGCTGCAGGCTCAAAGCAACAGGGCCAAATGACCACACAGTGAAACCTCTGAAACTGTGAACCCAAATAAAACTTTCTTCATTTTAAGTTGATTATCGCAGGTATTTTGTAATACAAAGCCAACACAGATGGCCAAAATGATCAATACTTAATTATCTTGCTTAAAACCCTGTAAGACTTTCCCACTACCTTATCCACACTTCCTACTTCCTAGCACTGCGGAAAAGACTTGACCTCTGATCCTCTCACTCCCTTCTGGCACTAAAGCTCTCTTTTCTCCAACCACAGTGTGGTAATTGCTCCTCAGCCTTCAGATGTCTTGGATTTAGGTCTCAGGCCTGAACCCGTCCTGCTCTTAATGCTTTTAGAGTCCTTCTTACTCTGTCAGCATTGTATTTTTCGCTTCGTGTAATTATATGTTTGGGTGGTGATTGATGTTTGATTAATTTTCTGTGGCACCCCCCTCCCCACTCCATCCGATATTTTCTGAGCTGCTTTCATAGCTAGCATGTAGCACTTAGCCCGGAGCAGAGTTGGTGTTCAGTAAATATTTGTTAAAGACTGAGGGAATGATTAAAAATAAATGAACAGTATGCTTAGGTTTGTAGAAAAAGTAAGGTGAATTATTGAGTATGAACTTGTGACATCTTGTTGAACAGTATATTTCAATTTTGAATGCAATGAAATGTCATGGCTGGAGCCTTTATCCTATAGCATCTCATCTATCCCTGAGGTATGTCTTTAATTATAATCCCTGTTCTGGTACAGTGCCTCCTGTTTAACAAATTCCCTAGGACCGAGGGGCTTAAGGCTACTATTTTATTTTGACCGTGACATTGTGCATAAGGAATCTGGGAAGGGCTCAGCTGGTCCGTTCACGCTTGGGGCTTCTCATGGGGTTGTAGTCAGATGTCCGCTCACTTGCTTGGCTGGCAGCTGATGCTGGCCGTTGTCAGGGACTTCAGCTGTGGCTCTCTACCAGAATGCTGCATGTGGTCTTGCCAGCATGGCAGTCTCTGGCTTCTTCCTTGGACACTGGCTTTCCCCGGAGATAGTGACCAAGGGAGCCAGGTGGAAGCTGCATGATCTTTTCTATCTTAACTTGGAAGTCCCTCAGCATCACTTGAGCAGAGCAGTCTGCCCAGATTCAAGTGGAAGGACTCTGAACCCCAACATCTTATGAGCCAAGGGTTCTGGAGCTCTGTTTTAGAACTTCCAATTCAAAACAATAAGGAATGTTGTGAACTTATGTAGTAAAACTTTGAAGCCTGAATTTTGATCTGATTAAAAAATATGTCAATCATTTAGTTGAATGTATTTCCAATTTGTATCATTATACTGTTTAATATACTTTAGTGTTGCATTCTTTTTTGTACTTTACGTTTGAATTATTGTAAGGATTCACTTGGTTTTAAGCAAAGCTTATGTAAAAGCTATTATCTTTTAGAATTAAATGTCTTAGATTATATCATTGTAAATGAAATATATCAGGGTGCCAGTCAGCTTTTAATTATTTTGATTAGCTCCATTTAAAATTATTCTGAACCATACAACTTTCTTTTCATCCTATCAAAATTTTAGCTTAATGGTAGTTAAAATACTATTTTGAAAAATTTAGGAATATTTTCTGCATAAAAAGAGTTGATGTAATAGATTTTTTTTTTAACCCAGGCACATTCTATAGAAAAATGGTATTCCCTTTAATAACACCTTAGAATTATCCATCCTGATTAATCTGTTAAATTGAACTGCTGTCGAATTTTTTTTGCTTATGATATTTTAGTTTGTGTGGATGATTTTACCTGTGATTCATGTCTTCTTGAGTAGGTAACTCTTTAAATTTCCATAAGTGTGTAGTTTATACTCAAAAGTTTCTTCCTGATTGAGGATCTGTGAATCCTGAAATAGAGAGGATATATTGCTTTTATGATGTGGGCTTTTTTTTTTTTTTCCCCTTTTCCTTTTTTTCACCTGGCTCAGGTAACTGAATTCTGCTCTAATTCATTTACATGAATGACTAATCCCTTTTAAAATCTTCCTAAGCCATTTGCCTCAATAATATTCCCTACTATAAGATTCAGAAGCTAATTATAGGCTCCGTAGCAAATTACTTCCCTTTCAGTGGTGCTCATTTTTGGCGTATTTCCTCACGTGATCCTTGCCTGTGCTCATTGTTGGTGAGGCTCATCAGCCCTGAGTTGTATGTGGCAACTTCAGCCACCACATCTTTTCCCACTGGTTGCCTAACAATTTAAAACAGCAGGGAAAATGGAACAATTGACTATAAGCTGTTTTTCCTAATGTTTTGAGTTTAGTTAATCAATAGTTTATGTCTAAGTAAAACTGTTGGAGAAAATCAGAAGAGACTTTGATGTGCCCAGATTGCCATCCCTGCTTTTCTGTATGAATGCGTGACCTAGGCGGAAAATGCAAAGTTTTGTCTCCTGCCAGAGATGCCCTGGTGTTAGGCACAAGCCCAAGAGTTCTCCTTTAACCCTACTTTTAACTAGTTTTTACCCGAAATGTTGATTTTTTTCTCCCTGTGCTATCATTTTTTCCTAAGACTGTTTCTGAAATAAACACTGAAAATGAAAGGCTCCTAAAATTAAACAAAGAAATATTCTGTGTATGTGTTGGTACTCTAGGTTAAAACTATATGTGTGTACATATGTTTGTGCACATGCACATACACAGGCATTCTTATATATATATGCATACTGTCTGTCTGCCTATCCAGTTTTCAAAGTTATTTGTGTCACAAGAGGAATATTTACTGATGTTGAGTTTTAAAAATCTAAATATATTCATTTCCAATGGAGTTTGTGTTTCAGGTGTAATTTGTATCAACCAAAACAGATAGTCATTGGGTTTACCATTTTCCACATTGTTGTTGTTCTGAGTTTTAATATGTCACTTTGTGAGTCTTTGAGACTTCACCCTGAAGATGAAGAAAGAGTTCAGAAGGAATGCTTGCAAGGAAAACACTGAAAGGATAGCATTTCCCCCCTAAGGTTTGCTTGTATTTGTTTTCAAGACTTTAGAACAAAAGTGTTCAGTCATGCTTTTCTCTTTAAAAATCTCTAGCATATCTAAGACTTCAAAAGCTTGGAAACAGTCTTTTCCTGTTAAAAATCATCCAAATGAAGAACTTCAGAGAGATTTTTAAATCACTTGTATGTAATTTCAAAAGTTAAAAACTATTTTTAGTTGTAAGAGCAGTTGATAATCATCAGGGAAGTTGTAGATCTAGCTGAATTTCAGCAGCAGTCTTTGCATAACTAATAGGTGAGACACAAACATCAGTAGAAGGATTGAGTAAGCATGGGCAACACGTGCTGTGTTGCTGTGGCTGTGTGAGGGGTCTTTTCAGTTACAACAGTTGTTAAAACAAATTGTCAAAATAAATATAAAAGCCCAGGATCATGTAATGCTGAACAAAAATTTTCGAAAATAAAAAGCCAGTTCTGTGATGTTGCTTTTACAATGAGTAGTGATAGCAAAATGTTATTATATGACCCGTTAACAAGATGTAATTAAAATTAAGATGCAGAAGAAAATCACTGTAACTTTTGGATTGTTCTTATATTGTTCTTATATCCTTTTGGTGTGTTATAATCTAGATAGATTAAACAGAGCCCAGTTGGTTTGTTCAGGGTGGTAATAAGGCCAAAGTCAAGTAAGCAGTCTGCTTATAGTCTGGGTAACAAATAGCATGCTGATCTGTGGCTGTAGACTATCCTTACCCCCTGCCCCACCCTGCCCATTTCATGAAGTGTCGGCTTTTGATCATAAGACTGTAGGTGAAACATTATGGAGGAATTGCTATTAATCTTCTCACCTTTTCTGGAAAAACAAATTGAAGCACATATTGAATCACTGGTGGTTTGTGAATCACAAACTTGTTACATAGAGAAATCTTTTCTTCCACTAACTGAGACTTACTGTCTTTCACCATAGGCAAGGTTTAGAGAATTGGTTCTTTAATATGCAATTAGTTTTAGGGAATTAGAGGGAGGGAGAACTAAAGCATTGTTATTCTATTAAAAATATTTACTGAGCACAAAATATTTGCTTAGCGCCCGTTCTAGTTGCCATCAGAAGAGACAGTGTATCTTTACAGAGCAGTAAACTTTCCATCTTCTTGGAAAGTTTTGGTATTGACTATTGATTTAAGTGGTTCTAAGAAGAAAAAGCTGTTTTTGTAGGAGCAGAAAAAGTTGAAACTTGGCTGCCTCTGAAAAGTGCTGATTGCTGTCCAGGGGAGGGTAGGAGAAGGGAAGGGAAATGGGGAAGGGAGCTGTCTAAGTAAGTGAGCTGGAGTGAACAAGCACACATAACACACTCAAAACCCACTGGGTGTGCAGGTGATCATGATTGGAGACGGGTACAGATGGTGAGTGTGGCATATACAAATGAAGAGGCAAGTGCTGCCTGGGGAAAGCAAGAGTCAGCAGAACAAAACTCAGTACAGAGCTGAACTCTCCAGGCAGGTAGCTGAGTGTGCAGAGCCCAGAGTGGGCACAGGCATGGGCAGGTTTCAAGAACTGAAGGGACAGTGCGGCTGCAGCGGTGCAGCCGGTGGAGAGGAGCAGGAGATGACTTGTGGGGGTGGGTGTGGGTCCGGTTGTATAGCTCCTCTGTGGAATCAATAATTCATTCCAGCTGTGAGGGAAGTCACTGCACATTGTCAGTGTGGCAGAGCTGTAAAATGATCATTAATGCTTTAAAAAGCATTCTGGCTTCAGTGTGGAGAATGAATTGTGTGGAGGGGTGGGAAGGTGTGTTAGAAGGCAGTTGCAATAGACCAGAGCAGAGGCGACAGTGACTTACACTAGAGTTCAAGCAGTGGAGACGTTCTTTCTCACATCCTATTGTTTTCTGGATATTTTGCCTTTAAAAGGTGTTGTCAGGGCACAGCTTCGCTGCAGCAGCAGCAGCAGCACAGCAATCCTGGCAGCTCTGTATTGTTGGAAGGCCCCAAGTGGGACAGCCACATGCATTGGCTGCAGCCTGCCTTTCAAGCAGCATAGACACAGCATCTTTTCACTTGATTTCTTCTCGAATTTCACCTGTCTGGAATGGATTTATTTTGTTTTGTTTTATTTTTTAACTGGTTTCAGAGATGCTCATGTGAGGAGTCACTTCTTAAAAAATATGGAAACATCTATTGAAAAGATGTCCATGGATGTTCTTTTACTGATTCCATCAAAAGTAATTTGTCAATAAAGTTGGCCATTTTTTGCGTCACTTTTTTGAAATTTACTTTCTTTTTTTGTTTGTTTGTTTGTTTTTACTGTTTCCTCCATTGGATACAGTTTGCCATGTAGAAAGAATGAGTAGGAACTGTCACCTCCCCTTCCCTCAGATAACAAAGGTCTTACTGGCCAGCAACCTTTAGTTCTCAGAGGATGTTATTAGAATTTTTTGGTAATTCTGTTTAGTGCTTGTTCTTACTTTGTTGAATTATTTTAGTAACTGTCATTTGCTTCCCCGGTTAATTTCTGTTTGATTACGCATATTCCTCTTTTCCTTCTAAATCTTGTTTTTGTAACAGTGTGTCTGAGTTCCACTTCCTCTGCCTTTAGTCACAAAGGCCCTGGGGTCATGGCTTAACTATACAATGGCTGTTTTATTTTGATTGTGGCTATCTTTTTCTTTGTTTTTAGTAAAAGTATAGCAATAAAATAACTACTTAAACAAAGATTTGCTTTGTTGATTTTATGCTGAGCAACTGAGTTGCCCCTCCCTCCCCATGATTTAGTTCATAACTCCTAAAGTTGTTTCCTCTCTTTACATCCGACACTAATCATAAAATCTGTAATATTTCAGGTAGAGGTAATGTCAATGTGATTTTTTTTTTAACTTATGAGGAAACCTCAAATATTTATCTAATTTGTCCCATGGTATGTGTTAACTAGATTTTGGAAGAAAATAAATATGTATGTTTGCTTCATGTTTCAGTTTCTCAGCTTTCCTCCATATAATCCCACTGGAAAATAAGCTAAGGGGAAGTAGTGTTTTGTAAATTGAAAATGCTTTCAAATTAGATGGTGCCATCTGTCACAGATTCTAGGTAGTATCCGGAAGTGCTTTGGTGTCTTAAATGTATATAATACAATTTGGGGAAAAATAATTTAAAATTTGACTTTAAATTGTTGTTTAGAACATTCATTGAATTTGTAATACCTCCTTCCAGTGCTTTGCAAGGAATTTACGTTTTCCTTTATATTCATCTTTATGTCAAGGATCTTCTCATTTAAAAGGGAAGTCAATGTTTGCAAAAAATTTCTTCATAAGTGTGAATGGATTTAGCTTTTGGGTTCCAGCAGCTTAACATTTTACCATAAAAGAAACATTTTTCCTTTATAGAACAAACATTTCAGAAGGGTAATACAAGATTTTTTAAAGTGTTTATTTTAACTTTTGATAGATAAAGTACTTTGGTATTTTCTATAACAAAAATGTCATAATTGGTATCTCATGTTATGGGAAAATTCAGTAGTCTAAAAACCCACACAAGCCACCAAAAAAAGAAAAGTAGTTTTGCATTTTTTGTGTTTAAATAACACAGTTTATGTAGTAATTTATTATTCATCATTAGTAGGATATTAATATATGAAGCTATGCACAATCCAACATGGAAACAAATTAAACAAATGTTGTACCTTCAGAAGGCTTTTTTAATTTCTAGATGCTATGCAGACACTTGTTTTCTCAATCACCTTTGGTACATCACTGATATACTGATATCATCACTGATATATATCACTGAATATATATCAAGAAAGCCAAATGTTGACGACTTTCTGGGATGTGAAAGTAAATTACCGAGTTCCTGATGAGAAGATTGAAATGGAATTGCATTACTCATATACTACTACCTTTGAGCAAAACTGAAAAACTGTGCTGAGAAGTCATTCATCTTTCCTTGGCTGTCAAGTTTGCTGTTAGTTCATGGGAAGATGAGAGAAGGAAAGAAGCAGATATAACTGGTATAGTAAAGGACCACTTTTTTAATAGAAACTTTATTTTAAAAGAAAAGCAGATGTACTCTAAGTAGTAGCCCCCCTTTATCTGTGGGAGGTACATTCCAGTGAATGCCTGGAACTATAGATACTACTAAATTCTCTCTGTACTGTGTTTTTTCCTATACATATGTACCTGTGGTGAAGTTTAATTTATAAATTAGGCATAATAAGGTTAACTGTGATAACTCTTAATAAGATTGAAAAATTATAATCACATACTGTAATTAAAATTATGTGTATATAGTCTCTCTCAGTGTACTGCTGTACTATGCTCACTCTTATTGTAATGATTCAAGGTGATGTTGTTTCTGAATGATAAGTAACTGCAAGAAATAAAAAAACTACAAGAAAAATGATAGTATAGTCCTGTTTGCCTTCTTAATACCAATTTTAAAAATCCTAAATAAAATACTAGCAAATAAAACCCAGCAAATGCATTATAAAGGAAAAAAGAGAACTCCAACATCACAATCAAGGAGAATTTTCAATAAAGTATGCTTTATTTAACATCAACAAAAGATTTCATATTATTTATCACATCAGTAGATTGAGGGAGGAAAATTATATCATCTTAGTAGATGAAGAAAGGCATTCATTAACATATAAAAATAAGAAGATCTGTGGGCTGGGATTGTGGCTCAGTGGTAGAGCACTTGCCTAGCAAATGTGGGCACTGGGTTTGATCCTCAGCACCACATAAAAAACAATAAATAAAACAGAGGTATTATGTCCATCTACAACTAAAAAAAAATTTTAAAAAAGATCCTTTGACTTTTTGAGATGTACTGAAAGATTACATTAAATATTAAACAATATTAAATTAGGAACTTTTCCACTAAATTTAGAAAAAAAATGATTTTTGCTGTCATGGTTTCCGTTTTGCTTTGTTATGGCAGTTCTAGTCAACACAGTATAAGAAAGAAAGACAGACTTGCGGTTTGGAGGGGAATAAAGGGTCATTATTTCCAGAGGATAATACCAAAACCAATTAGAAAAAGAAATTATGTTCAGACATGTTCCTAGAAGTGAATCTAAAGACATAGGAGATGTTTACAAAGAAAATCATGATAAAGGTAAATGAAAGAAGATCTGAAATAGTGGAGAGATAGTTTCCATTGAATGGGAAGATGAAATATTATAAAGAGGTGAGTTTTTCTGAATAAATTATAATATAATGCACATATGCAGATTTATTTTTGTGTGCACTAAAGAATGAAAGTCCAAGATTAACAAAATTCTCTATAAGAAAGTAGGGAAATTTTTCTCTACAAATATAAAGACATGCTTTAAAGTTAAGTGTATCAGTCCATTTTGGGCTGCTGTAACAAAAAGTCCCTAGATGGGATAACTTATAAATAGCAGAAATTTATTACACATAGTTCTGGAGGCTGGGAAGTCCTAGATCAAGATGTCAAGAGATTCTGCGTCTGGTGCAAGTCCATTCTTCATGGATGGTGTCTTCTGTGTCCCCATGTGACAGAAGGGACAAATAATCTCCTTCAAGTCCCTTTTATAAGGATACTAATTCTTCATTTGGCACTTTCCTAGTCATATACCAAAGGTCCCACCTCTTAATTATATTACCTTGGGAATTAGGTTTCAGCATGAATTTTGGGAGGAAACAAATATTCAGACCACAGCTGTGCTAATCAAAATAGTGTAAAATTTTATAGGTATAGGCTGATTACCCCTTATCAAAAGGTGCTTGAACCAGAAGTATTTCAGATTTCAGAGTTTTCAAGAGGTATAGCCTTTAGGAGGTAATTAGGACATGAGGATTTTGTCCTCATGAAAGAGATTGTGCCACTCACTACAAAAGTGGCTTAAGGGAGCTCATCTGCTCCTTCTGGCATGTGAGGACACAGGAGGGGGCCACTTCTGAGGAAAAGGCCCTTATCAGACACGAAATCTGATCTTCAACTTCCCAGCCAATACAGCCAAAAGAAATGAATGGTATGGGGCATTTTGTCATGTCAGACTAAACAGTCTTAATCCTAAGACAAATACTTTTTATTTTTTAAGTTTTATTTTCAATACTCAACAGGTTCACTTGTAAAGTCAGGGATATGAACACTGTGATCACTAGATTTCTTCCAACTCTAATAGTCTATATAATCATCATCCTCACATTGGCTTATTTTGTAAGTAAGCTAGCTTTTTTTTTTTTTCTTTTTACTTGATAGCACACTTTTACAAATCACAGTGTAGCATATTTCAGTAGAGATGGTTGGATTTAAATTCACCATCTTAAGTCTGCTGCTTTCTGAACCTATGACCAACGCTCTGGGGAGTCTCTCCAGTGGAAATTAAGGACAACACTGTAAAATTATTCATGTGTGTAATCAGTGCCCTCTGCCTTCAGTTCTTTAATTGCATTTTAAAGCAAATTGAGATAAGTCACAGAAGTAGAAATTGTCATCTCCATTGAGGGAGTTCAATTCAAATTGCATTCCTCAATGACTCCTCTAAGTGCATTTGTTGTTTTCTGCCAGCTTGGCATGATTCTCGATCTTTATTGCTGCTTACCAACTCAAACATGATCATTTATATACATGCTTTCCCTTCTTTTGAAATGTTGTTATTGTCAGGTTGACTTTTCCTCCCAATTTGAGGAGATGCAGTTTCATGGTAGAGGAAGGGGAAGACAAGCATCAGGCAACAGATTTCCTCTGAGGTTATTCTCAAATACTGGTCTAAAGTGTCCTTTAGGTTTTGTACTTTGTCCATGGCTTCTCTTTGAATGCTTCCTCTAGTTGTCCTCAGACTTTCCTTTAAGGTTATTTTGATTATTATACATTGTATATTTGTTCTAGAAATTGTACATTTCAAATAGAATTGTTTAAAGGTCAAATTGAATCATTGGTGCAATAGCTTGCCTATTCAAAAAAAATTTTTTTTCTAACATCTATTCCTTCTGTGTGCTATTATCAGCAAACATTTCCTGTAAAAGACAAGAGAGTAAATATTTTAGTATTTGCAGGCCAAGAAGCAAAATCACAAATATCACACAGGTAATTACATCATGTCAGAGAAAAGACATAATAAATTTGCACAAATTTTATTAACAAAACTAAAAATCTGATAGTAATACTAACAGAATATTTTCAAATTTACAATGCATCTCTATTAATATATAAAACAATTGTTTCTTTTGAGATAGCATTTTGCTTGATTATAGTTCAGTGCTAGTGTTCCCTATTAATATGGGTTGCAAATATTCATTATATTGATCTGTATTGAAATTTTACATTTTTCATCATGAAAACATCTTTTCACACAGGTAGGTAGGGCTAGATATTGGTAACAATTCGTTGGCTTGTTTGCATATTCATAATTTGAAAGTCCTTCATGGGATACTCTTAGCTGTAGTGTCCCTGTAAAATAAACCAAATGCTTTGCCATCCAATTCTGTAGCCAGATAATCCACACTCCACTCTGTCTTCAAAGCAATTTGTCTTCTTCTTTTGACATATATGTTGATAATAAAAAAAAAATGTGTCACACTCAGCGATATGTGTGGCACTTGAAATGCTGTCAAGTTATAACTGTGTCACTGTGATTCATAGTGAATTGAGCAGTGGTGGGAATCAGTGGTAGGATGTTATATACTAGCTCTGTCATAACAGTTCAGCTCTGCTGCTGTAGTACAAAAGCACACATAAGATAGTGAATGAACCATGAGCGTGACTGAGTTCCAGTAAAACTTTATTTGTGGACACTAAGATTTGAAACTGATATGATTTTCATATCATGAACTATCCTTTGATTTTTTTTCTTTTCAGCCACTTGGAAATGTAGAAGTAAATTTTACTTCATGGTCTATTAAAAAACAAAAACAAAAAACAAAACAAAATAAAACAAAAACAAGCAATCGGCCGAATTTGGCACTTTGGCCAAATGGTTGCCTGAACTCTGTCCTCTATCATTGATTTTTTCTCTTTTATTGGATCTTTCCTATCAGCATACAAACTAGCTCCTATTCCTGTCTTCCTTAAAAAGAAAAGAAAATGTAGACAAAAATTCTTGCTATGGCTTTTTGTTTCCTTGCAGATACAAAACCTTTTCTTAGCTCTCCTTATAATCCAGTTCTGCAAAACTTGGCTGTCCTCCTTCTCATTTCTTCTTTCTATTGTCCATTGAACCCACTTCAGTTAAGCATTGTCTCTACCTTTCTATGTGACTATTTTTGTAAAGATCACCATTGATCTTCATGTTACTTAATCCATGCTTAATTTTTGTTTTTATATTACTTGATTTCTCAACAATATTTGACACAATTGATCACTTCCTTCTCCTTGAAATATTTTCTTCAGGTAGCTTCAAGGACACCACAGTCTTTTCCACATTGGATATTTCTCTGTGGTTTTCATTATTAATCCCTTTCTGAGATACTTCTTTAACCTTTATTTTAACCTTAAACATTCTTGGTCCTCTTATCTTCTCTTTATATGCTTACTACTCTCATGATATTGTTTAATTTCTGTTAAGTATTCTCTTTGTGTCACCAGCTTTCTAATTGATATCTATATTTAGGTTATTTTATTGAATTCCAGATTTATTAGTCTAAAAAATATATTTCAACTTGGGTGTGTAATATACAACTCTCATTTGACATGTCAAAAACTGAACTGTTTCCATCTCTGTCTGTTCCACCTATGGTGCTACCATCTAAGTTGATAGCTACTCCATTTTTCTAGCTGCTTAGATTAAAATTTCAGAATTGACTCTGACTTTTCTCTTCCTCTTACACCACAGTCCTGTACTTCATGCACGGCTGTTAACACCTTTAAAATATACCCTGAATGAAGCCACTTCTCACTATTTCCACTGTCAACCAAACCACCATCATTTCTCCCCAGGAATTCAGTAAAATCCCAGTTTCCCTGCTTCTGCCCCATGCAGTTGTAGATTATTGATTGTCTAGAGTAGAGCCCAAGGAACCATTTAAAATTATGTCATGTTTTATATTGACTCTTCAGAGTAAAGATCAAACATCTCACAGTGATCTACGAGGCCTTACATGATACAAGGTGTTGACAGTTTGAATTTGCAGTGTCCCCTAAAGGCTCATGTGTTGAAGGCTTGGTCCCCCATGCAAACAGTGTTCAGAAGTGGATTAATTCACCCATAGCTGAATGGAGAACTGGTAGGTAGAGGAAAATATAGGCAGTGGGGCATCATGGAAGAAGTAGGTCACTGGGATATGCCCCAGAAGGGTATTTATTGTCCATGCCCCTCCATTCCTTTACTTATCAGCTGTCATGAGCTAGACAACCTTCCTTTGCCACACCCTTCTGCCATGATATTTTTGCCTCACCTCAGGCCCACAGCAATGGAGCCAGGCTGACCATGGACTAAAACCATGAGCCAAAATAAATCTTTCCTCCTTTAAGATTTTTTTTTTCAGGTATTTGTCACAGTGATGAAAACTAAGTATGACAATGACCCTATTCCTCCTTTTGTTTCCTTTCTGACCTCTGTGACTCCATCTGCCATTACTCCTGCCATTGCTCACCAAGAAAATCAGCTTCCTTGGACTCCTTGCTGTTCCTTACTCTGTTCTTCACTCACATCAGGCCTTTGCCCTCATTAGGACTGGTACAGTAGCTATTCGCTCTTCCTGGTGACTCTTTCTGACATTTACATGGCTAACTCCTGCTTCTAGTCCTTGTTCAAGTGTCAGATTCTCCTAGTTGTCTCCTTTTAGCATCCCATGTATGAATGCCACCAATCTTCATCCGCACACCTGTGTTCTTCATTTTCTTTTAATCTGCTCTATTTTTTCCATAGCCTCATTATCTTCAAGTAATGTTGTGTTTTTACTTATAATTCTTTTTATTTTCTTTCTCTGCACAATTGTGAGCTATGATGACAAAGATTTTGATCTGTTTTGTTCAGTCGTGAAGGCTGAGTACTAGCGACATAGTAGGTGCTCAAATAATAATTTAAGTACTCTCTTGAGTACAATTTTAAAAGTCATTTTTCTGTATCTCGAGTTTTGAGACTTTAGAACTGGAAGCAATTTTATATTATAGTCTCTAGACCTGTGTGACTAGCCACATGATGCTATTTAACTATACATTAAAGTTAATTACAATTAAGTAAAATTAAAGATGCATTTCTCAGCCCCAGTTGCAACATTTCAGATGCCCCTGTGACAGTGACTGCTACTGTGTTTGATAGCACAGGCAGAGAACTTTTTCATCATCATAGAAAGTTATATTGATTATTATATATGCCTCACTGTAGGCCCTTGGATTCCACAAAGTCATATAGGTCATAGTCTAGTACTAGCATTGAACCCAGGGGATCCAAAATGATTTACAAACACTGCAAATCAGCACTTCTCAAATGAACACCCTGGAGGTCTTGTTAAGGTTTCAAATTCAGATTCAGCAATTCTACGATGAAGCCCCAGCTTCTGCATTTCTAAGTCATTCCAAGATGATGCCAGCCCTGCCAAACTGGGGCATCACACTCTGAGATGCCAGGCTGTGAAGCATTAAAAATGTTAAGGATTACTCTTTTTTAGCATTATTTAAGTAGGACATTCTTTTATCACAAAGGTGTTCTTTTGTAAGTAGAATAACATTTACTAAGTAAAGCTTCTGATATCTTAAATACTGATCTCCTACAAATTTACATATATTACAACATGTTTCCTATTAAATGAAAACCTCATAATTATAGTGTAGCAAGAGAAAACAAGAAACTGACAGGCTGAGGCTCTGTAACATTCATTTTAAGTATGTACTTGACACAAGATGCTTGGTGGTACTTAACGTTTCTATGTAATATGATGTTGTTTTGCTGATTCCTATAGCAAAATAGTGGATGCTGTCAGCTCACTCTAGTTTATAGAATGAAAAGTTTAGAACAGTTAGAGAGAGGGCAGGAGGCTTTTGTGGTTGAAATTGGCTTGGTTTCTTTTGGTAAGAATTTAGTTGTTTAGGAAAGTATTATATTAACTTTTTGATAATAAAATTACATTTGTTGTTCTTCCAAATCTTTGTAAAGAATAATTATTTAGCAGGTCATTATTCTTTGTTGTAAAATAATTGGTCAAATTTCAATGTAAAGTAATCGGAATACTTTGGTAAATTACTAATTAGCAAATTTAATAAATTCATCTTTAGTTGCTAATAAAGTTGAAAAGCCATCATTTACCTTCAACAGTTTATTTCTTTGATGATATCATAGTAACATATATAAAAAGACACTACTGTGGAATCTTCTAATTTCTTCCATTTAATGTACTACTTGTCCATTTTATGGGCTAAGAAACTAATGTCATTGGATTTGTCTGTGATAGAATTATTGGCAGATTTCTACAGCATCATGATATAACATTAGTTGGCAACAGTGAACTTCAAATTGAACAATGCGTATGGTGTCATATAAAATTTCTTTTGCTCTGGACTACTAGGCCAGCTATTCCTAATGTGAGAGACATCTATTAAAAATAGATCTCAAGGTCCTGCCCTGAGAAATTCTGATTCAGTAATTATGGAATGGAGACCAGGAATGTGTAATTTTAAAAGATATCTTGGGTTTTCTGAATAAATGAATTAATATAAATAGAATGTTTAGAACACTAAGGGGCAGATGGGAAATACTAATGAATATTAGTTCTTCTCTTCTCCCTTCTCCCTTTCTAGCACTATGATTTAAATTATCTTTAGACTATCTTAACCAGAATTTGGTTAGTTCTTCTTTGATGAAGAGGCTGAGGAAATATAATAAAATAAGATTATTTGCCACTTGCAAAAACATTCACTTAGGGCTTTTTAGATGCTTCTTGCACTTTTTCTGATCCTGGAAATTCAAAGGTAAACCTGTCCTGTTTCGAAGTCTAGGAATTACCTCTTAGTTAGAGCTACATATAAAAGCACTTGTCTTATAGTATAGTGGGAGCCACGTTGAGCAGGGTGCAGTTTGATGGGTGCAGCATAGACCAAGGACATGGACGCTGTCAGGGAGGGTTTTATGGAGCACCATGAGGCCTCAGGTGAGATATGAATGTAATTAGGAGTTAGCCAGATAAAGAAGGGGCCAAGCCAGATCTGAGAGAACCCTGGCTGCAAGAACATAGCTCCTCTAGTGAATTGAAGTGGCTCAAGAGAAGCAGGGGGAACTCTGAGACATGTGTCAGTATCTGAGCCCTTATTCCATGGCAAGGTGTATGAGCCTTCAGCCAGCCAGCAGTGGGAAGTCAATGAAAGTATAGAAACAACACTTTGCATCTTAGAAAGGGATTGCAAAGAGGGAAGGTGTCATGCCAAGAAGAGGAGAAAAGAGCCAGCCTAGAAAAAAATTAATTTTGAAATGTTAGGTGAGAGAAAAAAATATATGTTAGGGGTGTGTGTGTGTGTGTTGTTTCTCCCTTATGCAAAATTTTAAACATGTTTTTAAATTAGCAGAATAGCATGATTCTATCATGCTAAATTGGAGAAAAGTTATTAGTAAGACTTTTTAGATAAGCACAGAATTTTCTATAATCTTCTTTTATATATATACTGAAACTACTATATCTTGAGCTGCCCAGTGTCTTCTGTGCCAGAAATGCTGTATTAGGCAGTTGTATGGTATCATATTTCAAGTTATGCTTTCATCTTTTTAGTAGTAAGAATTATACTTGAAAAACCTTACACCTGTTACTTGACCCTGAGTTTTATAGTTCTGTGTGACTATTGGCAGCCCCAGGGATTTGGAACTCACAGCTTGAAAGAGATAGCCCTGAGATAGTTAAGGATATGATACAAGAATGTTTGATGATCCAGGGGTATACAAGTTCATTTGTAAATTTAGGCTACCAGGACTGTGCTAAAATGGGATGGTGAGTATTCAGTTATTACCAAAAGATAACTTATGATTCCACTTTGAAAGAATTAAAGCAAGATTACTGCTAATTTTTGACTATTGTTAACCTTGAATAGGTTATCTGTGGCCTGTCAGTTTGTTGTTATGCAATCACCTTCTTAAATCATAATTTATTAAAAATTGCCTCTCCCTTATCCCTTATTTTTTTTTTATTTTGTGAGCTAACATATGTACAAAGAGTATATGGTATATGTAATATCTAGTCAAGAGTTTTTAAAACAATAGTCAAATGAATGCATAACACCACTATTCCTAAGAAATAGAACATTAATTATTTCTGAAAACTATTCCAGTGCCCATCCAAAACATGTCTAGTGTTCTCAGACAGACTTAACCAACATCCTGGATTTTATGAAATCGTTTATTAATGTCTGCATTCCTAAATAGTTTTGCTTACTTCAGCCTGATTTTAACTTTATACAAATAAAAAATACATTTGGTATATTCATTTATTGAAAGATTTTTTAAACTCATAGTTGTAAATTTCAGAGATTCATCCCTATTGAAGTATGTGAGAGTTTTCTCATTTTCATTGCTCTTTAGAAGTTGAATAGGCCCCCGTTTCACATAGACCTTGTACTGTTGAAAAACTTGGATTTTTTCTGTTGTTGTTTGCTGTATCCTTCACAGACAGTATATACGCCAGGAGTTTTTATCCAGGAAAGGTATTGCTGCTTCACAAGTCTGTGCATTTTTCATTTAGCTTGGTATTGTCAAATTATTTTCCAAAGTAGTTTTGTCAACTGATGATATTTACTCTCACAGCTGATGAGTGTTCCTTTTGCTCCACAATCTCAATGGCACTTTGTCATACCATACTTTGGTCAATATTCTGGGTAAAAAATGTGTCATGATTTAATATATGCATTTCTATGATTTATAATGAATTTGAATGTTTTTGAAGATGATGAGTCATTTATGTTTACTTTGTTTTTTTCCTGTCTTTAACTTATTCTTTTGTCTGTCTCTTGGATTATCTCTTTTTTTATTGATTCATAAGAGTTCTGTTTTTAATCCCCAGAATACTAAACCTTTGTTAATTTAACCCATTATGTCCCATCATCAAATGTAGAACACCTATGAAAAACAAATTGAGCAATAAACATACCACTTATGGTCACTTTGAAAATAAATATTATGTCTTTAGAGTTCTCTTCTTTTGAGAAAAGTAATGGGTGAATGACTATAGCATTTGAAAATATAGATTTCATGGAAAAAATATATGTGTATATAAATATATATATAATATATAAGGTATAAATTATAATTTCTAAACAATTTTAATGCACCACTGTCAATATAGTTAAAATATTCAGAGAATCAAAAACATAGAGCTTAATGGGTTAAATATGTTGTAAAGATCATCTTCTGGTTCTCTATTCTTTCTGTGGTGTTCTTTTTATAGCATATGGTGCGGGGGTGCTAGGGATCAGACTCAGGGCCTTATGCAAGCTAAGCATATGCTCTATCACTGAGCTACCCCCAGTCCCTTTTGAAGAGTTTTAATTCTCTTCAATTCATTGTAGTCTGAAGTTCTAACCCATTTCTAGAGATGTCACTCTCCTGAAGTCAACATCTGTAATCTGAAGTAGGTTAGGTTTTTTGTAAATTGAAGCTTCTGTGGTGCAAGAATATTCATTAAGACAAAAATAGGGGCTGGGGATGTGGCCCAAGCCGTAGCGTGCTCGCCTGGCAGGCGTGCAGCCCGGGTTCCATCCTCAGCACCACATACAAACAATGATGTTGTGTCCGCCGAAAGCTAAAAAATAAATATTAAAAAATTCTCTCTCTCTCTCTTAAAAAGAAAAGATAAAGAATACTGTCATGAATATGAAAATTATGTGTAAAAATAAATTATTAGAATGAGAAAATAAATCATGACAATTAAACATTTAAAAACTGCCAAATGCCATAAATATACTAATTTAAAATATAATATTTCTGTTAACTGCTTTATATGTCTTTATGTTACCTATTACCATTTTTTTTTTACTGTATACAATCTGATTACATTTGTAAGACAGAAATTTTGTATAGCTTTGAGAGATGGACTACAAGAGGGCCAAGGTTTTCCTCAAATAGTTAAATTATGTTTTAGTATCGATTGTTTACATGTAGGAAACATACCTTCTCACAAAGATTAACTTCTAGTTGTCTTTCAGGTTTGTGTCTTATAAACTCAGACATGCTGATAAATTCTGTTTTCTATCATTTTTTTAATCAAAACATAATTTTTCTTTTTCTTTCTTTGGCTTGGTATGTTTTTAATTGTTAATTGATAAACTGACAGAAGTGAACTTCTGTTTGGACCAGTCATGGAGAAGCAGAGCCTCTTCCTAACTTGTTTTGTGTTGATGATGATTGGAAGGGTTTTTCTACACACAAGTTTTTGGCTGGGTTTCAGACCTTGTTTCTCCTTCAGTGTTCAGAAGCTTCCCACATGAGCTCTGTGGGACTCATCATGATACAGACCTTGTACCTTAAGTCGTGACTCCAGACGAGTCAGTACAGAAGGGTACGAGGTATTCCTGGAGCTTATTCTCCCTAGGGCTCTGCCAGTTACTTCACTACATCAAAGTGACCCTAAATCACATAGATCCTCAAAACTCAGAGTTAAGACATCCCCACCTCAAATTCTGCTTAGGCAAACCTGAAAAATGCTTCCTCACAGCTGCAGTAATGGCAACCAACACACTGCGGAGGGGAAGTCAGAGCAGAAAATGACCGAGTTTTTGACCAGTTGCAGCTATAACATCTTGCTTCTTAGAAGCCCTCGATGAACACATCCCCAAGTCCCTGGAGAAGCCTATGCAAATGACAGACTCTGCTCCCTCTGAAGCCCTGAAGCACTGCTGTCTTTGTTTTTTTTTCTGTACATTCTCTTCATTTTTACTTTCGGTCTTTCCCGAAAGGCCTCTCTTAACCCTGTCTTCTCTGTTAATTTATTTCTCCAGTGTGTGTTTTTTGCTTTAATTTTTCTGCCCTGTAAGTACACCTTTCTTTAACTTCATTGATTCCTATCACTTTAGCTGCCCTTATGTGGAGATGATGCCAGAATTTCAATATTTAGCTCTGATGTGTCTCCCAAACTCCAGCAACCCCTTTTTTTTTTGGTGGTGACCAGACATCTCCTAATACACATTCTTCCTTAGATACCTCAGCTATGTCCAAAAGGAAAGCTTTTCTGTTTTCTCCAGGTCTCTCCTCTCTGCCTCCTTTTCTGCTCCTTTCTCAGTTCCCGCCATTTCCATTCTCCCTGCCACTTCCGTCTGTCTTGGTTATCTGTGTTGATTCACCATTCCCCATTTTTCTGTGGATTCTACCTTATGTTTCACTCATACCTGCCTTTTCCCCTCACCTCTTTTCCCCCATTTCAGGCTTCAAGGGACAAACTGCTGTGGGATATGGACAAGAAGAGTGAGGACCAGTTCAATTGGTTTTGTCAAATGCTAGTGTAAACCCAAAGTTTATCTAGATTTTCACTTTGCCCACCACCCCCAAATTCAGAATTCCTTCAAGTACCATTTCCTCCTATACATTGTTCTTACATCAGTCATAACCCTTATCAAATTTGAACTAACCATTTGTCAACATAACAAAACAATGCCTATAAATTTGAAGTGGGAAAGGAATCTATATGCTTATTTTGGTGAAAAACAGTGCCTGACATATAATAGGCACTGAATAAATAGATGATGAATCCATTCCTTCAAAATTGTTTTTTGCTGCTACTTTTTGTTTTCGAATACAGGTTGTGAGCACCCCTAATTTGAAAATCCCAAACTCAAAATACTTCAAAATCCAAAACTTTTTGAGTGCTGACCTGATGTTCAGAAAGTTTTGGGTTTGGGGGCATTTCACATCTCACATTTTCAAATTAGGGATGTTTAAGGTTTATGTAAATACTCTAAAATCCGAAACAAACAAACAAACAAACAAACAAACAAACCTCTGGCATCTGAAATACTTCTAGTCCCAAGCATTTAAGACAAGGGATATTCAGTCTCTACGGATATGTCTGTTTATACCTTCCTGTATATTCTAGAGCCTGTAGTTGACTAATGGCAGTATTTGACGTCAAACACAATTTAATCTTTCAAGGTGACTTAGTGCCTCCAATAAATAAGGAATAAATAGTCTTTACTTCGGTGAGGACAAGCAAGGCCTGCCAGGTCTTGTTAGCTCTGGTTCAAAGTCTCCCATTCAAGTTCAGAGAATTGTTGGTCTTGG
The DNA here is from genome assembly GCF_052094955.1 of Ictidomys tridecemlineatus. Taxonomy (NCBI): domain Eukaryota; kingdom Metazoa; phylum Chordata; class Mammalia; order Rodentia; family Sciuridae; genus Ictidomys; species Ictidomys tridecemlineatus. The sequence continues at coordinate 37,928,568 of NC_135484.1, read as the reverse complement.
GATATTTTATTTTAAATTTCCTCTTGCAGGAACATCATTCCCATTTTAGCCTGCTTGTGACATCAGTGGTTAACCGCAGGTGCACGAGGAAGTTGGCACTTGGAGCTGGCAGGGATTCATTTCTTCCTCAGCTGACGCCCCAGCAGATCTCATCTCCAATTTCACTGGATGCTTTCTGTCTTGTGAATACCTTTTAAGTGTATCTCTTCTCTCATTTCTTCTACTTCTTTTTTAAAAAAAGAGCAAAAACTAATGGTCTTTTTTTTTATCTGTTATTTTTCTAAACTTTTAAAATTGTAGTTCAAATTCATTGTTATGTGTAGTGTGATATTATGGGAAAAGTATTATACTTTAGGTTTACAAATTGCCATTCTGTCAATGCCTAAAGTGTAATTAGAGACCAGTGAGGTAACCCACCTCTGCTCCATTTGCCTAAGCTTGAAAATGCGGTTGAGCCTTATTGGACTCCTCTGGGTAGCAGATAAATGATAAAGACTCCTTTGAAAAGTTTTATGCAGCATTTTTTTTTTTAATATTGAGAAATGTTCAGACCATCTTTAAAGGGAAAAAAAACATACAGATTATCTGGTTTTGACTTAACACTCTAATATACACTAAACATATTTATACTTTTCACATACCTTATGCATATTTCTCTTAAACTGTTATATAGTTATTAAACTGAAACATTTACAAAATATGATAGATCCTAATTATACCACCAACAAATTATCTGCAAATTAACAAGATCAGAGTAATGATGTTTTCTTTTTCCTTCTGAACGTAAATCAGTGCATCAGAGTGTGTCATTGATTGCTGTCATTGATCATGTGATGATTCCTTTGCTCTGAAGTCTCATGTCTGTTTAAGCTACCAAGAACACTTAGTGTATGTAATGGGGTTCATCATTCAGTACTCCCACTCTCCATTTATATCTCTATTCCTTCCTCTTTATTGATTGGCAAAGTATAAAACCTTGCCACATTGTGCCAATATCTTGATCTTAAATAAGTATTTTAATATATTTGAGAATCTAAATGCCAAATATGCATTCTATTTAAATGGTGATAAAAAATGAATAATCACCTGAAAAGTTTCATGTAACTAACTGGTTGAAACAAAAAAAAAACAAACGAAAATGCCTTTGTGACCACAGCTAATTGTCATTATACATTAGAATCTATTTTGAGAAACACGAACCCTTAATGTTATATGATGTGTTATATATAACCCAACATATATAAACACAAGAGCATATGTAACAGATGTCAGATGACAGCTCTGATTTGTTCATCATTCTTTTTATATGAATATAAAATGATGTAAGGAAAAATTTATTAAGTGTTTGAAAATCACAACTATTCATTCTTTCATTCTTAAATATATAATCTTTCATAATATCCTAAGGAAATTTTAGTCCTTAAGTTAATTAGGTATTCTAGGAAAATGGAATAAATTTCATATTTGTATGCATATTAGAGAAATTGACACTCTAGAATATAATTTATCTAAATTTGTTGCCTGAGATATGTGAGTGTCCGAATGCGTGCATTCTAAGGAAGCTTTTTCTGTCCCTGACTGAGTATTCACACCAGCAGTACACTACATTAATGGAAGGGGGGATAGTTCTAAATTGATTACATTAGCAAAAAAGATATTTTCAGAATTGCATAAACTCCTTAGTTCTAAAAATAATATACTTATCTTAAGCATCTTTTGTTTTTTATGTTTTATGCCATAAGGTGTTTTCAGGACACCTATACTTAATAGAAGTATAATGTCTAAAAAAATATCTTTGAATTGCATGTTATGAATACAATCTAAAATGAGCTTGGAACATAGAAATCTCAATTTTCCAGTGATCAACTCAGAGATTACCTTTTACTTATTGATTTGGCATTTTTCAGAATGCTGATTTTTAAATTGGCCTTTGATTTTTTTATTGATTAATATTCACTGACCCCTTATGAGATTTTTTTCATAAGGAAAATAAATGAAGGCAAAGGTATTCTAGGGATTAGAGGTCTATTAGGGAATGGTGACTTCAGTATAATATTAAATTCCATGTAAATTTCCTCATTTTCTTCCTGTTTTTTTTTTCTTATCATTCTTGTTGTACCCATATTCCACCACCTTGCCACCATTTATTTTTTAGAGGATAGACGTTTGAGATTAGTGGTGAAGGGAGTTGTGCTTTCAGGCTTGTTGGTCTTAATTTGAGAACTGTAGAATAAAGGGTCTAGTAAAACCTGTGGTGAAGAGTATCCCATATTAATGTTACCCCCTATCCGTATCTTATAACTTGGCAGATAAAGATGCAACAATCAGATTTCTCAACTACTGATTAAAATGTGATAACAAATAAATGGAAATAATTGAGTGGGTTTCTTCCATATAATTCTCAGAAATGTGTCCTTTTCAAGTCTACAATTTTGAACAAAGTGTAAGATTTCTCCCCTATGTGATACAAGTACATGGTAATGGAATCCTGCATGCACCACTGCATAGATTTTGTATTATTTGTGCTGAGAGAGGGAAACAGATGATTATGTTCTAATGCTGAGTGGTGTGATTCAAACCAATGATAAGTGAAAAAAATGCACAGCAGCTGAAGAACAAGTGTGACTCCCATCAATTATCCCTGACAGATGGGAGAGCGTGCCAAGGCAGACCTCTAGAATTACTGTTTCCATCCAGGCAGGGTGTGCTCAAGTAGTTTTTAATGTGTAGGTTTGGGTGCTGTTGTATTCTCCATAGGAGACAGGATCTTTAGTTACCAAAACTCTTATAAAGCTCAACTTCCTAATGGATGACACACATTGAATTATTTGGTTTTGTTAAAAGCAAAATACCGGAGAGACTGCTAATCCCCCCAGTGGCCTACTTTGGTTATCCTCACTGGGACATCTTTCTCTTCTTGTTAAAAGTGTCTTTCTTTCTGGTCTGTTGCTACCAAGTGTTGGGAAGCTTGTTTGGCTGCTGAGGAATTTAGCTTCCACTTTCCAGGCACTGGAACAATGTGCTCATTGGTGGATTAAGTAAACCATGACCTCAACCTTCTAATCCTCCCCATCACAAGTCTCATGGTCTCTAACCGGCCCAAGTTCTTTGAATTACTGTCCTACTTTTGCTTCCATTTCTGAATCTAAATGCTGTCATCGCTTCCCCTTTTCTCCCCTTGAGACTTACAGGAATTGTTTGCTTTTCTGTGCTTTATTTTGGTTTCATTCCTCATTTACTTCCTTTCTTGACTTTCATCCCAAAGGTTATTATTTATCATCGTCCTCGTTGTTGTTATGACCATGTTATCTACTACGGCTGCCACCCTGTTTTCCTCTGCTTGCTTTTGGTTGTCTGCCTGGGTCTGGCCCTTTACTTTCCTGTTTGAAGCTTTGCTGATCCCTCCCTCCTCTCCTTTTTCTGCCAGCGTGCACATGACTTTTGTGCCAAAAAAAAAAAAAAAAAAAAAAAGTAGCTTAGGAGAAAGTTCATATTCCGTGTTAGAGTGGAACTTTCCCCATGGCATTATTTTTGTAACTAAGTACTAAATGAGTAGTGTGGAATCCGTTTGGTTCTCTTATATCTAGGTGAAGGAGAAAGTCCTGTAGTCAAGTGAGAGGAGGCAGCTTGGTATATTATAATGATTCTGGGTCCACAGTAAAAGGCAGAAATATAAACCAGAACAGCCAGGAAGCTGTGGAGTCAGGAAACTTTGATGTAGGAGAAGGGGGAAGTTTTTTAAAAAATTGTAGATGAGATTTAAAGTTGTGATTTTCAACACAAAGCATATGATGTAGTGATTAGCATTGGCTTTTAGTTTACAGTACATTGATTTGAATGAAACTGAATTCTCATGATATATTGTTTTCTTCTCATTTGATTTTTTTTTTCTGTTTTTGTCACCAAAATGTCCCTTGAGGCACTTAAATACATACCTGTGATTGGCAATTTATGATTTATATTTCTTAAGTGAATTTAAAATGCATAGTTATATGTGATTCAAGTTCAGGTCTGTAAGAAGCAGAATGAAGAGGAAACATGTTTCTATAATCTCTGATAAGAAAAGGAGCAAGCATATCATAGTGAAAAACAACATTGGCTCTGGAGTCAGACTGATATGAATTATACACCCAGTACTGCTTCTTGGTGGCCTTGGGAAAAGTTTTTGACTTTTCTAAGCCTCAGAGTCCTCTTGTTCCAATGGAGGGACAGTAACTAGTAGACAACAAAAACTCAGAACTTCTTAGCAATATCACCATTATCATCATCACCCAAGGTGCTAGGGGAATCAGTTTTCAGAATCTACTGCACAGCATGGTTTTAAATTCCAAAATTGCTAAAAGTATAGATTTTAAATATTTTCACCATAAAACATAAGTATATGAAATAATGAATATGTTAATTTTCTTGATTTAATCACTCCATAATATATACATATTTCAAAACATCTCCTTGTTCCCATAATTATATACAGTTATTTTTTTTGTCAAAGGAAACTAAATATAATTGTAGTAAAGGAAAAGGCAAAAAAGTTTTCAATGTCTGTAGCTGTTATCAGATATTGTAGCATGCAGTTTCACTTTTACTGTGTCCTTCAGTCCTTAACATCTCCTTGTGAGGCATGTGGTTTTTGGAAGAGAAACAGGTTCAGAGAATTTACAAAAGGCCTGCAATGGGAACTCAAAATGAATTGATTCTAACATCTACGTTTAATTCCATAGCAGCCAAGTGAACCAAGCTCTGCAAAAACAAAACAAACAAAAAAATCTGCATTTGAAATACCTGTTTTTAAATTAAATTTTTACTCTGATTTCTCTTTTTTAGGATGGTGAATTAAAAGTGTTTTTTAAATTATTATTATTATTATTTAAAATTCAGTAATCCAATAAGTTTATCTTTCGCAGGCAATTCTGAAAAATAAAATGTAGTCAGAATGTTAGACAGTTTCTGGGGCATGCCAGTTATATTCTGCCTTTGACTTGGAGCATGTGTCTAATTTCTAACCTTGTTATAGAGGTACGGTTCAGTTGTGTCCCCAGGGGTCAGCAGACAGCTGGCCCAGGAATGGCTGTCATAGGGTGGTAGCTCCCTCCCTCCCAAGCATTAGCCTTCCAGCTCTAATTGAGTGCCTTTACCTCTGCCCTCCACTGCAGCCTCACCCACTGGCTTCCAATCGGGATAGTTTTGCTGTGGCTGAGGAGTCCCGTGGTTAGGAGGAATGAGGGTGGTTGTTGAGGGGAGATAAGCAGAACAGAGAAAACCTCCCCCTGGGGAGAATAAATGTCTGGCAAATTCAAGATAACCAGAATGATTGTCTTGCCTGGCTAGGGAATTGTCCCCAAAGGCAAGTACAGAAGTGTTCTGAGTCATGATAGCATCATTGGAAGAAGGCAAGGCTCTTAGCCAGGTTCTGGAAAGGCCTAGATCTTTATAAATGGTTGTTCATTGTGTTAACCACTAATCTTTTGTGGAAAGGGAGCAGTAAAATTACAAAGGCAGAAATGTATGCACAAAGGGCAAGGGCCACAGCTCATGGTGAGTCTGATTTGTTTCTTAATTAATCTTCTTACTCTGTAGTCATACAGAAGCTTAGGTTTTGTTTGTTTGGTTTTTTTTTTTTATAGTTGACTTAAGGAGTTAAAAAAACTACTTTCTAAAGGCCTATATTGGGATTTATAGCTGCAATAGGACCAATTTTGTGAACTCAGACACAAAGCTTGTGCCTGAAGTCACTTGAGGAAATCTGAAGCATCTTGACAGTGAAATATCAGCATAGTGAGACTCAAGGGATAAAAAAAAAATTTGTGTGAACATGTTGACTCTGCAATTTGAAGACAGATACATCTTGCATAAGATAAGGGTTCAAGGTGAAACTTCTTAATGCTGATGAGAAAGCAGAAAGACATTCTGTTTTTCAGGCAACAGAATAAACTTGATCTCTGCAGGAATGTCACGATGAAAGCAGATAAATCTAGATTGGATTTTTGGTCACCAAGTGCTCTTGCCTTAAACTTCCTGAAACAGATCTTCAACTATTCATTTGAACCATTTGAGAAATTTTTTCTCTTAAAACTAAATTTTTGAAATTTTGAAGGAACTCTTAATATTTAAGAATTCTTAAGGTATAATGCTAGAAATTTATATGCCACATTACATTCTAAATATAAATGCATTTTTGTTTTTGTTTTTAATTTTTTTAGTCCTCAATGCGCCTTTGTTTTATTTATTTACATGCACTACTGAGAATCAAACCCAGTGCCACACACATGCTAGGCAAGTGCTCTGCCACTGAGCCCCAGCTCCAGCCCTATTTATTGTTCTTGATTGAACTATATTCATTAAAAAGTTTTAAAGTATAAGTCATAAAGTAACTAAATATGTTTTTCTATACAAAATTAGGCATTAGAGCTTAGTTAGGCATTACTAGAAATTATTCTTATTTTTATGGGAGATTTGGGCTTGATTTATATCACTCTTTATAGAAATAGCATTTAAAATTCAGGTGAACATCATTTATATCATGTCCTAAAATCTTGAGGAATAGGTTAAAAGTGTTGTCTGTTTGGAAGGACCCAGTAATTGGTTATTAATTCAGTGGTATTGTTTGAAGTGCTGTGCCATCTCTGACAGCTCCTGCAAGTGACAAAGACCTGAGACTGCATATCAAGAGCTCCTACTTTGTCTGAAATGGTTTTGCCCTTAGTGGTGTCATTTAAAGTGTGAATGAAGAGTAGAGCACCACTTGTGTTGGAGATGTTTATGTCAATAAAGAGAAAAGAGCTCAGAAATTTTCACTTAAGATTCCAAGATTCACATTAAAACTGTGATTCAAGAGTTGAAAAATTTCAATTGAAGGTGTTATCTAATGCAGATGATTTAATTAATTCTCTTAACTTCAGTGTAACAGAAAGGACAAGATTTTATAACCTCACTCCCTTAGCATAGTCTCTAGCATCATGTTATTTTGCTTCTAGTTACTTATGTTTTTCTGTGCGTGTTATATAGTTATTATTATTAAACAGAAATTTCCAGCATGCTTTTTCACTTAGATTTATTTCATATACATTTTCTAATGTGCTTTACAGTCTTTCCTTTTCATCAAAGCTTACTATTCAACTAAGTGAATTCATAACAATTTAATAGTCTACTATCAATGGACATTAACATGAGTTCTCAGTTTTGAATTTATTATTAAAATGGTGATGAACATCTTTTACATATACCTTTATCGGTATTTTGCATTTGTTCTGTTACGATACACTGACTTCCCTCATGTTCCAGGTGAGAGAACCATACTGACAAAGAAGCTAAGTGTTAACCAGTCCTGGACAGGTGTAATGCATTGTCATATCTGCCTGGGGTTACAGTGGGGAGTCTCAGGCATCATGAGTATGGACATCTTAGCCATCAGCACTGTCCAGGCTTCTACTTCTTTACCATTGGTCAGGGCTGACACTCTTAATGGGGTATTGTAGTCTGTATCTTGAATGTACCCCCAAAGGTTCATGTGGTGGAACACTTGGTAGGTAACACCAGCCTATGGTGGGACCTTTAAGAGGTGGAGCCTAATCAGGGGAAGTTAGGTCATTGGGGTGTGCCCTTGAAGGAGATATAGGACCCTGGACCCTTCTTATCTCTCCTTGCTTCCCAGCTGAGGTGAGTAGGCCTCTGTTGCCATCCACTCCCTGGCTGTGAAGTGTCCCCCAAAAGCTCCAGTGTTAGTATAGAAGGTGAAGTGACAAAATTTTATGAGAGCCGTAACCTCATTAGTAAATTAAGCCATTTGATGGATTAATAATTTGAATGGGTTACTGGGTGGTAGCTATAGGTAGGTGGGGCATGGCTGGGGGAAGTAGGTCCCTGGGGGCAACCGTTGGGGATTATGTGTTTTTTCTCTGGCTCATCATGTTCACTGCTTCCTGGCTATCATGAGCTGTGCAGCTTTCTTCTACCATGCCCTGTGCCATGATGTTCTGCTTCACCTCAAACTCAGAGCAATGGAGCCAGCCAACCATAGATCAAACCTCTGAGCCATGAGCTAAAATAAATTTTTCCTCCTCTAACTTGCTCAGATATTTTGGTCACAACATCAAAAAGCTTACTAACACATCTAGCATGATTCACTGTGCTGCCACAGGCCCAAAGCAACAGGGTCAACCAACCATGGACTGAAACCCCTGAAACCCTGAGCCAAAAAATATTTCCTCCTTTTTAAATTGATTTTATCAGATATTTTGTCACTGTAATGGAAAGCTGACTAACACAATAGGGTTTTATTTAATCTTGAAAAATGGAGCAACACTTTGTGGCTTTGAGCATTTAACTCAGGTCAAGCCTTCCCTGCCTTGCAGCTGGCCACCTCCTCGCCATGACTTTTTTTTTTTTTTTGGAGACTTTTCTCTCTTGGTTTCAAGCCTAATTAGGTAGTAAAAAATGTTTTATCTTATTCAGTACTTTGTTTGTGGCTAATGGAGAGATTTTCCTCTAAAATTCAATTCACCATACTGAACTGAAGTTACTAAATACTTTCTCAAAAGGTTTATATTATACTATCAGTAACATAATGACAGTATTAATTTTTCTGTATGACATTAGCATTGATTGTTGTCATTTAAAATGGTTCTTTCCCTCTGATTTAATGGTTGAAGATGATACTTTATTATATACATTTCTATATCTCATTATATGCAAGTTGATATCACTCATTCCCAGAGAATAAGGGAGTAGATAGAATGGACCTCCCTGAACAGACACATCAGAAATGTATGTGCATACAAGGGGTTTGTTCTTTGATTTGAAACCATTTTTCTATAACTCATATGTGTGAACCTGTTGCTGGTACTTGGGTCAAGGTACAGAATTGGAGAATCAAGACTGTAGTAGAACTGACTTTCCTCTCTTACCCATCCCCATAAGTCAGTTCCTGAAAGGGATAAGGGCAGGTTTTGCAGAAGGACACACTCACCAGGCTGCAGGAGCCCTTGTGGTTTCTTCAAGACACCTCATAGACATCAAGCCTGGAAAAGCAACTTTTTTTTTTTTTTCTTCTTACTTTTCTTTTCTGGAAGTAGAAGTAATTTTCTTTCAATTGTTGTGATCTCTTTCTAGGAAGAATATAAAAAAGGAGAGGGAGAGAGAAGGAGGAAATAAGAGAATGAAATTTTGCGGTGGATCATGCAGCAGTGTATCATGATGTCTAGGACATCACTGCAGGGCAGCTGATTACTTGTAGTATAATTAGGTATAGGCTTACTTTTCCCTCCCTGCCGCCCCCCCCCCCTTGCCCTTCTCTTTTATTTTTCCTTCTATTGTGCAATCCCTCTGAAAGACATGGAGAAATATCAAAGCCTTTGCTTTCTAACTAGTATCAGAGATAAACTGCTGACAAGCTGCATTCCATTTCCATGCACACACAGGGAGAGATTTCTGCAAAAACCGTTTAAAGCCTTGCAGTTTTATTTCCAATTGACCTTACCCATGTTCTGTTATAGAATCTTTAAAAAAAAAATTTAGATTCCCATGTTTATCTCCCTATATTAAACTAGTTTCATTTAATAGTTTTTTGGTTCATGCTGGTCTTCTTCCACCCCCTTTTGATAATGTGAAGCCAGCTCAGCATTCTTTTTTGCTAAACCTGAGGGTCAGACAAATTTTCAGACTGGCAGGTTTGGCCTTCACAGAGAAAAGAGGAAGAGTAGATGGAGTTGGCAGGCACCCTCGGGGAGTACTGTCTGTTCTCTGCATCTCATCCATTTCACATAATTGAAATTAGCAACATTTTCTTAAGGTATTCTGCTGGAGCATTTGCTGTGAAGGAATGAGGATAGAGTTATTAAGTAGCAGATACACTCTGTTTATTGGGACTAGAAATTGTTTCTTCTTAAGATGGGAACAGCCAGGGCATAATGATTTATAATGATTTTATTTATTCCAGCTTATTAGTATTAAATAAGTCCAACTTTGGTTTCAGTTGAAACTTCTCATTGTATGGTGCTAATCAGCCATAATGCATGAACTGACTTAATTAAGAAGTTATAATACAACTTTAGATATCTGCATTACTATAATTGTCTTCCAAATAAACGGTTCATGAAATAGCTCAAGGGAACACTGTTTTTTGCAGATTTGAGTGACTGAACCAATTTCTGTTATTGGGATGGAAACTATTTCACATTGAATCTCCAGGAAATGTTGTTCAAAAGTGCTTCAATTAAATTTATTTTAGTCAATAAAAATAGTTCAGGGCTGGGATATAACTAAGTGGTAAAGTGTTTTGACTTGTATACGCAAAGCCCTGGGTTCAATCCCCAGTTTCTAAATAAGAAAAGAAAAAAAAAGATCAATAAAAATAGTTTGTTATGTAAAAAAAAAAAGTAGACTTTGAGAATTCAAGAAAAAGTACCTGCTTTTGTTTAATATATGTACTTTGACCTAGGCTATTCATTTCTATAAGCAAAATTTAAAGAAAGGGTACTTTGTGTGTTTGGTCCTGACCATCCTTACTTCACAGGTTAGACCAGGGACTTGGAATTCAGTTTCCTTAGTAGTATCCCTGATAAGGCTGTGTCTGATTGCAGTGCAGTGGTTGAGGAACTCAGCAGTGATCTAAATCAGCCAGCTTCAATGACCAGCTCTGCTTAAGGTTCCTAAAACTCTTATATTCAAAATTTCAATATAAGATGTACCTCCAAAAAGATGAAGGGTGAAATTCACCTATAACCTGAACAGGTTAACACACTAAGCCATTGATTGGCTTATCTGACACATTAGCAAACTCTTTAGATTTGATAAATCACTTTAGAAAATGGTAATTTTGAAGGTGGTGTGGTATTGGTATAGGTAACAAAAAACTCAAGAAGTGAAATAAGGATGTTAAAAGGGAAGGAAGCAAAACACCTAAGATAAAATTTTCTTATTTTTAAATTTTGTCTATGACTAACTCCGCAAAAGTGGATCTTCAGGGACAGTAGAAAGCTAAGGACTGAAGTAAATACTGAGTTAACCGGATTGTCACTTTGAATAATATAGATAATAATAACCACCATTTGCTGAGGCTATGTGTCAGGTGTCATCACATTCTCTTACCTTGTGCGAGCATGACAATTTAGGCAATATTATGTTCACCTGAGAAGTCATAAGCCAAAGGCTCCGAAGCTTAATCACTTTCTGGACCAGAATAAGTATTGAGCTGATTTGCAGACCTGGCAAGGTCTGACTTCAGAGCCCCCGGCTTTGCTCCTCTCATTCCATGTATTTCAGTTCTTGATTCATTGTTCTAGTGTGGTTATTGATTTTCATTATGTAATTACTCAAAAGAAAATCACTTGGTTTACAATGTCTTAAAGTTTGTACCAACATTAGTGTGGATGCATCTTCTGTTTAAATAGATTCAGTAGTTTTACATGAAGAGCAAGGAAGAGTTGGTTCTGAAAAAGTTAACTTTAATTTAAAAAAAAAAAAACTTAATAGAAATCAAGTATGGTTTCTTTCATGGCATTTTTCTATCTAGTCCTTTACATTTTGTTTTACTTTCCTTTATTCCTTTTCTGTGTATCCACTTCCATCAGTGCTGGCGTTTAAAGACATTCTTTTTGGTAGGATATTAACTGCCAGCCATAGTTTTTAGTGCTGAGTCCTTGACTTTTTCCTTTGTCTTAATAAGCATTTTAGTGTGAGTCAAAGGGTTTACATCAGGAGGTGCTGGCCAAATGCCATTTTTAAATAAAAAACCACTTTCTCCTTTTAAGAGAACAGTCATTGAACAAATATATATTGAATTTAACATGAAGGCCTCATTAAATAAAAGAAGTAGGGAGAGGTGGTTTGGTATCTAGTCATCAAGAGATATAATTAAAAAGAAGCAATAAACTATGAAGGAATAAGAAGGAATTGGGGCATTTTAGATAAGTTCAAATATTTAAAATATAGTAGACATGATACTAAAATAGACCACTTTTCTAAGAGTTACCCTTGTCAGAATAACAATATTTTTCAGTTTGAGTAGCTTACCTGTCAGAATATGAGAAGGGTTTTTGCAAATTAATATTCACTGATAAATATGAGGCAACTACAATGAATATAAGATTTTAAATATACTCTATAATTTCTTCAGCACATTTTTATTTATCAAGTGTTTTAAAGTTGCATATCCCCATTATGGGTAATGGTTCAAATTGTTTATAAAACTTTTAGTTTTCTATTTAAAATATGTTTTCATAATGATTTTAATTTTACATGGTCCTTATTAATAAAGGTGGATTTACAACTAGGGTATAGTACATATTCCAAATCTTAGTTTTGTATTTTACAGAGATTTATTGTACTCAGATTTTTCATGAATTTGTTTCTCTTTTTCCCTCGGTGATACTTAGCACAATACAGTAGCCCATGGCCTGTGCAATTACTTTCACAGATTGATGATGTCATTATAATTGAAATAAATTGCATGTGATGATTTACCTTAATTTGATTTTTGGTTTTATTGGCAATTTTATGACCATAGTTGAATTTCTTATGCATGTACATTATGTTTGTTGATTGTATTCCACTTTCTTTTTAAATCGTCTTTCATAAATCCTTAAATTGGAGGTATCATTTCAGAGCCTGAATTAAAATATCTTTGAACCACACAGTGTTTGTCAAGGGTAGTTTTTCAGATACAAAATATTAGTTTTTTTTCTGAAAATTATAATTTCTACCTTGATTTTTCTTAAAGAAACATTAAAAAGGGAATTAAAAATATTTGAAATATTTAATTTTGGTTTATTTCATTTAGTCTTACTTATTTATGGAGCATCTACTGTGTACAGTATAAACTGTTCATTGTTCTGGGGCCATAGCAAGTAACCAGAATGAGCCCCTACTTTTCAAAGCTTATATTATAGTGGAAAAGAAACAGATAATAAGCAAATATATGTAGCAAGACAGTAAAAATAATGGTTATTACTAACAGAAGAACAAAACCAAGAGGAAGAAATACTCCTTATTTATTCATCGTATTTCAGCACCATGCACAAGTCATACCATCTGTCTCTGTTTACAGAAGGAGTTCATTTTATTTAAGATTTCTGCTTGTCTGCTTGTTGCTAAATGGGAATGGTTTCTGGACTAAACTCGGGACTAATATGTGCAGAACTTCAGAGGGCACTGTCACCCAGACAGCCCCAGGGAGTTCCATTGGGTTCCCTGGAGTCAGGGGGCAGGGGGTGAAATGGCTGGTCCTAAGTAAAATAAGTGGCTCTTCTCTGCTGTTATCAAAATACTACTGCAGAGAAGGTAGGAAGAGATTGTGAATAACGATTATAGCAGTGACTTACTGAGCTGTGCTGCCTGTACTCAGAATGCCTTGCATGGTTTGGTTCACTGAATCCTTTGGACAGTACTGTGAGGTGCCTGCAGGTAAGGAAACTGAGGTACACAAGACAAAAATAAAATTATAATTGAGGCAAAGCCCTGATTTCTCCCATATTTAATAATATAATTAAGTTATTTGGTATAGCTATTAATTAAACAATTTTGATGCAGGAACTAGCACAGGAATCCAACTCTGTGCTGATTATCTCTAATGGCAAATGGAATAATTAGCTTCAAGAGGTAACTGAATCTTAGTTATGATCAGAAGCAGTCCAAACTCAAAACACATCAAAGCCCAAGTTTCATTCTTCCAGTGACTCATTCATTTACTGGGGTTACAATTTTCTGAAGAACCTATTTTGTGGTAAAGGAAAGTTACTTTCTAAATTAAAAATTAATACCATTTTGTGCCAAGTTCATTTCCTACATACTTCATAGCGTAATGTTGTGGGAACTTAGTCTTGTGCTAGATTGAATTTTTGAGCAAATTCAAAGCTGCTTCTTAAGCCATCCTGCTCACAATCTTACTGTTTTAGGCCACTGTGAACTGAGATGAAAGGGCTGTGACTATGTGAATATACTAACCACATGTTTTTATTTTCCAAAAAACCCACCATTGTGCCTTTTAGATACTTACCATCTGAAGCATTGCAAACTTTCACCCAACTCATGATAGCCACTTAGTAGTTTTCTTCTCCTCCTTCTTCTTCTTTTATTATTTCAATTTTCTTGGTATCAGTGTGTACACTGTGTAGCTTTTTATTAGAAGATCACCTAAAATTGTTGATATTCTAGAAAGGAAGCAAAGGGACCTATTACTTAAATAGTCCTAACTCACATCTTCATAAAGCTGTAAACCTAGGCTGTGTTGCTTTATTTTCCAAAAAGGAAAAAAAAAAAAAAGCCCTCTTCATAAAATTAGTGTTGATTTTTAAACTGGCCTTTAAAAATACTTATATAACCAGCAACTTTATACTTTTAAGAAAATAATATTATATAATAGGCAAAATGTGGATAGTTGAAGTGTTGAATGACAGATTAAATATAGACTGGAACTCATGGGCATTTTAAAATATTTTATAAAAGAAAATTATCGTGATATAATAAATGTAAGTCTCAAGTTAGCATATTTATAGTATGATTCTTGTTTTACTTACTTTTGTACATAAATGCACTAATCATGTAGAATTATAAATATGGACATTATAAAAGAGTTATAAATATGGATATTGCCATACGTTGTGACATTTTCTTTGTTCTTCAGATTTTCACATGCTCTGAAATAATAATAGTGTCAGAAAGGACATAAGACCTCCAAAAATCATTTATAGAGATGATATTTGGAAACAACCTCACAATGCACCAATAAGAGAATGTATTAACACAATATGGTTTGATAGAATATAATGTAACAAAACCACTTGATAAATTAAACTTTTGCATGTCAGTATTACTAGGTCTCAAAATACAATACAGAACCAGGTATGTCAGTTTTATGTGTGAGTGAGTCTTTTGTATAGGAAAGGAAAAGGAGGCTGGCCAAGCTGATGCAGGGGAAGAAGAAATAAGGAGTGAGCAGAAATGGGGCTGGCCAAAGGAGTCTTCAACAGGTAGATTATTAGACGAATAGAAATCTGTAAGCAAATATAGCAACTTGATAGTAGTTAGAGGAATATGCTTCTTTCGTTGTATTCTTTCATTATTTGTGCTTGTGTAGATCTTAAGAAATGTTTCCAAAAACATTGGAATTGAGAAAATAAAGATGAAATATAGAACATTCTTATGAAATTTTATAGTAAAGAAGAGCAGAGGGGAAAAAAAAACCCAGAAGCTTGAGGAGAATAGAGTGTCCAGTGAGGGATTTTTTTTTTCTTTTAAAATGGGAGGTATAGTAGCTTTATTTTCAAAATGAGTTATGACTCATCAATGGGCTGGCAAATCAACTTAGTGTGTCATTGATACATTTGTTTTTAATGGAATTCATGCAGAAAAATAATTGAGGGGTTGAGACTAGCTATCCTTAGAAAGTCAGACTTGCAGGTTTGGCCCTCAGTCGACATGGAAATATGGCTGGTAAGCTTACAGCGATGTCATTTTCCCTAAATGGTATGAGTGGTTTGCTGTCTAACTTGTTTGTGTACATGGTATAGTTTATACGGAAAACTCACCTTTGGGAATCTGGGATTTTGGTGCTTTTTAGGTACAGGAAACTTTTGTGCCCCCCAAAACTTGGCCTGCTCTTTTCTATAATTTTTTTTTTTTTTTTAAACCTAGGGTCTCGATAAGTTGCTTAGGGCCTCATTAAGTTGATGAGGCTGGCTTCAAACTTGGGATCCTTCTACCTCAACCTCTAGTCTCTGGTACATGCTAAGTGAACTAAACCAGACCCAGAAAGTCAAGGATCAAATGTTTTCTCTCATATGTGAAAGCTAAACCAAAATGAGAGGGGGAAAAAAAAAGAAAGAAAAAAAGTGTATGTGGACATGGGAGGTTGGGTGTGGGGTGGAGTTCCATGAAAATAGAAGAGAGATCAGTGGAGTAGAGAAAGTAGATTGAAGGGGAAAGAGGAGGGACAGGAAAAGGAAAGAGTGGAATGAATCCGATCAAACTTTCCTATGTACATATATTAATAAACCACAGTGAATTTTACCTTTCTGTATGTATATTCATAATACACTCATTTTTGAAAGCGATAAATAAATAGAAGAAACATCAGTAGAGAAAAGGAATGGGCAGTGGGGAGGGAAGAGGAGAAGGAAAAGGGAAATACTGGGGACTGAACTGGAAAAAAATTATGTCCCATGCTTGTATAATTATGTTAAAATGAAGCTCAAAGTTATGTTTATCTATAATGAGATAATAATAATAATAATAATAATAAAAAACCCCTTGGGTTCTGCTTCTCCACTGACAACTGTCCTTGGTAGACAGCTCTTCATAGGTCTGTTGCTGGGGGTGTCATGCACATTCTCTGTGCCTCCACTGGGAGAGGACTCCTGGAAACTGGAGCCTAGTTTGTTCGACTCCACCCCATGCCCCTTTCCCTTTGCTTATTTTCCCATTTGCAGATCAGTCTTAGATCTGAGTAAGTATAAAATGAAAAAAAAAAAAAGACTTGGTCATATGAAAATATGTTTTATAAACTACTTTTGACAACATTGCCTTTCAGGGTATTCAGAGTGTTTTGTATGAAGCATTATGACATTTTCTTTTGAATTTCATGAAGAAAAAAAAAAGTTTCGCTTTCCCAATGAACTAATGTCCTCTTTGGGACCCAAATGACCACATGACATTGTGTTTTCTATTTGCCTTGGCCCTGGCAGACTGTTAAATGTGGGGATTAATTGGAGTTGTTATCCTTTGCAAGTTTTTTTATTCAATAGTATTAGCTCTTTGATGAACTAGCAAGTGTTCTTTTACCTCTGTGTTGCAGCTTTATTATATTTGTCTCTCTTATCATAAGCTGCTATAAGGTTGTGCTGTGGAATTATAAAGTAGGTATAAAAAATGAGTACTATACAAACACATAAAATAACAAAGATAACCTATTTCAGGGGAAAAAAAAAGACTTTGTGTATAGGAAATGTTATGGGAAGTGTACACGTTTCTTTCTCCTTCGTACTAGGATCATATGTTGTATAGGTCTTTAAGCTCAAGTGTATAATCCTGTAATTAAAATAGAGGTTGAATTCCTTCCTTAATTATGTATACTTAAATATCAGTGACTTTGGAGGAAATAATTACATCTTAACTGAGTATATATTTTTACAGTGTGGGCAATAGTCACTTTAATCCTTCTGTCAAATTGCATTCAGTGGTTATTTTGGCACAAAGATAGTATTATAAGTGCATTAACACATTTGGTGGCAAAGGTTAAAATGAAACCTGTAGAAGTACAAAGCCAGTGTTACAGGAAAGCATTTTTTTTACTTTACAAGTTACCAGATATTTTATTCACTTTACAAAAAAGGTTACTATTTATTTCCATTAATCAGATTTTTTCTCAGGTGCCTTTAAAACATTCTTGGTTACACTCACCCCTCTATTAGTACATAATTGTTTAAATTAGAGTTTTTCCAATTATAACCACTAGCCATTTTTAAGACTGGCTATTTAAAAGTTTGAGCTAAGGTAACATGGAGTTATTCAGATTTATAGAGTTATGGTATGAAGGTGCCTTACTTTGGCATCAACAGAGATTGAAGACGGTATGGAAACATGTAGTGATACTGCTTTACATCTGTATTTTGTACAGCATTTTAATGTTTCTTAATCAAACCTCCCACTTTAAATTTCAGGAAAATAATGCTTATCTTTATTTTAATCAGATCAAGTGACATTAAGATCAAATGAAATCCAAGGGGCACTGGTTGAGTGTTTGTTTACAGTAGTTTCTTTCCAGAATTTGCCTTAATTCAACTCTCAGTTTGATACAACGGAATGAGCTTATTTTATTTAAGGGCAGATCTTCTTGAGCATAAGGATTTTAATTGAAAATATAACATCTTGTTTGTTTTTGTTGAAGGCTTTCCAAATACATAAGCATTCATGGAACTTGAATTTAACTTACAGAGACTGTGAAAAAAAGGGGGAAGACAACAGTAGACCAGAAATCCAGACTCATTTTAGGAGAGAAGTAGTTGTAGTGGGATGACTGACTTAACAGAGATATTTAAAACTTACATGATTAAAAATGGAAAACCAAGAAGAAAGGTGTTAGTTCACACCACTGAAGCTCAGAAAGTCTTTGGTATAGATGGTAACAGAATATTTAGGTGAGAGTGGTGAGTTGTGGGGCTAAAAGCAGTAGGATTAGTTGAAAACCTAAATACAGAAAAGGAATGCCATCCCCCATACCTCTCCCTACCTTGCAGAGCTGGGAAGATTACCTCTTTCCCAGAGTAATGAAGACTTGAGGTCTAGCAGATGGGCTCAGGTACACTGTAATAAGGCATTCTGTAATGAAAATAGGAATTTACAGGAAGTCAATGTAAAGTTGGTAAATTCCTCAAACTCCTTGTGGCCACTTGTTCTGGCACCAGCCAATGTAGCATTTTATCACAACCATCTGATCAGCCAGTGATACCAGCTCCCAGATCTTCCAATGACCTTCTTATTACTTCACTCTTAAATAATGGATTTCATGAAAACTCTGCAAGGATCTCCACCAAAAAAAGGGGAAATCAAGGAAGAGAGTAGAAACATGGAATCCAAGAAGTAGAGGGAAAGTAGCAGGTCTAGCATCAGTCTGAAGACAGAGGCTTCAGAAGGCGTGCTTCAAGAAAGAAAAAGTGGGACTTGATTGACTAATTCATCTAATTTTATGGGAAAAAAAATCATTTTTAGGGAGGTTTTATTTCAATTGGAGGGTCTTAACAAGCATTAGTGATTGGAATATATGAGCTAAAAAGATGGATTAAAAAGTAAATGTTTAACTACTAAGAATGAAATTATAGTAATATAATAAATGTAATGATGATATACTCTCAAGGTAAATAGTTAATATTGCTTATTTAGTCGTTTAATGACCTAGATGTGGATTATTAAGGTATTGGACTATAACTATTAGGAAAATGGATACAAGTAAATAAAATGGCAAGATATGTAAAAGAGTTCTAAATTCTAAACTCTAAGAATAAAAATCCAACGGGGCTGGGGATGTGGCTCAAGCAGTAGCGCGCTCACCTGGCATGCACGGGCCACTGGGTTCCATCCTCAGCACCACATAAAAATTAAAAAAAAAAGATGTTGTGTCCACAGAAAACTAACTAACCAACTAACTAAATAAATAAATAAGTAAATAAATAAATAAATAATTCTCTCTCTCTTAAAAAAAATCCAACAGATAATCTCTAATCTAGGAGCATAAGCACATATGGGAATGTGAAGGTAATACCAAAAGAAGTAGCTAAGAGTTGAAAGTTTTTTTGCCTCTGGGAATAGATGTTAGGATTGGGTCTCTTTTTTATTATCTACTTCTTAAGAAATATTTTGACTTTTAAAAATAATGTACATGTTTAATATCGATAAAAATAGAATACACAATCACATGTGAATGACCTAAGTTTTAAGTTTCTTAGACACAATTGAATTACTCTGTGACTTTGCTACTTACCTTCTGAAAATCCTTAGTTGTATCATTTGCAAGATGGAGATAATTACAGTAATTATCATAATAAAATAATCCCTAACTAATATTATAAAGAGAAAGCAAAGTGATACACCTAAATCTCTTAGTATAGTGTTTGGTACATCTTATCAGTGTTGGGTATTATTAATATTATTTTGATATTTTTCTTTAAATATATTTGGCACTCTAATGCATTGAATTTTTGTTAGGCTAAAGAAAGTCAAATTATATCTGAATAACACTTATTATCTGTAAAGTAAAAAATGTCTGAATATTTAATAAAATTTCCATTAATGGTCCTATCATTACTGCATTTTAATTACAGATTGGTGGATTTAATTGTGACATATTCTCATGTACATAAACACAACTTGATAATTTCACCCTCCTATGCATTCCCCACCATCCGTCCATCGTTCCCTCTCTCTACACTAATGGGATAACTCTTCTACTTTCATGACATCCCCTTTCCCACCTTTTCTTCCGTCTAACTTCCACCTATGAAGGAAAATGTATGGTACCTTTCTCTAAGTGCCTGTCTTATTTCACTCATAATTATGTTTTCTAGTTCCATCCATTTTTCTAAAAATGACAGTTTTGTGCTCATGGCTGAATAAAGCTTCATTGCATACATATACCACATTTCCTTTATCCATTCATCAGTTGATGGATACTTAGGTTGATTCCATGACTTGCCTATTGTGAACTGTACTGTGATAAACATGGGTAAGCATGTGTCTCTAAAGTATGCTGACACTAATTCTTTGGGATAAAATAGAAAGGGGTAGTATAGTTGGTTCATACGGTAGTTCTGTATTTAGTTTTTGAGGAACTTCTATATTGATTTTTATAGTGGCTATACTAATTTACATTCCCATCAACAATGTTGTGTTAGCTTTTCATCATTGTGACCAAATACCTGACAAGAACAACTTAGGAGGTAAAGTTTATTTGGGGCTCAGGATTTCTGAGGTTTCAGTTCATGGTTCAGAAGGCTTCAGAAGGTGACTGATCCCATTGCTCTGAGCCGAGGTAAGACAGAAGGATGTGGAGGCAGAAAGCTGCTTGGCTTATGGCAGCCAGGAAACACAGAAAGAGAGCAGGTGAGCAAGGAGCCAGGGCCAAGATATTGTCCCCAAGAGCATGTCCCCAGTGACCTGTTTCTTCTAACCATGACCCACCTGCCTATAGTTACCATCCAGTAGTCCATTCAGCTATCAGTGAATTAATCCAGCAAATGGATTAATCCATTGATAGGGTCAGAGCCCTAATCATTGTCTAAAAGCCCACCTCTGCACATTGCTGCATTGGGGATTATGCTGTCAAAATATGAGGTTTTTTGGGGGGAAATTCTAGATCCAGATCATAACAAGTGTACAAGAAAAACTCTTCAAATTGCAAATTTTCTATTTTAAATTGGAGTTAGTTGTATTGCATACTATTTTAAAGTGAGCTTTTAGCTTATGTTTACTTAATTGAATTTCAAAAACTTAATTCTAAGGCAATTTTTAATAATTTCCAGTGTCTTGTGATTTTTTCTTTTTAATCTTGCTTCCTTTTTATCTAGTGCATGGCACAGTGTTTATGCTCATTTGATAGTTAAGAATAGGTGTGCACAGTGACTGCAGTTTCTTTAGCATTGAAAATTCTATTCAGGAGAGGGGTTGTGGCTCAGTTGTAGAGTGTTCGCATAGTATATGCGAGGCCCTGGGTTCGATCCTCAGCACCACATAAAAATAAATAAATAAAATAAAAGTGTAAAAAATTGTTTAAAAAGAAAAAAAAAGAAAATTCTATTCAATTAGTAAAGAATTTCTTTGTGTTATGTATTTGTTAATGCAAAACTTTGGATTATTATGGCTTTTTAGATTAAGTGTGTGATTAATATGATTGTCAAAATCTGTCTCTGAACACTTCTTATGGATATACTAAAGAAAACCACAAGAACATTTAGTGGTAATGTATCTATTTTCTGTACTGCTTTTGTTACCTATACTCTACCTTATATTCCTCAGCTAACTTTTTAGGTGGAATTCTTTATTTCTTCAAGTAAATTAAGAGTATATAGGGGGAAAAAATAAATAAAATAAGAATACTTGCTGATTTCTGCAAAGAGAAACCTAGGAATGATAAACTAGAAACAATGAAATGGTTAACCAATAGAAGTGTGTGGGAATGAGGTGGAAGGATTGTCTGTATAAATATTGAGTGAACTACATTGAGAAAACTCTGGGTATTCTTTTCATATAGATTTTTTTTTAGGGGGAGGAGTACCCAGGGGCACTCAGCCACTGAGCCACATCTCCAGCACTATTTTGTATTTTATTTAGAGACAGGGTCTCACTGAGTTGCTTAGCGCCTTGTTTTTGCTGAGGCTGGCTTTGAACTTGGGATCCTCCTGCCTCAGCCTCTCAAGCTGCTAGGATTACAGATGTGTGCCGCTGCACCCTGCTTATTTTTCATATAGTTTTGATTTTTGAATCATATTAATGTTTTACTTACAGAAATAAAATGAAATCCAAGTGGAATTTTAAAAAAGGCAAGCCTGAAAATAGAATAAGAACAAACAAAGGAACTAAACTCTTTCTCAAATAGATTGCATAATCAATGAATGAGTTAATTGGGACAACTTTTAGATGTAATGCTTTAACTATGCACTTAGGGAGGTATGTTCTGAGCAGAAAAATAATTTCAAATCTTTATTTTTATGTAATAGTTTTGTTTTGCAAGTTTTCTCATGTGGTAATTATAAAACTTTTATACATATTGGAAAATAAAACAAATAAATAATGTGTTCATATCAGTTTTCTGACTTTTGGAGGAGAGAATTACAAATATGTAATGATGGAAAGTGAAAAATTATACTATTGGGTTAGAATTGGAGGCATATGCCTGAAATTATGATTGAAAATACAGGAAAGTATATAGTTATGTGGACAGGCAGGTAGATAGGTAGGTTCACAAATAGGTAAAATAGCTGTGATCACTGAAAAGCCCTAGGGCCATTGTACTCCAGCACAAATAAGTGCATTTCTAAAGCTTTCATCTTGGTTTCAAAATTAAATTTTCCACTTCAATAAATAGGGTTCTATGGAGAATCAGCTGATTATAGCTGTCGGGCAAGGAATTACTCAAGACTAATGCAGACCTGTCAAAAGATGCTAACTTAAAGAGGTCTCCACTGGCCATACTTTGGGGCATCATAAATACCAAAAAAAAAAAAAAAGGAAATTTAGAGTCTCTAGTAATATTTTTAAAAGTAGCATGAAAAATTTTGCCTTGTGCAAAAGAGTGCCAGTTAATGCAGAAGAAATAGCAGAACCATAAAAACCACCATTATGGATCTGCAGTGCAATGTCTGATGCAGGAAAGACCAGAAATGGATGGTACTGCCACTGGGTAAAGTGTCATTAGTAAACAAGATATGATCCCATCATCAGGTACCAACTGCAGAAACACATGTAATTACAATAGAGACCTGGCAGACCTCACCATGAGAAGTGATCAAGCTTGTCTTGGGCAACAATGAGAGAAAGGAAACATGTGTGCTTCTTGATTGGATGTGTGAGAAGGAAACTCATCTCAAAGTGTAACTCGAATTTCATCATGGGGACATAATCAACAAATCCAGATTGTGGGACATTCTACAAAACAACCGGCCTGAACTTTTCAAATTTTTAGTGACAGAATACTTCCTTAAAAGCTGAAGGACTAAAACAGCTGAAAGAGAAATGACAAATGCACTATATGATTCTTGATTGGATTCTAAGTGATTTTTAAAAAAATCAGCTATAAAGAACATTTTGGAGAACACTGGAAAAATATGAATATGGAATTTATAGAAGGTAAAAATATTTTATCTGTACATAGTTTCCTGATCAGATGATTATATTGTGATTAAATAAAGCAGTCCTACTTTAAATGGCTAGGCAAAAAAGAAAAGAAAAGGTCTTGTGTGTGTATGAGAGAGGGAGATGAAATGTCTCAAAATCGAAAGATGGGAGTAATTTCGTAGATAGATTATAGAATCATGACCTTGGTTATGTTGTTGTTCTTTTTTTTTTTTTTCTAAATTCTTTACCAATACAGGGACTTTGTGAAGACTTTTAATTTTGCAAAACAGATATAACTTGGAACTGAAATCAATCAGCGTTTTTCCTAAAGTGTGATCTTAGCTAAGTGTTTTGAAAATACACCATTAAATTATTTTGAGAGATTAAAATGAAAATCTAAGTTGTTACTTGTACATTGAAAACCACGTTTGAAACTTTCTTTCTCTTTGGAAATTACCTGTAACTATTTTTTTTTTTTTTTGGTGGGAGGAGGATGCTAAAATAATATATCTTAAAATAATGTATTACCATTTTCAAATATCAAATTGAAGTTGCAGTTCACCTTATGGCTCCTTCAGCTTACACAGAACAGCCCCACAGACCTGGGCAAAGGACTATAAGTGGTGTGAAGGCATCCCACCTGCCTTGGAGGACAAGTGCTGTTCTCTCTTCATGTTGTTCTTCTCATGCAGTGCTACTGGTGAGAGTTTGAGACAGAACTATTTATCCTGATGATAAACAGCTCCCAGTACAATTTAGAGACACCCTCTGGCTTGGGGTCAGATGTCTGCCAAGATCTGGATTATTCTATTCCAATTTATTTCAACAAATAAATTCTAAGTGCTGACTGTATACAGGACAGAATCCTAGTGCTCTCTAGGATACCAAGAAAAATAAAATGTGGTATGTGCCTATGAGAAGCATATAGCCCAGGGAAAGAATGCTGAGACCACTAAATCAATATCTGTTATTAAAAGGTAGAGAATGGAAGTGATTTAAGAGGCAGATAAACAATATGCTGTAAGCACTTGGTATTCAGAGGACTCTTGTCTTTAGTACTATCATGCAGGTCTTTCTCAAAATGGAGGGTTATTTCTCAGTCATCCAGATGGTTTACAGAACCGTGATTCATGGATGTGAGATTTGGCTGTATATTTTTTAAATTGCCCTGCTTTCTGATGTTAATTATTGCAGCTCAGCTGCCAAATAAACATCTGTTCAGGGTCAGATTCTGGATAAAGACTTGCTGTTTTGGCTTGTCTTGCAGGAAACTCTTCTGACTTTACATAGAATATTATATAATCTCCATGAATACTTCATAGTGTATTTGAAGCATCAGACTGACAGGTCAACACATGCTAAAAAATTCACAGAGCAGGGGAAAATACCAAATATACTGATCTATATTGAAGCCTATAATTAGAGAAGTAAACATAAAATAAAATAGTAATATTGCCATTTTTTGCTTGCCAAATTAAAGGCAAATTTTTTGAAGGTTTTCTTATGTTATTTTTGCTTAGACAGTTGCCTTTTAATGGTAGTTCTTTGCAGAGCAAGATGTGGTAAAATGATTATTGTTATGGAGTGTAAGTAAATATGACATTTAGAAAGCATTTTGGCAATACGTGTTAAGAGTCTTGTAATGATCACATACTTTGGCCTAATAATTCCAATTCTGGGAATATATTCTAGGGAAATAATATGAAGTACAGAAAAACTTTTATAACCAAGTTATTTATTGCACATTATGTAAAATAGTGCTAAATTAGAAGCAGTGTTCATGAAGTTAACTGTGGGTCGTCTACTTTTTGAATATTACACAACATTCAGAAACAGTGACCACACATGGCAATAACATGGAAAAGGCTCACATTGTGTTCCATAGAAAGGCAAGGTAATGAATAAAATTTAGAGTACATGCATGATATATTTTGTAAGGAAATACATGAAAATATTCATCTTAATAGTATTTGGATGATAATACAAAGTATGATTTTTCCCCCTTTTCTATTTTCCAAATTTCTTTTATAAAACCATATATCAGCTGTGCAAATAAAAGTTCCCAAATTTTCTCTGTATAACTAGGAAGATAAAACATTGTGCTGTTGAGTAAATAAGTCTACCTGCCCCCAGGATTGTCATTAAACACTTCCCAATTCTCCAGGCCTCCAATATGCTGGGAATAGTTTTTATTTCTAGAGAATGAGACACAAACCAGAACTTTTTGATTTTGACAGGGGCCAGGGAGGGTGTGTTTCTGTTCTCATAAAATGATGAGATTACTCAATAGTTAGATAAAATTTACATAGTTCCATTATGTATGATAGGAATCCAGTCAGGCAGTAAAGGTGAAATTAGTGCAATGATTAAAAAAAATATCATAACAATCATTTTATTTTCATCTAAGCAGCCTAAAAACACTTCAGGGGAGTTGGACTGGGAAAGACGGCAGACCAATAAAGAGTACTCTTTTCTGTATCTCATCTTTTCCTTTCAGTTAGCATAGTGTATGTGATGGCTGAAGCCGTATTTAGCCAAGAGTGTAGCCATTCCTCTGGGGGCCAAACTTCCAGCATGAGTGAGGTCTTTGTCCTGGTAGCTATGACTGATTATTTTGTCTTCTTCACAGTTACTGATCAAGACCACTTTGACTGTCATCTCTCCCTCCAGAACCCCTTAAAATAGTCTAGAACCCAACACTGACCATTTAATTTACAAGGCCACTGTGTATACAAGGCAAATTCACAAAATCATGTTTTCTCCACTTTAATTGATTTTGTACTTGGACTAGTGGCCTGGTCTCTATTATTCCCATATCTGCCCTCTGTTTGACCTTCACCTTCTCTGGCTAAAGACATATTACCCAATCATTATGTAGAAAACCTCACACAGGCTATATTAACCTCTTTTTTGAATTTCCACAAATATTAAGAACCTACTCTACACCATGGGATGAGCAAGGGATTAAAGATGTCATAGTAAGTGGTTCCATGCTCAAAGAGCTCACTGGATAATGGGAAAATCAAACAATTATTGAGAACAGAATAGATACAATGATAGGACTAAGCATGCATTGCTACAAGAGCACTTATTATTAAGGATCACCTGTTGCAATTTTGAGAGTTTAGGAAAGACCCCCAAAAGGATTTAACATCTAAGCTAGGACCCAAAGGATTTAGGCAAGAAGAATGTGTGTGAAAGAAGTATGTCCTGGGGCTGGGGTTGTGGCTCAGCAGTGGAGTGCTCATCTAGCATGTGCAGAGCCCTGCATTCAATCCTCAGCACCACATAAAAATAAATAAATAAAATAAAAGATATTGTGTCCAACTACAACTAAATAAATAAATAAATATATATAGGTTCAGATATTTAGTTCATGCTTGGCCAATTCCATAGCTTTTGGGCATGAGGTGAGACAGAACATCACGGCAGAGGAATGTACAGCTCAGGACAGGACAGAAGGTGCACAGAGAGAGTGAGTTCCACTTATGAGGAACAAAATATAAACCCTATAGGCATACACTGAGTGACCTCTTTCCTCTGCCCACACCCTGCCTGCCTCCAGTTACCACACAGTTAACCCATTTTAGTGGATCAAGCCACTGATTAGGTTATAGCTCTCATAATCGAATCATTTCACTTCTGATCATTCTTGCACTGTCTCACACTTGAGCTTTTACGAAACATGCATATCCAAACTATAACATTCCACCTCTGTCCCCCCAAACTCATATTCACCTCACAGTGAAAAACATATTTATTTCATTCCCAAGAGACCATAATCTTAACAGTTCTATTGTTTGCCTAAAGTCCAAATACAAAAGTCTCATCTGAGTCGGAAGGCAAACTCTTAGATTTGAGTCCCTGTGAAGATCAAAGCAAGTTACATATATCCAATATATAATAGCACAAGGTAAACATTTTCATTCTACAAAGGAGAAATAGGGGCATAGAAAGAAGGGATAATACCAAAGCAAGACCAAAATCCAGCTGGGCAAAGAAATCCCGTGGCTCCATATCCAGCCTGGGCTACATGGCATCGGGATGTTCTCTCGGAAAGTTTTGTTTGCTGGTTTCAGGCCACATGGCCTCTCTCTTTGCTTGTTTCTGCTTGATTTCTGTAGCTTTCCTTGGCAGATGTTCCACATGACTGGCATCTCTTAATCTTGGGAGTCTTCACTTCATCTTTGGCTTCATCTTCATCACATATTCATGAATAACCATCTTAGAAACTGCCTTCAGGGTTGCCAACACTGCTACTCTATTTCTTACCTTCCAGGCTTTCCTTTGAAATCTCAGTGGAAGCCCCCATGACCTCTCAACTTCAGTATCCTACATTCCTGCAAATCCAATGTCATGTTGTTGATTCCAAGGTCTGCTGCAATTTTCAGCCTTAGCCAAGCCTCCTGGGACCATGGCTGCAGCAGCCCTGGAGTGCTTGAGTGGCTGAGCCTAACTTCCTAGGCCCCCTTTGCAAGCAGAGTGCCCTCATGGTCTCTTCTCAAAGGATGGTTTGTTTTTTCAGCCTTGAGCCTGAGATGGGTTTGGTCTTGCCAATTCCTGAATTATCCTCAAGCAAGCTTTCTTATTGTTTTTAGGTAAAGAACTTCCTTTTAGTGGCTGTAATCTCTTTAACAGCCACACCCTCCTTAACCCCAGTTTTACACTTACTTTTCAGGACAAACTGTTAAGTTTTTTAAATCCCTCAGCTCTGTTTTCTGCTCCTGCTTCTCACAGTAAACCTCGCTGAAAGCTTCCAGCAATATCCATGTCGTTTCCTCAATGATGTGCTGCCTTGAACTTTCCTCCACTGAATTAAATAGTCCATTGCCTTCAAATTCAGCCTTACAGAAAGTCTCAGGACATGCACAAAATATAGACCATTTCATTGCCAGAATCTTATAAGAACATCCTCTAGTCCAGTTTTCAACAGAGTCCTCCTCCTCTGGAACCTCACAAGCCCAGTGTTTATTGCCTGAAATCCTATCAGCATTCTGTTCTTCCAAGCTCTCACCAGAATTGTCCATTAAGCTCTGCTTACAACATTCTAAGACTTCTCCAGCCTGCATCTCTAAACCTTTCCAAATTCCTCTCTCAAACCAGTTTGAAAAGTTTCTGAACCACATGGTCAATTAGTCACAACAATGCACCCTCTTTCCAGTACTAATTTCTGTTTTAGTAAGCTTTGCATCACTGTGATCAAAATACCTAACAAGAACAACTTAGAGAAGGAGAAGTTTATTTTGGCTCACAGTTTCAGAGGATCAGTGCATGGTTGGCTGACTCCATAGCTCCGGACCTAGAGTGAAGCAGAACATTATGGCAGATGGGTGTGTCAGAGAAACGCAATTTAGAGCACTGATAAAGCAGAGGGAGAAAGCTCTGCTCACCAGTGACAACATATAAACACCCAAACATGTATCTCCAGGGACCTATTTCCTCCAGCCACACCCTACCTGCCTATAGTTACCACCCAGTTATTCCTTTTGTGGATAAATCCATTGATTAGGTTACACCTCTCTTTTTGTTCTGGTGGTGGTGGTGGGGGTTGATATTAGGATTTGAACTCAGGGGCACTTGACCCACTAAAACATATCCCCACCCATTTTTGTATTTTATTTAGAGACAGAATCTCACTAGTTGCTTAGTGCCTGGACATGGCTGAGGCTGGCTTGGAACTCACAATCCTCCTGCCTTAACCTTCCAAGTCTCTGGGATTACAGGCATGCAACACTCAGCCAGGTGAGGTTACACTTCTCAATCAAATCATTTTACCTCTGAACATTTTTGCATTGTCTGACACATGAGCTATTAGAAGATATCACATATCCAAACTATAATACACTGCTTATGCTTATCAAAGTATCATACACAAAAATCTGCCTTTAAAGCATATAAGAATTCTTTGTGGCTGCTAGCAATATGTCATTGTTAGTCCAGGTGGCTAATTTTACAGAGTCTGGATAGGAATCTGCAGTGGCATAATAGCAATGTGTTCAGGTTCTAGCAGTGACTAGTATGAATTAAGCTTCAGTATGTTCTTTCTAGTAACTGGGGAAGTTACTTGTTATATCCAGGTAGGTCTTGGTCAGGATTAAATGAGATAATTGATGGAAAGTGCTTAGAATAGTGCTTGGTACATATTAAACATTCAGTAAATGTTAGCTGCAGTTACTGTCTTTCAATTCATTGTGACAGTGGCAGAAGTTCTTGACAGATGTGTGATTGAACTCTTTAGAGCACTGGAAGCCCAAGGAGATCATCAGATCTGTGGTAGAAAAATGAAAAGTTAAAACTGAAATAGTGAGAAACCTTTCTCTGAGAAAAAGATATCTGTTATTAATTTTTTTCAGTATATGAGGTTTCAGGTTTAGACCCTTCATTCTCCAGAAATCACCCTACTTTCCTGGGTGACCTGTGGCCTCATGGAAGCCAACATGGATGTATGAATGATGTTTCTGCCTGAATATTTCTCCTTTGCTGAGTGAAAAAAAATGAAAGCAAATGAAATACAACAATGATAAAATCATAGTATGATACTATTATATTTATCATGTAAAGAGTAATAGTGTCTGTGACTTAGTGAATATTTATTAAATGGATTTGTTGAATGAACATGCCATCAGCTATCCTATTCTTGGATATCCAAGACTAAGTTCATCTGTTTATCTTAATCTTCCTTTTTTTGGTTCAGTATCCTTTTAGATATATGATGAAACCTAAGGTTATCTGCCCCCAACAATACAGAGGTGAACAGCACACAGAGATGATTTGAGGACTATAGTTTATGATATCCTGATATACATACCTGCGTTTCTGCGCGTGCGCATACACACACACACACCCACTCACACACACACACACCTCTTGTTAGTTTTTTATAACGGACCAAAACATCAACATAAACAACTGAAAGGAGAAAAAGTTTATTTTGGCTCATGGTTTTAGACCTTGGTGTACTCGTTGCTTTGGGCCTAAGGTAAGGCACAACATCAAGGTAGAAGGCTGTGGTAAAGGAAAGCTGCTCTAGCTCATGGTGGCCAGCAAGCTGAGAGGGTGGGAGAAAGGGGCTGAAGACAAGATCAACCCTTCCAGAGCACTCCCCCAGTGTCCTACTTCCTCTCTAGGTCTCACCTCCCCAAAACCCATGTAAATTATTAAACCATTAAATGGATTAATACACTGATGTTGTTTGAGCCCTCATGAGGCAATCTTCTCCCAAACCCTCACCTCTGGACTTTGGAGACCAAGACTTTAAGTACATGCGTCTTTAGGGGACATTTCAGGTCCAAACTATAACACAGATGTGCACACATGTGCACACACATACAGCATGCTATGCAGTTCCAAAAGGATTTACTTTGTAAGATATGTGTTAAGGAAAACACAACTCAGTATGATAAATGTGGTAAGAGCATAAAATAAAACTGGAAATAACTAATACAAAATTGCAGTATATAAAACACTTAGATTATGTCCTTGTTCTGTCTTTACACTTGTACCTATGCTCACTTACCAGAAAAGGTATGAATTTTTTTAAAAAACAACTTAATATTTAGTTTTATTCTCTTGAAATATCAGGTTTCACTGTTCTTTTCCTGTTCATGTAAGTCTAATTATGTTTCTGTTTTATGATGTCCTATATATTTATCTTAGCTAGTTTTGTTAAGTGAATTGTTATTTCAGTGAAGAACCCCACATTTCATCTATCTCAGTTCTAATTCATGAGCAAATATTTACCTTGTTGACCCATAGCAAAGTCAAGAGGTTTTAATTATATTAGGATCATCCAAAGAAATTACAAAGTTCAGTTACAACAGGGATTTCTAAAATGTATTTACAGTGAATCAGGACATTTTATCCTGAATTTTCTAGTCTGTTTTCCATCTAATCACAGCTTTTCATTTATAGTGTATTCATTCACTACCTATATCTTATTGACACCTTCCTATTACATTCATATTTTGAAGACATTGCTGTACTTCTAAGTTTTCTCCTTACTTTGAAGGCATTAAATTCTCGCATCAAAAGAGAAGACAGTTTAAAAAAACAAAAAACAAAACTTTTCTTTTCATGTTTAAGTACACTTTTATTTTGTTCCTGACAGATATTAAGGAAATTTGGTCCTGACCCTCCACTAAACAGTATTTTGTATCTGGAAATAATGAGTAGAAGCCAGGAAGAAGGAAAGTCTGTCATTCTTTATTAAATCTAAAAACTCCAGGTAATGAACAGACTATTCCTAGAACTGGGTGGACGGTGCACAAAGATACTTTGTTTTGGCATGAAAGGCTCTGTTGAAACTGCTGTTTTTAAGTTTAAAAACTATGTTAACTTGGTTTAACGTCTAGGAAAGCATTGATACTTGCCAATTTTTAAAGACCAAAATCTTTAGAGGGAAAAAAAATTGAATAGTTCAGAGTTAAAATATAAAACATGTCTTTTTAAACGTGTCAAACTTGGATTACCTCCAACTTTACAAGTATTATCATAAGGAAAAATTTTGTTGCTCTATTTGTTAAACAAATTGGAAGGACAGTTTTCGGATTTTTTTTAATTAAAAAATTATGTTGAAATCAGTTACATAAAAGGCACATTGCTTGCTGTGAATTAGCTGAGATGATGGCATCATTGGGTGGTATTCCCATGGGGGTAAGTCTACTTATGACAGCTGCTTTCTCAGCTGCACCCTAACAAAGGTGGGGACATGGCCCAAAATCCATTGGTACAGAGTCATAGGATATAAACTGAGACCACTGCATATATTTAGAAACAAACTTAAATAATGGTCATAACTTAATTTTAATAAGTGTAATCTGATGATTACTAGTATCTTGTCTTATTTTCAAGATAAATTCAAAGATTTAGTTGCTGGTTTTGTCATCAGTTCTGGATCTATCATAGACTGAGGCCCAGTCTATGATGCCCTTAACACTTAGGCAAAAAGTAAATTGTGCAATCAAAATTTTAACAAAAATGTCAGAACATTAAATAAAAAAAAAATTTCACATTCTAGAATCAATTTTGAGAGGTTCTTTCTCTCTCAGCTCATGTTTTCTCATATTCTTTTACACTCTTGAAAATATAACTTTATTATGTTTTCTCATGTAACATTTTTATATTATTTTTTCAAATTTTTTCCACTTAAGACATAAAATTGCCAGATGTTCTCATCAAAATCCTTTTCATTCTTCATGATTTAACTAAAAGCCCTCTTCTTACATGAGCAGTTGTAACGAGTTCTCCTGTGTGTATGCCCAGACTATGTTATTAATGCCCATATCTGTCTCTCCTGATTAATGGGAAATAACTACAGGGTAGCAGATTAATCATCCTAATATTCCCCATTGTAACTAGTTGGGTGCTTCGCCTTTGGGTATTGAATTGAAACAGATCATTTACAGCAAAGTGACTTAGTAAGAAGTTGAAGTAAGAAGTGAGCAAAGTCATAGGAGTAAAATGTCAGTGAAAAGAGGGTAGAAGTGGCAGCATTAGTTTCTGATGAAGTAGAAAAATAATTTAAGTGTAAAAACAGCAAATAGGGAGTAGACAATGAAATATGAGTGATAAGCTTGCATGCACTAAACACTGTTGTAATCAAATATATAAACCAAAAATGACTAGAAGTGCAAAGATAATTTGAAAAAGTTACAGTAGTAAATTTTAATACTTTTCATTCAGAATCAGATTAAGTCTACAATTTATAAGTGCATAGCAGAATAGACTGAAATAAAAAGTGTGACTTTAAAAACCATCTATATAGCATCTTACACCTCTTTGTTAGAGCTAAAATTTGTAACGTCCGGTAAAAAAATTGTTAAAAGGTCATACAATTGGCCAAAAGTAAAGCCTTTTATTTTTTGGAAATTAAAATTTTATATTATGGTTACCCAATTCATAATCAAATGAAGTTGAAAAAAAGATAATGGAAAAAAAGTTAAAAATAAAAAACTTTACCTGCATAGAAATTAACAAACACCTAAGGAGAAAATGAACACATATTATGAACTTCCCAGAACATAATGAAGAAATGATATTTTATACCCCAGTTTTTTTTGAATACAGCATAAACCATTCATTGCTAACAAGTAAAAGCAGAAATGAAAGAGACTAAAAAACTATCTAATAAAATGAGAAAAGAATAGAAAAATGAATCAACTGAAAATAGGAAGAGAAAAATATTTAAGGGTAAAAAAAAAAAGGAAAACAGAAAGAAAAAAGCAATAATACCATGGATAAGCTAGTTCAAAAGCTGGTTACGTGAAGAAATAATCACCCTTAAGAATGAGATTCAATGATTAAAGAAAATAAAAACAGACAAGATGAGTTGAAAAAAGAGAAAACACCAGAGAGAAAAATGGAGGACATCATATTCCATTACAATCGTGGTGAAAACTGAGAAAGTAGAAGCTTTCCTTGGAAAAAGATGGGCTCTAATATCTTTGTAGTACTTGGATCACTCAAGTTTTCCACCTCTTCTTGGACTAATTTTGGTAACTTACAATTCCAAGGACCTGTCTTTTCTTTTTCTTTCCATTTTTACCAAGGTTAAAACAGAAAACTTATTTTCCCTCCACTAGTCAGACCACACCTGCACAATGGCTTTGGTTTCTAGTTGTCACATGTATAGAAACCAACTAATCTGAGAAGAAAGACTTCAAATGATATCTAAGAAAAAGTGGGGCTTCACTTTAGTTTGAATTTGAAGTGTCTCCAAAAGACTCATGCTAAAAAGGGATCATCCCTGGCTGTGGCACTGTTGGGAAGTGGTGGACCTTTTTGTATATGGAACCCAGGGGAAGGAAGTTAGGTCATTTGTGGCATGACCTTGAAGAGATATGGAGGCCCTAACCCCTCCTTTCTTTCTCTTTGCTTCTTGGCTGCATATCAGGTATTTTGTCATAGGAAGAAAAAGCTGACTAACACAGGATGTTTACTTTGAAAAGACTGAAGTGGTATGATAGCTGTCTTCAAGTACTTGAAGCTCCATTACCAAGAAGATGGGGTTAAAAACATCTTAGAAGACCAAAGAGAGAAATTTTAAAAACACCCTGTCATGGGGTTGCGGTTGTGGCTCAGTGGTAGAGTGCTTGCCTTCCAAGTGTGAGGCACTGGATTTGATCCTCAGCACCACATAAAATAAATAAAATAAAATAAAATAAAGGTCCATCAACATCTTACAAACATTTAAAAATACAACAACAAAAAACCACCCTGTCATGAACAGGAAGAGATTTAGAGGAGCTGCTAGATTACTGGCCCAACATGTCTTGTTTTATAATCATTTCCCCTTAATCTGTTACCATTAATGTGCCCATGCTTGAGTCAGTGGTTCTAGTGTGCCTACTTACAAATCCTCGAAACTGCTCTGTATTTACAGAGTTCAATCTCATATTTCATTGTTCAGAGTTGTTAAGATAATTTTCTATGACTTTTTCAAAGGTACAGTTATGTTCCATGACTAAACCAATGACTTTCTTTTTTTACACATTGGTACATTATAATTGTGAATAATGATGGGATTTGTTGTTACGTCTTTGTACGTGCACACAATTTAACAATATAATTTGGCCCATATCATTCCCCAACACTTACTCTATCCCCCCTCCTCCCACTCCCCTGGTCCCTTTCCTCTACTGATCTCTCTTTCATTTTCATGAGATCCCTGCCTTTCTTTTCCTTTTTCCTCTGTAGCTTCCACAAATGAGAGAAAACATACAACCCTGGACCTCCTGAGTTTGGCTTATTTTGCTTAACATAATGGTCTCAAGTTCTATCCATTTCCCTGCAAATGAAATAATTTTGGGTTTTTTTATGGCGGAATAAAACTCCATTATTTATATGTACCATATTTCCTTTATCCATTTATCTGTTGATGGACACCTAGGCTGATTCTATAGTTTGGCTGTACTGAATTGTGCTGCTGTAAACATATAAATCAAGGACTTTTACTTTGGGCATTTATAGGATATTTAAACCTATCATAAGGGCCGAGAGAAAGAAACTAATGAAGAAGGAGAGAGAGAGAGAGAGAGAGATGAGTTGCAGTTTCTTGTGGGTCTATGGAGTCTTTTAAAACTTAAAAGTTGTTTCATGAACTAGTACCTAGCATTTTCATGTGTTCCTATTCACCAAGATTGAACATGTGGGCAAGATGTTTTGTTAAAGCTTCCTTTTCCCACTGAAATGATGTTAATTATTGTTCTGTGGTACTGGTTCAGCTGAAAATATTTCCTATGGTGTACCGTGCTTATTACTGTGCACTATGTAGTTTGTACTTTTGTTTATATGCCTTTAATAATATGCTTTTGGAGGGAGAACACTGAATTATGAATGAGAATACTGAATTATGAATGATTGCAGAATTTAAAATGTTCTCCTAAAATGAGTAATAAGCACAAAAGTGTTTTTAATTTCTAAAATTAATTTTGTGAAATACTTTGTGTAAAATGCCAAGAAAGACAAATCTTTATTTTTACTAAGTATTCCCTATCTACCAGGCACTGTTTTAGGCATTTTACATACATTAGCTCAAGACAGCTCTAATCCTCCCAATTTGGCTGTTTTATTTCCATCCCAGTTTACAAATGCAGATTCTAGTGAAGGAAAGATTAAGGACAGAAGAAGATTAAAAGAGGGTCAGTGCTGGTTTGACTCTGGAATCTATTCTTGTGATTAGATCTTGTGATCTACCTGCAACAGCTTTTTAAGCTAGAGCTAAAGCTTTAGAAGGCTTAAATGCAGTTTTGATTTTGTACTGGACATCTCAAAATTCTTTGATTTTTGAGCTAGAAGGGATGTGTAATAATGAACTAGTCCATCTCTAAGAAAGTTGATTTTTGTGACCCTGGTTATCCAGCACACACAGAACAAAGGCAGCACCAGGACTTTGTGGCTGATTCCCATGTCAGGGTTCCATGAAGAAATGACCTGTATCATGTCTTTATTTTCAGGTTCTGAGAAATTGGAGTATCTCATTTAGATTAGTGATGCAAAAAAGTATGTAACATTTCAACAAAATGAACTCAAATTTCTTCTTTAAGAAATTTCACCACTCTAAAATGTAACCAAATATCTAGTCTCTTTTTCAAATTCTGCCTTTCACAAAGTTCATTTTAATCATGGTTGACTATGTACTCATTCCATTTAATCTGAGCACATGCCACACATTCTTGTGTCAGTCTATTTATTTAGTAATTTGCATAAAAATACCCATCATAGTAATATTCTTCATTAATTGCTTAGAATTAGGGAGTTGCCTTCTCAAAGACCCAGTATTTACTCCTAAAAAACAGATTGCTTACCATCTGATAATATATATCATTGTGTTTTCCCCAGAGAAAATTGGATTCTAGTTATGATTCTTTCTAATAATTAAGGAAGAAATGTTTATTGCCCTTTCAATTCTGAATATTAAATTTTTACTCACCTATTAAATAAAACTTTGTAATTTACCTTAAATTATTCTTATCATGCCTCTTTATTGTGAGATTTCCAGTTGTTTTTCTTTTCTTTTCTTTTTTTTTAAAGAGAGTGAGGAGAGAGAGAGAGGAGAGAGAGAGAGAGAGAATTTTTAATATTTATTTTTCAGTCTCGGCGGACACAACATCTTTGTTGGTATGTGGTGCTGAGGATCGAACCCGGGTCGCACGCATGCCAGGCGAGCACGCTACCGCTTGAGCCACATCCCCAGCCCCTTTCCAGTTGTTTTAACTGTGCAATGGAGAGCAAGTTAGACCCATTCATTAAAAATACAAACATGATCCTTTGGATCTAGCAATTATGATCTAGAGCAATTCATCTTGTAAAGGTTAAATTTAAGTTTTTCTCTCCTGTTAAGTTTTGCTTTTCTGTAAGTTTAAGTTCTGTCTTCCTGGAACCCGAAACTTATGTTAAAAACAGTTACTTATGTCAAAATGTACCCTGACCCAACACCCCCTGGCAAAACGCATGATTATTCTGTAATGGTTATTTTGTAACAATCCCACTCTCTCGCACCCTAACTGCCATATGAACTTCCCTGTTTAAACACTGTATAAAAACTCTGCTTAAGCTGTACTCGGGGCTCCAGTTTCTCTCAGGAGAACTCTGAGCCCCAGCATACTGGTTCCCCCCCCCCAATAAACCCTTTGCTTTTGCATGAGACAAGTCTCTTGGTGGTCTCTTCCTCCGACGTTTGCCCGACCCTAACAATCTTACTGAAATACTTGTACACATGTGAATAATATATGTATAAATTTATGCATTGCAACATTGTTTGACACAGCAAAATATTGGAACAATCAAAATGTTCATCAAGATAGGAAGGAAGACAGACTGGTTACAGTAAAGTAGAATACTGTAGTAGGCAGTTATTAAAAACAAAAGACAGGAAAACTCATTGTAGGCTGGTATGAAAAATCTCTAAAATATTTTATCAGATAAAGAAAGCAAGGAAAATAATATTTTCAAACTTTATTTTTAGTTTTAGATAGACACAATATCTTTATTTTGTTTTATTTGTTTTTATGTAGTGCTGAAGATCAAACCCAGTGCCTCATATGGGCAAGGCAAATGCTCTACCACTGAGCCCCAACTCCAGCACATCATTTGGGTTTTAAAAAGGACAGAATATATATATATATATGCATGTATATGTGTGTATATATATATATATATAATATATATATATACATTTGCATTTCTCATATATGCCTTAAAAGTTTCTGGAAGAAAACCCCAATCATTTGTCATGA
The DNA here is from genome assembly GCF_052094955.1 of Ictidomys tridecemlineatus. Classification (NCBI taxonomy): domain Eukaryota; kingdom Metazoa; phylum Chordata; class Mammalia; order Rodentia; family Sciuridae; genus Ictidomys; species Ictidomys tridecemlineatus. The sequence continues at coordinate 37,890,517 of NC_135484.1, read as the reverse complement.
GTGGGGAAAAGAGAATACTTATAAGACAGACTCACTAATTGTGTATCTACTTTGTACTCTTTGGTATTTGAACTCTGAGAATTTATGATCTTATAAAAAACTGAATTAAAAATTTTAAATGTACATAAGTGTATAAATATGTGAAGCATGATAATTCAGGGTGAGGAAGGGGGAAAATAAGTTTAACAAAAAGGTATGACTGTATGTAGGAAAATACATTTGGACTGGTTGTAGAAAACATTAATACCACATTAATTCTATAGTTATGAACTATTTAAACATTGTTTTGATGAATCTTTAAGTTCTAGGAGAGCTCAATTAATTCATTCCAAATAACATGTCATTGCAGTTTTAATGTGTTTTTGCAGATAAGTCCTGAAGTTGAACACTCTTTCGTGTGTTTACTAGTTTTTTGGGTATTAAAATGCATGTTCAGTCTTGACTGTTTTCCTATCAGGTTAGTTGTCTTCCTTTTTCTTAATATTTTAAAGTTCTTTACATATTCTAGATATGAAAGACTTAGAAGGTATATCAAATACCTTCCCATGCTTTGTATGGGAAGGTATTTTTCACACTCTTGATAGTGTTTGTTGGTGAACAGAGGTTTAAACTCTATTTAGTCTTATTTATCAGTTTGTTATGGTTAGTGTTTCGGTATCATCTTTAAGAAATATTTTTCTTTCCCAAAGTTTTGAAGATAATTATCTTCATATTCTTCTTGATCATCGCAGAAGTCTTCCTTTTTTCACCTTTAATTCACTTGTACACCTGGTTTGAGGTAGGAATCATGACTGATATTTTTTATGAATATCTAAGTAACCCAGAACAATTTATTAAAAAAAAAAAAGGATCTTCCCCAATGCTCTATAATGTCAATATATCTAATGTCCAAATGTAGGTGGTTTTGTTCTGTACTCTTTTCTGATCCAATGTTGCTTTTTTTTTTTTTTTAATAATCTAACCTTGTTCCAGGGTCAAACTATTATAATTATTGTAGCTTTATAATTAGTCGTTTATCTTGTAGAACAAGTTTTACTACTTTTGTTTTTCTAAATCAAGAATGTTATCCTAGTTTATTCAGGCTCCTGCAGCAGAATACCATAAACTGAGTAGCTGCTGTAGTTTGATCTTGAATGTCTCCCAAAGGCCCCTGTGTTGAAAGCTTGGTCCCCACCTTTGGCACTATTTGGGAGTGGTAGAACCTTTAGTAGGTGAAGCCTAATGGAAGAAAGTTAGGGGCATACCCTTTAAGGGGATGTTGGCACTGTAGCCCCTTTCCTTTCCTTTTTTTTTTTTTTTCTCCTGCTGGTTTTTTTTTGTTTTGTTTTGTTTTGTTTTTGTTTTTGTTTTTTGCTGTCATGAAGTAGACAGACCCCTTTTGCCATGTGCCTCAGCCATAATGTACTGCACAGTCCCAAAGCAACAGGGCCAACCTCCTCTCCTCTGTGCACTGAAACCATAAGCCAACACACACCTTTTATTAAGTTGATTATCTCAGATATTTTGTAAAAGCAATGGAAAGTTAATGAACACAGTAGCATATAGACAACAAATTTGCTTTTGATAGTTCTGGAGGCTGAGATCAAGACACCAAGAGATTGAGTATCTGGTGAGGATCTCTTCCTCATACACAGCATCTGTATAATGTGTCTTCACATGGTAGAAGGGGTGAGGCAGATCTCCAGGGCCTCTTTTGTAAGGGCACTAATCCATTTATAGGGACTCTAACTTCCTGACATAATCATGTTCCAAACGCCCAACCTCTAAACACCATTGCATTGGTAATTAGGTTTCAATATAAGAACTTTGGGGAACACATTTAGTCCATAGCAAGAATCATGTCTATCCACGCATATTTTAGAACTGACTTGTAATTTTGAACCAAATTTTCCTCAAAAATAAAAAAGAAAAAGAGGGATGGAGGGAAGGAGGGAGGAAGAGAGAGAGGGGGGGGGAAAGGGGGGGAAAATAGTTGGGTTTACATCTTAGTATAGAATCTACTAATTAAAAAACAAAGAATATCTCTCCATTTATCTACTGCTTTAATTTCCTCAAAAACATTTCAAGTATTTATATGTGGAGTTATTGAACATCTTGTGTTAGATTTATTCATATTTGATGTGTTTAATATTGCTGTTGACACTATCTCTTAAGTATTTTATATTTCTTGTTACTGGTATATAGAAGTACATTTGATGTTTTTATCTTGATCTATTCAACAAATTGGTAAACCTACTTTTAAAAATTCCGATACTTTATCTGTAGATTATTTTGAATTTTCTGCAGATACAATCATGAAGTCTATAAACAATGAGGGATTTTTAAATCCTTGCTTCTAATTGTTTTATTTTCATGTCCTCTTGTCTGCTTGCATTGGCTATGAGCTCTCATCATTGCTGATAATAATGGCAGTTGGCATGATGACCCCATGCCCAACTTACAAAGAAAGTGTCAAATATTTCACAATTATGATGTTTATTATAGATTTTCTTGTAGAGCCATTTATCCAATGAAGGAAATTTTAATTTGTTCCTATTGTGCTAAAATTTTATCATGAGTTAATTTTAAATATATCAAAAAATTTTCCTGTCTGCTGGGATAATCATGTGGTTTTTCCTTTTATTTTATTAATATATGAGTTATACCAATAGATTTGTAATGTTAAACCAGTCTTGCATTCTTTGTATATAGCCAGCTTTATTGTGATATGTTACCTTTTTATGTATTGTTGGCTTTAGATGCTAATATTTTGTTTAGCATTTTTTTTAGGATTTTTGCTTCTGTTTTTATTAAAGAGATTGGTCAGTAATTGTCTTTCATTGTCCTGTGCAGGTTTGTTTACCTTAGATAGCAGCTAGTGCAATGGTTTCCTCCTTTGCCTCTTTTTGTCTTTTCTATAAAAGAACTCATGTAATATTGGTGTTATTTCATCCTTAAACCTTGGTAGAATTTACCAGCAATATACCTGGAGCTGAAGTTTTCTATTTATAATATGCCTTTTTCTTCTGATTGCTTGTGAATAAGTTTCTGTGTTTGGTATTTGGCACTTTCATGTGGTGCGTCTATGTGTAGCTGTCCCTGTGTTTATCATGCTTAAAATTGACAAAACTTCTGGCCTGATGTTTTTCATCATTCTTTTTTTTTTTTTTTTTTTTAAATCAAGGTATATATCACAGGGTCTTGTAGTATCTGCTGAGTAGAAAAAAAGCACATATATCAGTAGAACATCCACCTCCCAATAATCACTGATGATAAAGTTACAGGGAAAGCTGAACTTGAAAACAAATTTGGCCCTTTGGTGCTTGGCAGAACAATTAGTATGCACTAAGAGCTTGGAGCTGTGCTCTGCATGGGGTAGATGCCATGTGTGTTTCATGTTCATGTTTTTATTGTGGTATTCTCTTTTCCTCTGCCATATGTATATGTTCCATATCTAAGGACAGGAAATCTGAAATCCCTTGGTATTGAGTGAGCAAAAGGCCAAGGCACTATACCTTCTCTTAACCAACCTTATAACCCTGATAAATGTCATACATTATACATTCCACAAAGTGAGTCTTGAGGCCTCAGGTTTATACTTTTCTCTGTCCTTTTCTTTGGAGGATTTAATTAATTAATCTTCCACTTCAGAGGTCCTCTTTATCTGAGTCACTAAATTACTTTGGAGCGCTCCCAAGTTCCAAATTAGCCATCTACCTCAGGTGTTAAGTGGATAATAATGTCTCTTACTGATACCTTGGAGATTGTTTTAGAGTTAAGTAATTTATTCTTACAAGAATGGACATGATTTTTTTCAGCAACTCAGCGTATTTTGCCATAATATAAATAGTGGAATTGATTGGTGAGTGTTCAATCATCAGTTAGCCTTGACCACAACAAAAGTGCAAAAATAACTTGGTTTTCAGTATGTTAAGTATGTAAAATTCCTGTAAAAAAGTTAAATAACATGTTTGAAATGTTAATATGGTATTAAAACATTTTGGGAGATATATAGATAGCTTTTTAAAAGACATCTAACTCTTTAAGCCCACATGGAAATACTTATGAATGCAGCGTCATGATATCTGGTACCTGCTTCAAAATAGTATGATAGGACAGGATGAGTGAGGGCACACAAAAAATAAGAATGGCTATATATTGACAATTATTAATCTGGAGTATGACTACTTAAGGATTTTAATATTAAACTGCCAACTCTTACATATGTTTATAATTATTTCTAATGAAAGTTTTTTTTAAAAATATTAGATAAATATCAAGTAAATTAGTGCCATCAAGTCCCAAGTCGCTAGAAGAGACTACCAAGGCTAATTTAGTTGCTGCATTCTGAGATTCCATGAAGACAAGATTTATGGCATAATATACTTTATATCATGGACTTCTTATATTAACTATCGTATTGTAGAAACTCAGTATTTCTTAATACATCAATAATCTTTGTTTCTATTACTATAAAATTGGTTCTGAATCATTTCCAGCAAATATATCCTTGTAAACTGTATTTTATTAGAAGTTTCTCAGTAAGTACCACCTACCAGTCCACAGGCTATTCAAGTAAAAAACCTAAAATTGATTCCTCCCTTTACTTGATTTCTAAATATATATATATATATATATATATATATATATATATATATATATATATACACACACACACATATATACATACATACACACACAATATAGTATATATGTGTGTGTTCATGTATATGTATATAGATATATATACACACACTACCATATAGCATATGTATGTGTAGTATATATGGTATACCGTGTATATATATATACATGTGTATATATAGATGTATATGTATACACACACACACAGGAAATAAAATCAATGTGTAGAAGAGAGATTTGCACTTCCACACTCAGTGCACCATTGTTCACAATAGCTAAAATATGAAATTGACCTAAGTGTCCATCATTTAGGATAATAGAAAAAAAATGAGTTATTTATGCACGATAGAATAGTAGTCTTTAAAAAGAAGGAAATCCTGTCATTTGTGACAATATGGATGAACCTGGAGGCCATTATGTTGAATAACATAAGCAGAATGATGTCAGAACCATAATTATATTGGAATCTAAAAACACTGAACTCATAAAAACAGGAAGTAAAATGTTAATTACCAAGGGTTTGTTGGGGTGGGGTGGGGAAGATTGGGAGAGGTTGGTCAAAGGATTCATACTTTTACTTAGAAAAAATAAACTTGACAGATCTGTTATACAACATAGTGATTAGTTAATAACAATGTGTTATAAGCTCCCAAGGGTTTTAGTGTTCTCACTAAAAAAGAAAAAAGAAAAGAAAAATAGTGAGATAATGCATATGTTAATTAGCTTAATTTAACCATTTCACTTCACAATATATACATATTTTAAAACAACTTGTTACATACCATAAATATACAATTTTTATTTGTCAATTTTAAAACATCCCAGTTGGTTCTCTGGGCACCTCTTGCTACCAAGTTCAGTCATCCATTATCTACTACTTGGACAACTGGTGGTAAGAGAGTTAAAATCCGAGAGCCACTATTCTTCCAACCTGCACTTCTGCTCCTGCACAATGCATCCTCCTAGAAGAGCCTGATTCTTCTTCTTTTTTTTTAATGTAAATCAAGACATTACTCCTCCCCTTAAAACCTTTGATGATTTATATTGAACTTAGAATATAGTGTAAACTTAATCATTGCCAACCAGGCCTGTGTGATCAGTCTCCGGCCTGACACTCCAGTATCATCTCATGCTGTTCCCTGTCTCACTTAATATGTTTCAGTCACTCTGTTCTTTGCTTTGAGCACAGATATATCAGGCGCATTCCGCACCTTCTTCCCTGGGGCCATTGTCTTGGTTTGCTTTGCAGGCAGTGTCTTCCTCTGCATGTCAGGCCCAGACACTTTCCCAGACTCTCTCCCTATGTGTATGTAGTTTATGGTAACACTGGTTACAATCTTTTTGTTTGTTTGTTTACTTATAATGCATTTTCTCCAATGTGATGTTTCTCTCTCCTGCCATCTCACCAGAAGTTCATATCAATGCCTGATCCATAAAAATCACACTTCATTGAAATTTAAAAGATATGATCAATTGTAGGATGCAGTATCATGTTATGTACCACTAAGAAAGTAAAAACAGTGCAAATTAAACTGTGGCTAATGACTATTGATTCTGAAACAGTCTTGACTTTTCAGATGTCAAATGATTATTTTAAAGTGCATCTTGAATTAATGGAACACTTATTTGTTGACTAAATAAATGAATGCACTTTGCTTAGTCAAGATTTTTTTGTTTGGCAGTAATCTTTTAAGAAAATTATTTTCTAAAAAAAAACACATATAGAAACGAAGAGATCAGACAGATCATGAATAATACTATGCATGAAAAAGGCATTAGTATGAAGAAATATGAGAGATTGAAAATATTATGAGAGTGATTTTTCAGACTGCCAATTATTGGCTTACTGGCAAGAATTCCAACTCTGAAAATGAAATTGTCATTTGTAGGGAAATGGATGGAACTACAGACCATGTTAAAAAAACAATAAGTCAAACTCAGAAGGTCAAGGATTGTATGTTTCTTTCATATGTGGAAGCTAGAGAGAAAGAAGGAAATGGGAGTGGGGGCCAGGGATCTCATGAAAATCAAATTGAGATCAGTAGAGGAAAGGGACCACAGCTGAGAAGTCTGGAGGGTAGGGAGAAGTGCTGGCGATTGACATGGGCCAAATTATTTTCTTATATTGTGTGCATATATGAATATGTAACAAAAAAATTACATCATATGTACAACTATAATGTACCAGTAAAAAAAAAAAAGTGGAAAGGAAAAAATACTTAAAAAACCCAAAATACAATAATTTCAACCTTGAATATGTAAGGTCTTGAGTCAGCCAAGAAACTTGAATTCTCAACAAACATTTCAAGCAATTTGTATGCAGTTGTCCTGGAAGTAGATTTAGCCTTCCACTATACAAGGTAACAAGGAAGAAAAGATGGGGTCAGAGTTGATACACTGATAAAGCTGGCAGTGGGAAGACAGGAGAATATGCATCTGATTTTTGCATGTTCAATAAAATACTGTATAAGGCTATTGGGTCAATAAGGTAGGATAGGGATTTTGAAAGGAAGAGAAGGTTTGGAATAGTCAATAGGAGAGTATGTAAGTAAAGAGGAATTTTCTATGGGAAATAAAATGAGTTTACAGACAAATTTGAGAAACATCAAAATAGAAGACAAGGTGCTTGTTGGATGTTGAGTGGTAGGTAGCCCAGTGTGGTTGACGAGCACCCACTGCTGAACGAGTGACAAGGTGGCCTGGTCTCTTGAGCTGCAGAAGATGGTAGTCCCTAAACTACATTCCATTTCCCTAAGACATGACTATTCCCAGATGGCTGTGAAATTGCTGCATCAATGGTTATCATGTATTTAGATAAAATAAATAAACTTATAAGTTGAGGGAGTCAGGATTCGAACCCTGACCTGGGAATTGAGAACTCGTTCTCCAAAACCAATAAAGTATGCTGCTCCCCAATAAAAAGGAGCCCTTAAAGTGACTGAAATGAGCAGTGTGTGTGTGTTTGTGTGTGTGTGTGTGTGGTGTGTAATGAAAAGAAACTCTCATGTGCTACAAATGGAATAGTTTTCTAGTTTTATAGGACAAAATGCAGATTCCCAAGGTAGCGATTCTACTCTCATCCTCTGGTCCAAGTTCATCTGCACAGCCTCAGCTTTCCGTACTCACACACTCTTATTATTACACATCTTTAATCCCCCTGCTAAGGTGATGATCTCTAAATTCAGATGCATGCCCATGTGCTGTTTAAGTTGATGGGGTTCAGGGATGGGAACAATATGACCATCCCTGTTCTGTGTGCTCTGCTGTATTCCCCAGGCCTCCTTTGTGCTGTTTTTTCGGTCTGCTTGAATGCCTTCATCCTTGCTTGCCAAATCTTACAGATCTTAAGATCTTATCTGGAGCCTCCCTTCTACCCAGAAGCCTCCTCTGAGCCTCCCCAGGCGAGGTTCCCATGCTTCCCCATGCTGCACTCTGACACCTGCACTCATCATGCCAGGTGTTGACACTCACTCTGTCCTCACTGCCTCTTGATCAATGGGCACCTGAGAAGCTTCAGTCCCTAACCCAGTAGGAGGCTCAGGATTGGCCTTCAAAAATGTCAACAGAATGTTGAAGGGGGAAATATTTCATCATTTTTGAATGTTTAAGTTATATACTTCACCGAGCCAGACTTCTTGTTTTGTAGTTTTGTCTACATGAACTCTCTTGAGGACTGCTGTCTTAAAATAATTTAATAAATCATAAATAGAGGCCAGGTGTGGTGGTGCACACCTGTAATCCCAGCAGCTCAAGTGACTGAGGCAGGAGGATCATGAGTTCAAAGCCAGCCTCAGCAACTTAACAAGGACTTAAGCAACTTAGCGAGACCCTGTCTCTAAATAAAATCCAAAACAGGGCTGGGGATGTGGCTCAGTGGTTAATCGCCTGTGAGTTCAATACCCAGTACCAAAAAAAAAAAAAAATAGAATCAGTATACCATGAAAGCACCACAATGTAAATAGAAAAAATTGAGTCTGTAAACAAACTCATCAAAAAGAATAAAAAAACTGGGTAACTATTTTAAAAACAAAGCTCTTTGGACCACATTTTATACAGTAGTAGCATCAAATAAGTATCATTTTGTACTTTCATCAGATCCGTAATGGTTCAGGGGTTTAATCAAAGTCAGACTCTCTTCCTCAGACCCTTCCATTTTGTATCATTTTTTGCTCATATCCGTCACGGTATTAATTAAACGTGTCATTCTCATGCACCCTTCACCCTCCAACTTTGTAACTACTTTCCTCCAAGTTCGCGCAGTATAAACAGTAAAGTTCAAAGTTACTGTGAATGTAGGCTTTTCAAAGTTTCATTGCTCTTTGTGACGATTTTCTCCCATAGAGCCTGTGGCTTCCTCCCCTTCCTGCCTCGGCCTTTAGGGTTTGCGTTTCTCATTCAGGTGGATGTGTTTTTATTTCTCAGAATGTCAGTCACACAAGGGAGAATCATCATTTTCCATGTGGAGTTTTCAGTGCCTGCCTTTGCTATATTAGGAAGGACAAAGAAGATTATTATACCATAGAGGAGTTCCTATTCACTAATAAAGGAGAGATTCTAGCCCTTCTTATTTGAAAGTTGTTTATTTCCTTCAGCTTTCAAAAATCAGTTGTGTTCACATTTTTGTGCTTTAATATTTTACTGTTATTTTCTACTTTAGCCATATCTAGAATCCTGTACAAAATGCTAAATACATGAGTTCCTCTGAATAAATTCATTTTGTGAATTTCATCAGTAATAGCCGATTTTTTAATTTTATTTTGCACCTTTGTGTTTGATTTACTTTTCTTCCTTGCTCCTGAGCTTCTGGAGACATAGGAGCAAACGTAAAATTAAAATCATAAGTGGAGGCCAGGTGGAAGGATCAGAAAAAAATGTTATTTTTTTGGCAATGATTTTCAAACTACAAGATATATTGCATAATATACTTTACAAAATATCTTCTGTCCTTTTAAAGTAAAATATGCCTAAAGTTTAGTGCCGAAATATTCTACAGTAATGACATCTGAAACACCTTGTAGTTGGCACATGGTCTGAATGTGGCTCACCCTGCTGTTCCTATCATTGGCACAGGGTGTGAATGCTGGCTCATCATGGTGTTTCTAGGATGGGGTTGAAGTTTGTTTCGTTGGCAAGCCTGTGGCTTAGGTTCACCAATATGATCAGAGAAAACTAAACATCCAATAATAAATCAGTATGGAAACAGTGATTATTTTGGAACTGCCTAATACAGGTATCAAAGTGATTGCCCCTCATTTTTAAAAATAATAGACAACCCTTTACTGTAATCAAGATATAACAATATTTAATGCAAAAAAGAGAAAGAAATTTAATAACCAATACCACCTGTTCTTTCACACAGGTACAACTTGGCCAAGTAGAAATCAAATGCCCTATCACAGAGTGCTTTGAATTCCTGGAAGAAACAACTGTTGTCTACAACTTAACACACGAAGACTCCATCAAGTATAAGTACTTCTTGGAACTTGGCCGCATTGATTCCAGCACCAAGCCGTGTCCTCAGTGCAAGCACTTTACAACCTTTAAGAAAAAAGGACATATTCCCACCCCTTCAAGATCAGAAAGCAAATATAAAGTAAGCATGTTCACCAGAGTTGTGGGTTAGAATGTCACATGATGGGAGCAGCCCTATTGGGCCAACTTGTGGTGGGCATTAAGTGGGCTTCCTTCCCTTCCCGGAGCTGAAGGTGAGCATACATTGCCTGTGATTCTGAAAATGTGTGGTCTGGGGAGACTGATGCTAAGATGGCACTCTTGAGGATTTAATTAAAGATTTTTTTATTGACTTTAATCATGTTGAAAATTTATCTGGTAATACAGTTGGAAAGATAATCTTTATTAGAGTAGTACTCATTATCATTACCAATACCAAGTTAATACTAGGGATTTTTTTTAAACTCTGAGCTTGATATTGAGTTTCCTAGTGGTCCCAGTGAAAATCTCTTCTAACTCTTTAATGAAGGAAAATAATGTAAAATGTTATTCATTTTTTATTCAACAAATATAGAATACCAGTGTATGCTTGGCATTGTGCTAAGTTTAGGGGACACAAAAGTAAAGGTGACATTGTCCCTGCTTCATAAAATCTAATAAAGATGTGTTAGTCAGTTTTCTGTCAGTATAACAAGTAACTGAGATAGTTGACTTATAGAAAAAATGTTTATTTTGTCTCACAGTTTTGGAGGATTTAGTCCATGACTAACTGGGACTCTCCTTGTGATTAGGGAGCAAGAGAGAGCTAGGGGAAGGGACCAGGTCACACAATCTCCTTTGAAGGCACAGGCTCAGTGACCTGAAGACCTCCCACTAGTCCTCACCTCCTAAGGCTCTACCAACTCCTACTAGTGCCACTCCGGGAGCCAGCCTTTATTTACCATCCAGGGGATGCTTAAAAATCAAACTATAACAGAAGATAAAAGGAGACATATTCTCTAAAATGACACTTCACTGTGATTAGAAAAGAACAAATACCACCCCCACCACACACACACACACACACACACACACACACACACACCTATTCATATAGGGTGTTTGGGGACACTTGCAGGAAGCTGGGCACTAGGATGTCAGGAATAGCTTCGCTGAGGAGGTGGGGTCTGGGCAGAATGGAGAGCATTTCAGAGCTCAGAGCAAGGGGTGAGTAAGAGCTCAGGTGCAGAGGCTGAAGCCAGGCCCTAGGAGGCAGCTTTGCAGAGACAATGAGGAAAGAATAGTGAAGAGCAGTTTGGCAGGTAGATTAGAGCAGTCCTGTGGAGTCTTCCACACTATGCTCAGAAGTTTGAATTTAATTCCATGAGCATTACAAAAGATCATTGTGGCAGCATTCAGAGGCTGTCACAGGAGGCCAAGACTGAAGGCTGGGAAACCAAGGCAACAGCTGTGGGAGGAATCTTTGACTCATGGCCCTGACTATTGTAGAACTGCTTGGAGAGTTTTTAAGATGCACAGGTGCCCCCAGGCCTACCCCAGAACAATTGTCTTGCAAAGTTTTGAGCCTCACCAGGTGACTATTAGTCAGAAGAACAGGGAACATTTTCAGTAAATGAAGCAGAAAACTAATGAGGCTGTGGCAGTAGTTTTCATCCTTGTTATTACAGTAAATGGCAGGATGAAGTGGTTTCAAAGGCTGTTTGAAATCATCTCCATTTAAGGTAAGTTTTTGCCCATGTTTTGAGTCTTGGAAGCAGTGTTCTGTACATTATTCTTCCTGTGGCTTTGAGGGAACCCTGGTGTGGTTTAGCAAGTACCTTCTTCTGCCATTACAATGATGAGCTGGAGTATTCCTGAGTCAGTTAGAGCTTCTTAGTGACTAACTGGTCTTTGCAACTGCTTGACTCTCATGGTTAATATTTTTATTTCTGGTTTTTATGCAAGCTAGTGCCTTTTTGTTAGGAGAAACCTTTTGTTAATTTTCTGTAAGAAATGTCATTATTGACATTACAAAAATGTAAGACTAAAATAACTACCTTACAGTGATATTGACTACTGACTTGATATGAAATACTTTTTTTGTTACTATATGTCTTTATTTATTTACTTATATTCCAATTGTATGTTAATTGATTTTATCAGGAAACTTGAAGTTTTAAAAGTATTTGTTATTTTAGAACATAGGATATTTTACTTTTTTCTAAATTATGTTTAGAATTAGAGATAAGTGAGGTTATTTGTGATATTCAAAATGTACACATAATTGAACCAAAATGGGAATAATTGAATAATGGCAAAATGTATTGTTCTTATTAAATGAGTCAAAGGATCATTTAGAAACAATTACAGCAGCATAAAATGTTATAAGTCTTATTTCATCTGAAATCATCCTGTAATGAGCATTACTTATCACAGTGCACATGTATTGAGAATGAAATATGGAAAAACTGCAAATATAAAATCCTGTATGTGTATGATTTTTGAGTGAACCAAAGGTATCCTGATAACATTTCCCAATGATCATCCCCTGATATCTGTCAGTCAGTTATAGGTTAAGAAGAGAAGCAGGGGGCAAATGGATCAAGATATTAAATCTTGCAGATGCAATTGTTTATTTCTTATAAGCACAGGAAATGTAAAGTTGCTCTGGGAAGAAATTCAATACATAGTAAGTGATAATAAAGCATTTAAAATCCTCAGAGGGTAGTATGGCATAGAAATCTAAATATGTGTTAGTCAACTTTCTGTCATGTGGCAAAATACCTGAAATAATCAACTTACAAGGATATTTCAGGATTTCAGAGGATTCAGTTCTTGTTGGCTGACTTCATTGCTTTTGGGCCTCTGGCCATGCAGATATCATGGAGATGAATGGGTTGTAGAGCAAAGCTGCTCACCTTACAGAGGCCAGAGAGCATAGAGAGCAGGAGCCAGGATCCCAATGTGCCCTTCAAGGACTTAACTTCCTTTCCCTAGGCTCTCCCTCCTAAAGGTTCCACCACCTCCCATTAATGCCACAGGCTGCTGACCACTCCTTTAGCATATGGGCCTTTGGGAGACACTCCAGATCCAAGCTATAGCACAATGTAAAAAGAAACTATAAAGCCATTTCCAACCAAAGTAAAGTTACTACCAAATGTGGGGATAATTCCCCTTTTCTACATTGTACACAGTTATAGGTATGATTCAAACACTTCCTGGGTCTATGATGTGTACTGTTTTTAGTGTAACCTTTATATAGCATTTATCATCATTAAACTCTAAGCTCTACATTAACATGACCGGATTTATATGCCCATACCTGTCTGGATATTATAGGCAGGGAGGGCTCTGACTCCAGCAAACTCCTGTGATGTTCATGGTTAAAGTATAGTACTCTAAACTGGCACTAAGGTCTTTATTCTTTGTGGTGAACAGATGGACATCTTTCGTTTTGCTGTATTTTTTTTTAATTTTAATTCAGTTTCTCCAGTAATAGAACTCACTTCCAAACTGTTATAGCTTATCATAACTTCAAAAGTAGTGAATTCAAGTACTCAAATGCAACAAGCTGCATCCTAAGGCAACTGCCTTATGTTTATATCCTTAAGTGGGTTTTGTAACTGTTGATAAATCCCTTGTAATGTTTATCTCAGTTGTACTAGTGCTTTTGTTTTGTTTTGTTTTGTTTGGGGGCAGTGCTGGGGATGGAACTCAGGACCTTGCACATACTGAGCAAGAGCTCTGCCACTGAACTGTATCCCCAGCCCAGTGGTACTGCTTTTGAGTCACTGAGTTACAGTATCTTGTTCTAATGTTATTCTTTGAGCATTTATTATTGTTTTTTTTCCTGAAAATTTAGAAGCACTTAATATAGTAGGCTAAAGTTGTTTGGAAATGTTATGATTGAGTAAATGCTTCTCACATGAAGGTTGAGATCTAAAATATTATATTTGGGGATTTCATTTTCATACATAGCTCTTTGTAACGACCACTTGTTAATTATTGTGTAATCAGCAGATGGGAAAAGGTTGAACAGAGTACAATCAAGACGCAGTAACCAGAACTCATTTTCACATTCATTTATCCTTTGAAGCACTAATTCAGCAACCTCAGCTGGAAAAATTTCGAGTAATAGAGCTTTTCATTGTGTTCTGAACATTGTCAACTCATACTATATCAAATTAAACAAGTACATTCCTGAATTGAGAGATTTACATTGAGAGAACCTTGCCTCTGGTCAAATCCAATTTTATTCTTTCATTCATAATATTTATGTCTTCTCTCTGAAACTCACGTCATGATGCTAAAAGGTTTTATGATCCCATTTCTACAAGATTGACTTCAATTTCCAATTTGAAATTTAATTTCTAACCTAAATAGTTCCCAAAATTTATTAATGCAACACCAACTGCCCATCAACTTGGAAATACATTAGTAGTGGGAAAATTAAAAAAATTAAAATATAATTGTGACTGTTATATACTCATATGATGCTTAGAGACAGACATATTATGTTTATGTATCCAAAATTATGTATCCAAAGTGTTTCTCCATAGCAACTATCATCTGGGGTTTTATGGCATATATCTATGCCTATTGCTTTACTAGTCTCTAGGAGGCCAGGACCTGACTTGCTTCATTCCCTACTTCATTTTCATTCACTCTACATACAGTACCATGTCCTGTGGAGTATGCATTCCAAATACCTCTGTTGAAGGAACTAATAAATTGTCCAATGTGTGAATGACATTTGGAACTGTAATGAATGTAGATGGAAAATTCTGAGTGTCTAGGAGAAGAAAGGACGTGGAAGACTGGGAGGACTTCACTGAGGGGCAAACACACTAAGCCTTGAAATGCTGAATTGACCAAGGAGGAACATTGGGTGAGAGCACTGGTTTCAAACTAGATTTAAATTCTCAGCCTGCCACATACTAGCTCTGTAACGTTGAGTACCGTTTTCACATCTTCCAAT
This sequence comes from Ictidomys tridecemlineatus, assembly GCF_052094955.1. Taxonomy (NCBI): domain Eukaryota; kingdom Metazoa; phylum Chordata; class Mammalia; order Rodentia; family Sciuridae; genus Ictidomys; species Ictidomys tridecemlineatus. The sequence continues at coordinate 37,875,486 of NC_135484.1, read as the reverse complement.
GGGAACAGTAATGGTATCCATGTCCTAAGAGTATAGTAAGAACATAATGAAGTCACACATATAGAGTGCTTGGCATTGCGACTGACACATAAAGTGCTCAATGCATGCTAAAAATTATAATGCTCATTATCACTTAGGCAAGGGGAGCAAAATGAGCATCCCTGGCTATGGAGAAAAGAGTAAGGAGTCAAAATGAACAGAGATCAGTGCGCAGTGGGAATAAAGCAAGGAAGAAATTGTGTCTGGAGGAAGAAAGGTTTTGGGGAGTGGAAGAAGGTTTGGTTTGAGATATGCTCATGGTGTTAAGTTTGAAGACTTTGGGGGGGGGCATCAAGAAATAGATGTCATGAAACATTGTTCAGGAGTGACCTGATAGAAGTCATCAACCTTGAGGTGGAAGAGAAGGAATTTTGACAAGGAAGTCATGAAAATGAAGAGCATATGTTTTTCAGGGAAAGAACATTGATGGTTATTCTGTTGTTCTTCGTGGATGAGAGGGGAGGGTAGAGGGTTGCACAGGATTAAAAGCCACTAAGTTATTTCACTCAGGAGTTCACTGTGATAGGTGCAGTTCCAGGTTCCTTTCCCATCCCAAGCGTAGGCTGCTTTGCAGTGAGAGTTGAAGGTCATGCCTCTCCACACAGGAACATGGTGAAGGCAATTCTCTTTATGGTTTCCTTGAGGCAAAACTAATAATAATTCCTCCTGTTCTTCCCACAAATGTTAAGCAGAACCGTCATCATTTACACAAAGGAGCTGTGACTCATCGTAAGGTGGAAGAAAAGAACCAATAAAATATCCCGGAGAAACTCTCTCTGTTCTGACCTTATATCTTTAGCAGTCTTTTATTCTCTTACAATTACAAGCCCTCAGGGTAGAAATCACATTTTATAAAACTTCACAGATGTATTATTTCCTTGTGTAGTAAAAGAATTTTTCTAAGGGCTTTCAGAACACCATAGAGTCCATAGGTTGTCCTTAATTGGTGTGCTTTACAACGTGCTAAAGTTTTCTTTGGTAGAAATGATTTGAGAATTTCTTTTCATATATAGAGATGTGTAATGCTTGCCCATGAAAGTGTGATTAGTGTGCTCCTTTGCTCTTTTGTTTTTCCCTGACACCATCACTTTAAATTGACAGTGTTTACAAATTTGAGAATTGGACCATGATTCAGCTCTGCAAGGTCAGTCTAGTTTATGACACATGCTGATTTCTCTTGGTATTAATGCATCGTCCGTGTCAGAAACCGATAGTAAACAAGTGTAGTTTGTTAAATGATTGCTGCTGGCATAGATTTATGAGGGAGATAAAATGAGTCGTCTAGTCCACTTAAAGAGGCCAGTTAAACAAAAGGGGTGTTATACTCTTCCTTTGACAAAATGTCTAATGCCCAGCTCTGATGCCGGCCTACTAAATTTTATTAAAGTGCATTTCTCCCTTTAGTCACTAATGAGGTATTTTCTAACCTTGTTCTTTGTTTTACACACAAACTGGCCATGATATTTTCAGAGTTTTTGCTTGGGCTTCAACTTCTATCCATAGCTAAATGTTGGAATACATCTGATATTTTAGTCTATATCTGACTCTTAAAAAAAAAAATAGATAATTGTAATAATAAAGACCTATAGGTCCTACGTATTGGCCTACAATGTTGGGAACTACTGTTTTTGTTTTGTTTTGTTTTTTTGATTCATCTTGTTTTCCCTTGAGTCTTCAGCATAAGAGATAAGTGAAGAATCATTTCTCTCTGTTGACTAGCTGGAAAGGGAGTGAAGTTAGCCAGTCAGATTCTCATTATAAAATACTCAGAAGATGTTCTGGAAGAAGGTTGGTCTGTGCACTTTTTGTCTACTACCCTCTGTATTTCTACCTTTATGTAGAATCTGTAGGTGCTTAAAGATGATTCCAGGTGGAATGGTATGAACATTGACTCTCAATTTCAGGAGAGACACTGCAGAGAACCCCATACCCAAGTTCCAACGTGCTGTCCTGGAAGAGCATACCTCTCACTTAAAAATAAAAGCCAGGAGGGTGTATTATGCAATAAATAATGTGTTACATATGTAAATGGAGCTAGGAAAACAATATTGAGGGAGGTCTATAAGATTAATTATATAAGTATGCACTGTAACTTGATATACCTTATCTTGTCATATGTTACCCTGCATCGTTATGTGTGCTTTTGGTCCCCAAACTTTAGAAAAGTTTTTTTCTTTCCTTTTTTACTCCAATTTCAGCTGTGCTGTGAGACAATAACACAAGGGTTACTTGGCCACATCTGGTATCTCTTTTAAGGAACAGTGCCTTGTGGAGCCCATATATAACTGTGCTCCTATGCAGGGAGAGATCCCAGGTAGGCACTGGACTCCCAGGGAATAAGAGCAAGGCAGGAAGTTGAGCCCATTTTCCTGTGAGGGGACTCTCCTTTGATGGCTGCGCTTCGACTTTAGGATTTGATATTATAAAGGAGCAAATGGCTTCCTTACAGGTGTTTGAAGCTGTGCATCAAGACTCCTTTTCTCATCTCTGAAATACCCTACACTTCTTTCACGTCTTCTCCTGTACAGGAAATGGATCTTCAGTTCTTAAACTTTTTATAACTGTAAGATTTCCAAATCACTTACTGTATTGGTTAGTTTCTTTAGGAAATTAGCCTGATAGCTGTGATTTTTTTTTTTTAAATACTGAGGAATGGAATCCAGAGGCACTCTCTAGCTGAGCTACATCCCTTGCCCTTTGTATTTTTTTTTTTTTATTATTTTGAAACAGTTTGTAAGTGTTGAACTTAGGATCCTTCTACCTTAGCTCCAGTGCATTTGAGTTTCCAGGCTTGTAATGCCATGCCCAGTATGACACCTGTAATTTCTACATGGTTCATATAAGAAATTTCTGAATCACAATATATTTTGGCAGACAAGCCCAGACTGTAGGTACTTACTAGACCTTATTTATTGGACACTTCATCAAGGTTCAGAGGTGAGCTGGTAAAGTGATGTCTCTGTTCAGGCTACATTGGAACACTTTTTGTTTACAAGTGTGCCCTGAGACCTCTGAGTGGTGACTCATACTGCACCCTCTGCCCAATGTGTATTTTAATGTGTAAAAAGAGTTAGCACATTAATAAAAATATTTAGTAAACATCATCTGGGAATCTAAGAAATGGTAATGCCATCTCAGCTACTGTTTCTAAGTTAGAGATGTTGGTTTTTCTTTGAATTCATTTAATCCACTTTACAAATAACTTACCGAGGGTCCACCATATGTCAGAGGGTCTGTGTTACTTGACTCAGGAAATACAGAATGAATGTGACCCAGCTTTTGCCCTCAGTAAACTTGTAGACTCTTAAGGAGATTGCACATCTACCTGCCCAACGTAAATTCCCTAAGAGAGAACTGCATCTCATGGGGAGGAATAAGGAAGATATCTTAAAGTAAGAAAAATTATATTAGGATAAGATTACAGACACAGATTGTGTTAATTGTAGTCTTCCCAGTGATAGGAAGTAGAGATGTGCTGTTTCTTGTCCTGCCTCAATGAGTAAGGTTTGTTGAATGCACCACAGGAAGTGGGAAGGACAGGAAACCAGTCTCAGCAGTCACCCAGGGAGGCCTCATGGAGAAACAGATAGTTCTCTGGTGGTGTGAGAGCCCCTCTGTCATCTCACCACAGTCAATGCCTATTTCCTTCTCCAGTGATCTTCACTGTGGACACTCAGCTCCTCTCAATGGCAAAGGCAGCGTGTATATGTGTCCCCATTGCACTTCTCAGGAGAGAAAAAAAAAATCTGTTTTGGCTAATCTACATTCAACAATGAGCACCTCTGCTGGGCAAAGCTCATGGCAGCAGCCTCTTAGGCAGTTTGCCAATGTGCCAACCAGAGGATACATGTTTTTTGGCCTTTCCTGATTCAATAAATTGTGTACAGGACAACACCATGGATCACTTGGTATAGAAGAGTGTATTTCAGACTTCAGCATGCATATGAATCCCCTGAGGACCTTGTGGAAATGTGCACTCTTGATTCAGCGGTTCTGGGGTTTCAGGAATTCTCTGTTTCTAACAAGCTCTTAAGCAATGCTGATGTTGCCTCTTCTCCTGCTTCTGTATGAATATGACTATGCAGAAGGCAAGGCACTCCATGTGGCAGACTTGTGGTTGTGAGGTGACATTTCATGAGGGGAATAACTGTGAATAAAAGCGTGGAGGAAGGTGTGGTGTTGAGGTCTATATGTGTTTACATAAGGCCAATTTGGAATATAGTTAAGGTCAATAAGACGTCTTTAGACCAAAAAGTCAGTATTGAAACAATTCAGATGTAGTTTCTAAATACCAATGTTGTTTAGGTTGGCAGTTAGTCTTTTCATAATTTTAATCCAAAACATGGTAAGCAGCTGAGTATGAATTTTCCTTATTCATATTCACTTGAGAGCTTGCTGCATGACTCCTGTCAGTTTGTCAGTAGTTCTGTTTTGTTGGTGAGAAGGGTGGTAGGACATGCAGTAGGACTTATTTATCACAAGCAGTTGGGAGCCACCATGCCTGGTTTAGACACCAAGTGTCAGATTCCTTCATTCTGGTACCTTGGGAGAATTGCACACTTCTCATTATCTTTGTTGGAGATCCAAAGACATGAGTTCAACATCTGTTCACAAGGATCCTTGAACCATAATAATGTCTGATATTCATAGAATGAGTCCATTTCAAAGTTTTATTTCTACTCATTTCATAAATAAAATCTAAGACTGATTTAAAAACCAAAGAGGCCTTTTACACTTTTATTTAATGATACTAGAGCCCAGCAATTTCAAATCATGGATTATATCTAATAGAAGAGAACTGAATTAAGTATTCAATTCCTCCTGACATATTGGCAGGTACAGGAGGAAAAATGATGTCATTTTTTTTTCTTTGCATTTTATTCACTGTCTTCAGAAGGAAGGCTCCATTGATAGTGACATCTGTTCTTCAGTGTTCAATGGCATAAGGGAATAAACATAATATTTTATTTTCTGAAACACACCCATTTCAACTCATTCTTCTTTGAAAAATGACTTATTTTAATATTCGTGGTCAAAAAAGGCAAAAACAGTTATTTTAAATAACTGAATCATGAGATCTTTTTTTTCTATCCAAGGAAACTTCCAATTTTTATGAAAATCTTGAAAAGGATTTTCATAGTTCACCTTTCATTGGGATTCATGTAGAATTTTGAATTACTGAATAGTTTAACCACTTAACAATCTTTGACTACTATGTTTTAAGTTGTCAGTTATTAAAGAAGGAACACTGCTGAGTGTGAGCAAGTGTTTCTGCACAGTTAGAAAGTGCTGATTTTGGAGTCAGACAAATGTATATTTAAATCTCTTCTTAACACATACCTGCTATGTTACCTTCATACTTACTTTGTAGGATTATCTTGAAGATAAAAAAAATGTTGCATAATATTTCCGTTTAACAGAATTTTTTTAAAAAGACATGAAGATTTTTAATTTAATGACAAATTCTATTGTTTTATCCAAAGTTAAAAACAGAAGTACTTTTGCATTTTCACATTTGTGTAGGAAAGCATTATTTATTCTTGACGTAAGTGAAAACTTCAGTGCTTTGAGTTATAAACAGAAGAGCTGTGATTGTAATTGTCAGTTAATTTATGTAGTGGAATCTCCATTATCAAAACATGGTGATCCAAAGAAGTAAGTGGTGATATTGTGCACAGTTTACCAAAAGAAATTCAAATTTGGTCTTCAAAACATTAGTACATTCACCCATGTTGCAGTGTCCTGATATGCAGGAGCCTAGAGAAGAAAAGTTATAAATGTCATTCAAAGTGATTCATTTTCATCACTTTAGTTCATTCATTCAAAGTGATAATTCATTTTAATCAAATGAGGCTGGGGAAAGTCCATTATGTCTATATGAATATATATATATATATATATATATATATATATATATATATATATATATATATAATAAATACTCTGTGAGGGTGGTATACTCCACTGCCATTCAGGTAAAGGAAGACAGATAAAACATTTCCATGTCAAGTGGAAGACAAATATTTTCAATGAACATGTACACAGATGCTCATATACACCTCCACATAGTGAAAATATGAAGACCTCTTTTTTTATTTATATATGACAGTGGAATGCATTACAATTCTTATTACTCATATATAGCACAATTTTTCATCTCCGGTTGTATACGTAGTATATGCACAGCAATTCGTGTCTTCATACCTGTACTTTGGTAATAATGATCATCATATTCCACCATATTAATAATTCCATACCACCTCCCTTCCCCTCCAAATCCTCTGCCCTATTTGAAGTTTGTCTATTCCTCCCATGCTCCTGCTCCCTATCCCACTATTAATCAGCCTCCTTATATCAGAGAAAACATTCAGCATTTGGTTTGGGGGGATTGGCTAACTTCACTTGGCATTATCTTCTCTAACTCCATCCATTTACCTGGAAATACCATTATTTTTTCTCTTTTATTGCTGAGTAATATTCCATTGGTATATATGCTACATTTTTTTATCCATTCATCTGTTGAAGAGCATATAGTTTGGTTCCACAGTTTAGCTATTGTGAATTGTGCTGCTATAAACATTGATATGGCATGAAGACCTCTTTTTGATGGTTTCCTCAATACAAGCTACAGGGTCACTATATTGACACATTTTTAATTATTTTATTCTTTGCATTATTTTTATAGCTAGCCTTCCTTATATTGGAAGCAAACCAAGGGTACCCATTATTTTGGATGCTGCTTCACAGCAGATGGTTAGTATAGCAGTGTATTGGTTAGTGTGTTTTTCATGTGATGAAGTATCTGTGGGGCTTTGATTTCATAAAGTGAAGCAAGTCATTGTTATGAAGAGCAATGAAAAACCTGGGAAATTGATGGAAGGGAAAAGTGAGTTAAAGGGAGCAGAAGTGTCTGGATCTGGGGCATTGAGAACCATCAAGTTTTACTCGGTGCTTCCATCTGGAGATGTTCATAAAGGCAATTTGATTTCTACAACTTCCCAAGTGTTGAATTCCAGTGTGGTCTATGAACAGCCACATCATCTTTGCTAAAGCAATTCATTCCTCTTTTAATAACAGAATATTCATGTCTTATTCTTGTTGAAAAGGAGGCATTTTAAATTGTAACACTTTTGCTAACTTCCCAAGCACCTCCATTCTTGTTCTTTCAGTCTGTCTACTAGTACTTAATATTATTTTTCTTTGCACAGATCCAGTGCCCCACTTGCCAATTCATCTGGTGTTTCAAGTGCCACTCTCCTTGGCATGAAGGTGTTAACTGCAAGGAGTACAAAAAAGGAGACAAACTGTTGCGTCACTGGGCCAGCGAGATCGAGCATGGGCAGAGGAATGCCCAGAAGTGTCCAAAGTGCAAGGTGAGATGACCTTTTGGAAGAAAGGGAAGAAATGTGTACGTCTGAATGTAATTGAATAATATCCACGATATTGAAGTGAATCATATTTATGATTATCTGAACACAGGTATGGAGAAAGAGTATTTGCTGTTTCATTTTAGAAGAGAAATTATATCATGTCTTAAGCTTAACATTTTATATATAAACAAGGTATATTCTTATGAGTTATTATGTATTTGTATTACATTACAAAATTTAAGGAGACCACTTGAATTAATTTAAAACATCAAAATCTTTATTTTTTCTTTAAAAACTAAGAAGGAAAAGTTAATTTGGAAATGATATCAACGTATCATTTCTAGCTTGCCACACTACTGTAATCCCTACCCAATTAATTATGCAGGCTTTGAATCCTTACCGTCCTTTGCTTTTCTTGTCCTTTGGCCATTGCATATCACTTTAGGATTACTTTAAATTGATCATTTCATTTCTTTGTATATTTCTTGAGATAGACACTAATACTCAAAATCAAGACTTATGGATTTTATGAATCCCACTTTAATTTCCCTCTTATAATCTTTCAAGTAATCAAGAGTTAATAGACATTTGAGCTGAAACCTGGATACTGAAAGTTAGCCATGCGAATAGCAAGGGAAGATCCTCCTGAAGAGAGATCACCAAGTAAATTCAGCCAAAACAACAAACAAACAAACAAAAACAAAACAAAACAAAGGTTCTTATAAGATAGGGATCTGTTGAAGTGTTTTTTTTTAACTTACTTTAGAAAATTTTATGCATGTATATATGTACACTCTACCATATGTGGTTTTTATCTGTTGCCAAATTTACTTTTGGTTATCATATCCAAATTGAGCTTAATTTTCTTTTAAGAGTAACTCTGCAATTCCTTCTTTCCTGGAGACTTAGAACAGATAAGTGAAATTCAAATTATCAGAAATACTTAAAATTTTAATAATTGTGAATACAATTTGAAGTAGTAAAAGTATTTTATAAATCCTATTATTGAGAATAATACTACTATATGGATCTACTATTCCAAATTTACATACTGTTTTATAAATACCGTAAGTAAAATGTATAGCATGAAAAGATAATGTTGTATTTTTGGCAATTGGAAGAAATTTTGAAATAGTTTAATTGAACCAGCTTTGTAAAAAGTGATGTATAGAGATGTGTGAGCTAAAGTTTTGTCTGTTTTCCCTGTAGGAGGCAAATTCATTCAGTTATTTATTTATTTATTTAGGTCTATTTCAGCTCAGTGCATCGATTGTTCAGTACCCTTATATTTTTCATCCCATTGAAAAACAATTTAAAAGGAGGACCTTTTTCCTTTTTTCTTGCCTTTTGTGTTTATTTGAAGCTACTGCTCAGTTTTAAACCACAGGCTACTGGGAATTTGAGTGCTGTTAAGTCATTCTACTTAGCACTTTGCTCATAAGTATACTTTATATCTCCCTGGAAAACTATAAAAAACAATTTTCAGTCAGCAGTTCTGGGATTATTCTCTGAATGAACAATACTGCAGCATTATGCCTTGAGGAAATTCTGATTGAAATGAAGTCATACGCTTATGACTTTAATCCCTTGATCTAACATTAAATCGACCCTCATGTGTAAAAGAAAAAGGAATGAAACAAGGAATTTTCTGAGCACACTAATAACCTCCCACAGTTTTGACAAATATAGATAATCAGTTAAAAGAAAGCCTGCATGCTGATTCCCTCTTGTAGAAATAGCTCCATGGTCTGGGCTTTAAGAAGAATTACCTTTTAAATAGAAGAAAGGAAAAGAGCCAGGGAATTCATTTAAATGACTACATTGTAGCTGAGAACCTGTTTTCTGGTCAAATTCACATTTATGAAATTTATATTCATCTAATTCACGATTTATGACGTATTTTGAGTGCAAACTTTTTTTTTCTTTTAAGTGCAGCCTAAAAGATTTTGTTTATTCTGATTTTTGTTGTTGGACCTTAAAATTATGTTCCCCCCATGAAACATTTCTATATTTATGATAGAAATTGAGATAAAATTAATGAATTCATGTTTATTTTACTTGCTTAGGTTCTTTCCATAAATATCTCTCTTAAAATTTGTAAATATAAAAAAGGAAGATGGTAGGAGGGTTGGTAAAACAAAACTTTCATGTATTCTCTTCAGATGGACAAAGACATTGTTATTTATTTTCATATAAATGCTTTTAATATTAATAATCAAATATATGTAAAATTTTGTTGTGAGCAAAATATATTTATATTTTTGTACCCTGCTATAGGTATATTATGTTTAAATTCAAAATTGTAATGGATTTTTATTTTAAAATAATCATTTTATTTATAAAGGTTATAAAACATATGCTGGAAATTTGGGCAAAGAGGCAGAGTATTCAGTCCTGGACTTTAATCTACTCACTGTGTCAAATGGGGTTTTTGCCCCATTGGAATTACTTTTTGTAGTGTTTTATCTAAAATATGCCAATAATTTGATACATTAGTTTCTTCACTTAACAGCCCAAACAATTCTAAAGCCTTTTCCAAAACATTTCATTAACTGTGTAATATTTGTGTGAATATTTTACCTTTCTACACCACAGCTGGTTTAGGTTTGTGTCTGTATATAATGTGTTGATGATATTTATCTTGAATGTATCTTTTTTCCATGTTTTGAACCTCTAAAACATGCATAAAGGTAGAATTATTGGTTAAATATCAGTGCTTTTAGTTTTGGGCATGTACTGCCAATTTGCTTTCTAAAAGGAATGAAACAATTTGTAATTCTATGAGAAAAATTTTGAGGATTTGTTTCTGTGTGAACACTTCTTTAATTCTTTAAATTTAATAGTTTTAAAATGCATTGTTCTCACATTTTGCACTTTCTTATTTACTTATGAACTGAATATAAATATTCTTTTAAAATACAATATGTTTTGTAGTATATAATGCAACCTTTTTAAAGTTTTCTGTTCATATTCTTTGCCTATTTATGTGGCCTAGGTTGGGGCATAAATTTTATTATCAAATTATGTGAACTATTTATTTGAAAATGTTTTCTGGTGTATTTTATTTACATATTTTCCTTTTTTCTTTTTACTCAGATGATAGTGTTTTTTGTTTGTTTATTTCTTTTTTACTTGATAGTCCTTATTTCTAGGTTAATCCTTATCTTTAGGCTTGCATATATATTTTTGAAATTTTTTCAAATTTTTCTTTTACCATATATACCTTTCTCTTACCTTTTGGACACACACATATTTTTTTATATATTTACAAATCTTTCATACATATTTTTCTTCTAAACTTAATCATTTATTATTCATATGTTTGATTATAAAGGTCTGTTTTCTTCCTGTCTTTAAGCCATTTGATTTCCAAATATTTGAACTCTTTAATTGGCCCATAATTTATTTTCCTGATTATTATACATTGAGTACTGAAACTAGTTTTTCCATCTTGGAATGGTTATTAAATAATTCTCCTACCAACTGATTTGTAATTTCTTTCTAAGCACATTTTAAGTTTTGATACATAAGAGTCTCTTTTCTTAGCTACTTAATCTTACTGCTAATTTTTCATGAAATTTATGTATCCACACTGATGAATTTTAAATGATTATGCCTTTGTAAAATCTGCTCATTCGGCTGGAGTTGTGACTCAGAGGTAGAGCTTTCACCTAGCAGGCATGAGGCACTGGGTTTGATCCTCCACAACACATAAAAATAAAGATATTGTGTTCACCTATAACTACAAAATAGTTATTTAAAAATTGCCCATTCAAGCAGAGTTTGATTATCTAAAAATTCATTTAATTGATACTCTCAATAGAGTAACTCTTTTCTCTCCTTTACTTCTCCCATAATGAGATTTTTACCTTTTTCTAAAGTGGAAAGACCAATTTAATACTTGGTATAGTATTATTAAGAAATTAACCTGTGCTAAGAAGTCAAAATTAGTATTATAATTCATTTTTGACAGATAATAAGTTTTAAAAGTTTTTTTCTCACATTTATTAGAAAATTTATAAGTGTGGTTTTTTTCACATTAAGGTAAACATATACAAACATTTCTGGAATTTACCTATTTATAAAACATTTTATGAAAATTTTATGGTACTGTGTTAAGATCAACTTTGGTTAGCATCTTTATTTGAATGTCATTGCCTTCTAATACAGAATTTTCTTCAGTCAGTTATGAAATACCATTTGTTATCTTACAAATGATTTTTTATAAGATTCTTACTCTACAGAAAACCTATGCTAATATTGAGTTTCTTTTTTATTTAGTTATCAACAAAACTAAATCTAGTTTATGAAATTTAATGTTTAAAATAAATTTAAAGAAAGTAAGAAAATTAAATTTTGTTGAAAATATGAAATATCTTTTCATTTTTACACATAAAAAAATTCATTTTTAGACTATGTTTGATGAGATACTACAATCTGAGTTAGATGCACACCTAAAAATAACAGTAATATACAAGATAAAACTATAAATACCATGTTCATAGCTTCATACATACTTAAACTTTAGCTTTTAATTATTATCGGAGTTATTATTTGTTAGTAATTTTTTGTGTGTGTAATGGACAGTGAATGTAGGGGCGCTTAACCACTGAGCCATATCCCCAAACCTTTTAATATTTTAAATTTTAAGACAGGGTCTTACCAAGTTGCTTTGGGTCTCGATAAATTGCTGAGGCTGGCTTTGAATTGCAATCCTCCTGCCTCAGCCTCTCAAGCCACTGGGAATTTGGGCATATGCCACCATGCTTGATTGAATTTTTTTTTTAATTGTGGAAAATTCAATATTTTTTTAAATCATGGTAAAAATCATGTTCTATAATTTAGGCTTACTATTTTCAAATGCAAATATGATTTTTAAAAATTTGTATTTCATTTGAAAATTTAAAAAAATTCCTCAACTAAAGTGCACAGTCATTACAATTGTCTTTAAAATATATATATATGTTTTGGGTCCGGGAGATCTAACCCAGAGACACTTTACCACTGAGATACATCTCCATTCCTTTTTATTTTAAGACAGGATCTTACCAAACTGCTGAGGCTTGCCTCCAACTTGCTATTGTCCTGCCTCAACCTCCTGGGTCACTAGGATTACAGGTGTGTGTGCACCACCTGGCCCAGCCGTTTGTAGTTCTTTAAATGATAGAGTAATCTACCACTGACTAAACTAAAGGAAAGAAACAAAACAAGTATTTCATTGTTTCCTTTCCAGAAATGGCTGCCACATATAGTTTTATTGTTCAGCATACTTTTTAAGAGAAACTTTTAATGAATATTTATTATTAAATATGTCTCAGGTAGTAGCATATACCCATTGGATGTTTCTAAAGGTCTAATAGTATTGCCCAATATGATAACCATCATGAAAAATAAAAGCAGTTAGGAAACCTTCAAGAATGTGGGTAAGGAATCTTTAAGAATAGTTAATAAGGGCTGGGGCTGTAGCTCAGTGGCAGAGCACTTGCCTAGCACGGGTGAGGGCACTGGGTTCCATCCTCAGAACCACATAAAAATAAACAAATAAAATAAAGGCATTTTGTCCATACATAACTACAAAAGAAATAATTTTTAAAAAAAGAATGGTTAATAAGCCATCCATCTGACTCAAAAGGTTTACTATTAGCCAATTAGTATTGGTTATTCTCCAGTTAGCCAGATTTTGACATCTAGCATACCATGTTTTTCCCTATTGAAGTTTCAAATTGTTAAAACACCATTTTTCCAAAGGCCAGACTTCTGAAATCTCAATATATATTTTTAACACATGAACTTTTAAAATGCAAGTAAAAAATTTAGGCCCTTTTACCTGATTATGTGAGGCAAGCAAGAGTGTAAAGCAAGCAGGAAGTTACAGTCAAGAAACATTAAATATACAAAGAAAGCATTATACAAAGCAAGAATTATCGCTTCAAAAATATTTCTGAAGCAAATATCTCAATATGTCAACATAATTAAATATGGGTGGTGAGTCCCTATGTAGCTGTTACATTGTTATCTATATATTTTTTAAATGTTTGAAACAGTTCAATATTAAAAATAAAATCTAATCACGAAACAGGAGGTCCATAACATCACAGCTTTTCCAGAAATGTGGAGCTTACAGAAAGACAACTCTTTTGAGATTTGGCTGCTACACACACACACACACACACACATACACACACAGACACACACTTTTTTTCCATTCTTCCTTGGGTAAAGTTTAAGTGTTGCTTGGAATACTGAACTTACTAAACCAAGTTTAGGGTTAATGTTTCTCAGAACAGTTTGCTTTTTTATTGATTTGGGAAATTAAAAGGGAATTCATCAAATTCTCTTCTCCAAATTATCTTTTTTCTTAATGTCAGATTAAATAAATATTTATTTAAACATGTATGTAATGTGTTAGAAATGTAGTCACAATTGACTAGATTACCTGGAGTTAACCACCTTGATTTTCCTCTTATAAATAATTTCACATCTCTATGTAAAACATTTAACAAGACATTGAGTAGAGATCATTAATTAAGAAATTATACTTTTTTGGTTGGGGATGGTGTACTGGGAATTCAGGGGAGCATTATCATGGAGCCACGTCCCTAGCCCTTTTAATTTTTTTATTTTGACACTGGATCTCACTAAGTTGCTTAGGGCCTTACTGAATTGCTGAGGCTGGCTATGAACTCATGATCCTCCTGCTGTAGCTTCCTGTGTTGCTGGGATTATAGGTGTGTGCCACCACACCTTGCTAGGAAATTATACATTTTCTTAGGTCAGTATACAAGTAATGTGATTTATGAATTTAAATTAAGTTATTTATTTTATTCCAGGATCAACACGTTTCTGATTTCTAGGTGACAAGATAATCACTTTTCTGTTATTAAAAGAACATCCATGAGTGGGTTTAGCTTAGTGGTAGAGGACTTACCTAGCATATGGGAGGTCTTGGTTTCAAGTGTCAGAACCATTAAAAAAAGAAAGAAATGCCAAAATACTATTAGGGGTTGCCAAATTCTGATAAGCCATTTTTATTCCATGTTTATAAAATGTCCTTGTCCAGTGATCTTTTTTTAAGGTATTAGCACAGTAATAACACTGTTTAATACTTACTGACATTTACTGTATGTCTGTCTCTATTACAGTTATTATATTTTCCTCATCAGATCCTCAGGTGTGATAGTAAGATGCTGATTCCAGTATGCTCTCAAGATCTTAATCATTACTTGTCTTTTGATAAAATTTTGAGATATTATACAGTAAAAATAACATGAGAGCCTTAATAGTGTGTATAGTAGTCTAATTTAATTCTCAAAAGAAAGTTGTAAGGATAAAGTATTTACCACCATTCTAAGACATAGAGCCAGTTTCAGGTTGATTGAGTAACAACCCAAAAGAGGACTAAGGAAAATAAACTATGCTAATTCACAATTTATTGTGAATTTGCAACTAAGGGAAATTACTTGTAGAGATATTTCTCTTTAGATATTTTATCCTCTTAAGTCCTATAATAGGATGCTTTGGGCAAGAATATATTGATTCAGAGGAAATGATTAATTTTCTTCTGTTCACATAAGATTAACACAAAAGCTATGACTTTGGTCATTTATATCTGAGCCATAGCTATGTAGCTTGTGGTTACTGGGGAAAAGGTTGGCATATCCATGTTTGCTCTTATATATATCCTATAGTTCTTCAGTACTTTATTTACTACTGCAAAAGCACAGGGGCTGAGGGTAGCTTCCAAATAGTGCCACTCAGGAAATAAAATAGCTTCCACTGGATCACTGATTTACCATTTTTAATTTTTCATATTGCATGAAATATCTTAGTTTGGAGCAGTGGTTATTACTGCTATTTTCCCGGTGTGCCGAAGGGTGAACTGTAGACATGAGAATAGCCTGATTGTTTGACAGCAAATACTTCCTGGACTTAGATTGTGTTGCCTCTAATGCCCTATTTTTAATGCCAAAAAAATTAATGCTTATTTACTATCCCAAGATTTAAATATATAATGTGACCACCTGTTACATTTCCTTCAAAAGTCAGAAAACTCTCCTAGTTTGAATATAATATAGAAATAATTAAAATATTATAATATAATATATATCATTGTGTAAATACTTAGGTAACATAACATTAAAACAAATAATGATGCAATCAGATTTATACCTACCCATGCATTTAAGAAATCTTAAAGTGACATTCTATCGATACCTGTCCTTTGGATTTAACATTTTAACATATAGACAAAAAGAACATTTTTGTACATATATATGCATATTTATATGTATTTGTATTTATATGTGTATGTAGTTGAAGTACTGGAACTGTGTTTTGGGCTGATATATAAAATGGAGTTATGCTCTAAATGCAGTCAATCTTTCCTCATTTTATACAGTAATAGTGTGACAAAAAACTTCATTGTATTTGCAAACTATATAAACATTCTTTTGCGTTTATATGTAAAATAAAGTTAGGTTTCTAAGTTCAGATATTTTTCAAAAGATTTTCACCAACACAAATATCTAATGCATTTAAAAATTTTACAGAAAGAGTCTGATTCTTTACTGTGCAGGACATCCATAATGCCAACACTAGCCACCTGTGTGAGTTAATTATCCCCTGACTAAAAAGAAAAAGTAAAATCTGAAACATCTCCAGAGAGTTGAGTGTCCTGTTGAGTCTGTTATAGTTGATGAGGGCTTCTGAGAAGGATGAAGTCCAGTGAACCATGTCCACAAGGGAACATTTGAATTAAAAGCTACTTACTCATTTTCCCCTTGGAGTCTGATGGGGCCATTTTTTTTTTTTTTGCTAGGGGATCTTAAGCTCTCTTAGATAATGCATTCATTTCATTTCAAGTTTTAAGAGTTGCCGTCTCTGTCTATAGAGCAAATTCAAACAAGAATTCAAAACAGGGGCACTGGGGTGATTCAGTGGTATAGCACATGTTTTGCATGTGCAAGGCCTTAGGTTCTGGCACCAAAAAACAAACACCAATTAAAAAAACAAATACAAATTTTGCTGATGGCAGCAGTTGACATGTCGTAAAGTTTTAGGGAACTGTGGGAAAAGGTGTATATCCAAATACTATGCAGCATCTTCTCTGGGTTCTAATAGACTTCTCAAATGCAATAATAATCTTCTCCCCCAAATAGTTCTTCCCATAACTCCCCATCTCTCTAAATAACCATTTAATCTTCCAGCTGCTTGAGCCAAGAACTCTGTGTCATCTCTTTTATAACTCACTTCTAGTCAATCGATTATCAGATTGAAATTTATTCAGAGTTTGAACTCATACCAGGATTCCATCATCAACAGTCTGGGGCAAGACATCATCTTTCCCTTTCTAGGATTCTTACAATAGACTCCTAACTGTTTTCTCCCACTTTTCAATGTTCTTAACCCAGCACCCAAAATGAGGCTGTTTCATGTGAGACAGTTCACATCACCCCTCTGATCCCTCTGATTCAAACTTTGTGGTTCTCATCTTAAACAACGCAAATGCTAGTCCTATGACAACCATGTGACAGTTCACAGCCTGAACATGCTTCCACCCCATTACTCCTCTAGCTGCATGTACTTCCTTCTCCCTGCCACAGCCATGATGCCCTCCATGCATGCTTTAAAACATCTCAGGGTCTCTGCACTTGTTCTTCCCTCTGTCTAGACGTTCTTTCCCCCAGACATCTACATGGCTAGTTTGTTCACTTCACTGTCTTGGAGTAATATTCAGCTTCCTGATAAGGCTATATAATTTCAAACCTCCTCCCCTTCTTCAGTAGATAATATGGAGCTAAAATAAAGCACATGTCATATTACTTATCTGTAGCCCTCTATTTCTTACTGTTCTTTAAGGTAATGGATGTATTTTCAGCCATGAGAGTAAGAATTTTTTTTAATTAATTTTGTTCTCTTGAGAGATACTAAAGATACTTCTAGTGTTTATAGCACGTGTTGGGCACTCTGTAGCACTAAATAGATAATTATTGAATAAATGAATTTCATTTTTCATTCTTCCTCATATGGACTTCGAATGTGGATCCTTTATATGCTTTATAAGATGTGTTCCTTTTTCTCATGGATTCACAGAAGGGAGAGATTGTTGTTAGACTGACAAAGATTAAACACTATTGTATTTCAGTAGGGCTTTGCATAGGATAAGGATGATGACTTTGATTTTGCCTATTTGGCCTGGGAATGCCTACAAAGCATACAGATGTGTGTGACTAGCACACAGTTGCTGTTTGAGTCTGAAGCTTAGGAGCTAGGTCTATAGTGGAGATAAAGAAAAAAGATCCTGTGGAGGGGAGTCAAAGCCAGGTGAATGTGGAAGCAATCACCCAAGGAGATTGTGCAACATGATGCGTGTGGATGGGAATAAGGGATAGGTGAAGGGCTAGCAACCTGGGGGAGATCAGAAGAGAACCTGGAAAAACAATGTCACTAAAGCACAAGTCCATCAGAGGTCTGGAAAGGATAGTGATTGACTGATTAAATAATACTGGAAGCTGCAGTACAATAAAAATTACAAGTGTGTTCATTGAATTTTGGAGTTAGGAGATCCTAGATAATGCTTATTTATTATTTTAATAAATAGTAATTGAGAATATGCTGTATATTGAGACCAATGCAAGGACCTTTATTAAGGAGTGAAAAAGATATGCATGATCTGGGCCCTTGGAGATTTTCTTCCACCCATTGATTAAGTGGAATCTCTATGAAAATAAAAAAACTATATTCCACTTTTATTTTTTAGATTCTATATGATCATTTTATTAAACTAAATGTAAACAACTTGAGGGAGACTGGTACTATTTTATGTATGTTCATATGTGTAATGGTTAATTTCTTATTACTGGTTTTTGGTCTGTGGGATGAAGAATATCATAGGCACAAAGATAAACAGTTGTGTCTTTTTACGTCTACTACAATGTGAACTTAATATCAGACTCTTACTGAAAAAATGTCTGGCATATTCTGAACATTTCATCTCATGACTTTAAGTGTACAGAGGTATCAGCAACATTTGGGTCATAAGTATTGAGTTCTTTAAGTAGCCATCCTTATCCTGATGGAGTGAAGAAAATGTGTGTGTAATAACAAATCAAGTAGCATTTGGGATGGCTGGGGGTGCAACTCAGTGGCACAGTACTTGCCTGATGTGAGCAAGGCCCTGTTTTCAATGCCCAGTAGTGAGCACACACACATACACACATACACATAACATCCATGGCTTGTGAATACTCAGTTTAAGCTAATGAATTAGAAATACCTAGTCTATTTCCATCTTTTAAGTAAAAACAGAATTTTGATGCTGAATTGTAGTCACTTGGGTAATTAGTTTATTTTTTAGTGAGCTAATCTGATGAATGTTTTTTGTTTTGGGGAAAAAATGAACCATATGTGAATATAATTTTAATCTATTTTAAAGCTTTATGTTTCAAAAAAAAGATGGCATTGTTACAAGCATGCCACTCAAAGACATACCCAAGGAACTCATTTAGCATGTGAAATTTATTTCCCACTAAGTTTCAGAAGTTCAAAATTGCAATTTGCTTAACAAATGTAAAAAGTTGTGTGTTCTGTTGTATGCTAACTGATGTCATATCTGTTCATTTCTCTATTGGTATCAAATAATAAAATATTTATATATAATCAAGATATATTCAATCCACAATAGTACTAAAGAAAGCACTGTGTACTTCAGAGTTGGTAAATCATGATACCATTTTCCACAATTAAATCCCTGCCTTTATAGAACCATATATTCCTACAGTGTACAAAATTACTGAACATCCTTATGAGACCTTACTTTTTCAATTCCTGTGTGGTAAGATCAATAATATTTTAGTTTCATGCTATGTTCAGAATATTATAATATAATAACAATATTAGTACTAAGGAAAAACCTTAAAAGAGAGAATAGAAATAGCAGTTTGGGTATTTAAATGGAATAATAAATAGGCCACATAAAGATTTTAGAACTCAGTGAAGCAATATTATAAACCGATATAAAATGACAGAACTGCATGTAAAATTTTGAGGCATATATACTATAAGTGACAAGTTTAACTTATAAGAACAAGTTGTCCATCAGAAAAAGTTTTGATGCCATTTTGAAGGAAGAGTGTGGATCCAGAGAGCAGCAAAAACAAGCAGAAAATCTTAGAAAAGCAGACGTATTTGTCTCATAACCTCTACTGTGAAGATTACACTGTTGATTAGCAAAGACTATTTTGACCCTCTGGTTTTACCTTTAATTTCACAATAAAAGGTTGCATAGCATAAGAAATTTGAAATTTTTCTCCACTCACTAGGATTGTTATTTCAGCAAATCACTTTTCTGAGTACCCATTAAGAATAAGAATGTCAATCTCATGGTGCAGTTTAAAGAGCTAATCTTTGTATGTAGGATGCTTGGCACAAAATAAACTCTAGATATCAGTCCTCTTCCCTTTATAGGCTCCATACAACACTGCTGTCTGATGAGGAAATCTGTTAAGTTGTATCATTTCCATTTTAAGATCAAATGCAAAATATAATCAAAAAGTTGAGTGTAAGATGTTTGAGGTGCACAGCAATTATCTTCAGATGTGTTTCTTAGTGCCCTGATGGTTTAAAGAATCATGAAAGGTTGAAGGGTGGGTCCAGTAGAACTTTGGCCTAGGTTATACCTTCATGCCATCTACTGTGCTGAATTGATATGGACACACAATCACTAATAAACAGGCACAACCAGGAAAGTGCTGTTTTACTAGGAAGCTAAAAAGCTTGGGCTCTGGAGATCCTTACCTACACGGCCCCCATTTTTGGCCTTGTATCAAATTTTTGTTTGTAATTGCACTCTTTAAAGAGGGTCCCTGAAATTAAATAACCTCAGGCCCCATAAAACCTGTATTCACTACAGCTGCACTGTCATATAAAATTTTTTAAAAATCGGTATGACTATAAAGGAATAGGGTGGCCAATAGCAAGAAATGTAGTTTTTGTTGCCAAAATAATCATTTGTTTGTAATCCTTGAGCGCAAATGTTCATTTCCTCTTGACCACAAACACCTTGCCTATCTGCAGGTACTCTAGTCCAGTGTCAGTCCAAGAAAGGGAGAGAGACCACCTGGCAAGGAAGAGGTCTGTAGTTATATTACCTAATTATTTGATTTCTCATATGTTTAGGTGGATAAAGGTAGATGAGAACCCTTTATAATGATCTGACTTGGGTGTGCCAAACAATGGGTTCATGAGAGGAACATCATTAAAACTGAGACTCAGGGGAAGTAAGTGACTTCATTTTAAGTAGCTAGATGAGCTAGTACTGACCCACAGGCCACTGGAAGTCAAATCCCAGGTTCTTTCCGCTTTCCTGTGGGGCTGAGAATTACTTGCCCAGAGTCACTGGAGAGAGCGGGCAGTTAACCTACAATTCACAAAACAATTCTGGATACCTGAGGTCCTGCTGGCCACTCCGCTGACTTTTCTTTTGTGGTTCATTCATTTATCCATGTGTCCAGTGCTTGCCTGTAATAGGCTGCCCTCTACTTACCTATTCTTCAAAATTCTCAGATTCACCTAGAAACTCATTGGTAGGTAGATTAGGATATGATAGATAAATTCACATGTGTGTGTATTTTTCTGATGAAAATTTTATCATTGATATCCATTGTTATTTTAGTCTCATGAGTCCTTTTAAAATTCCTTTAAATTGCAGTTTAATCACAAAACAAATGTGGCATGTGATTGGAGATAACAACTTCCAAAATTTTTATGCTCACACCTATAAAATAAGTTATGTTTTGAAATGAGCAATCATTTTCATCTCTTAGCTTTTTCTCTTCAGAGATCTCTTTTACCCGGATGATTTTATCCCGTCTCTAACATCACTGACCAGCTTTTTAAAAATGTGATTCTAACCCCATTTCTGCTAGTTCAGAGAAATGCAGTGTGCATTAGGGGAAAAAGAGCATAATTTCAGATGAAATGTGTCATGTTGTAGATTGGGATTTAAGCTTTACTGACAGGAGCCAGATAACTCCTGGAGGTTTTGACTCTGGTATGAAGGGTGAAGTTCCCAATTGCATTAAAATATTCACTGACAAACAAATCCCAAAACAACATCATGAATAGAAGTTGATAGTAGTAAAAATGGTAATGGGAACAATTGCAATGAAATTTCTAAGCAAATGACTTTTGTGTGTGGTATATTTCATTTTATATAATGGAATGAGAACCCAGTGCCACCACTGCAAATATATATTAATGAGTGAAGATGGCCCTTGAATGTAGTAAGTGGCTACTCTATGGTGAAACTGTATTTTTAGGTGATCCCATTTTATTCATGAGAGTTAGGCAGTATAATGAAAGTATGTGTCTTTTGATGAAATAATATTGTTGTATATTTAGAGTTTCTTTCATGATGTTTCTCCTAACAGGAAAAGTGGGTAACATTGGAATAAAAGATGGCTCCAGGATCCGTGGATACAGGATCCACGAGGACTCAGAGTCCAGTTATACCTAAAAAGATCAATATCTTGATTATAACATGATCTTAAGCACCGAGGAGTGCTTAAAACAGTGACTACACATTGAGTATATGGACTGTCCAAAAATAATGTCCTTGTTACATTATGGGTGAAGCTGTGGCTACACGTAGCTTGACTGCAACAGTAGGAGAAGGTTTGAATTGCATAGAAGGCATTTCACAGTCCTATGAACAACATATTTACAAATAATATTAGGTAGTGAAAAGGTATTGCATACACATGTGTATTTGTTACAATTTCTTTGAGCAAAGAGAAATTTCTGCTCCTTGATATTTATTCACAGAAATTTTTACGTAATCGTTTCTTTTAAGGAAAACTCTCCTGTCTTATTCCCCCTGAGTCACCTTATTCTTGCTGGTCATAGCATAAAATAAAAGATAAAAATACTTTCACAGCATTTTAAATTTTCTCTTGTCCATTGAGTTAGATGTGTGCCTGGAAAGACGAATGAATCTTCTGTGGGCAGTGTTTGTTTATAGGTTGATCAAAATAAGCCAACAACTTGAGTACCTGAAAAATTATTGAAGTTTCCATACACAAAAGTACTTAGTAACAAATTAATCTTGCAGAGTGTTATTATAAGTATATTGGATGCCTAAGGGATGCCATGTGACACTTCCACTTTGGTAAAGGCTGTGTTGTTCCAATAAAGGTTGCTAGATTTTACTTTCTAAAAACTTTAAAAATCTTTTCTTCTCTTTGCCTCTTTCTCCAATACAGATCCACATCCAGAGAACTGAAGGATGTGACCACATGACATGTTCACAGTGTAACACTAATTTTTGTTATCGATGTGGGGAGAGATACCGCCAACTCCGGTTTTTTGGAGACCACACATCAAACCTCAGTATATTTGGATGCAAATATCGCTACCTCCCAGAGAGACCTCATTTAAGGAGATTAGTGAGAGGGTCAGTCTGTGGTGAGTATCTGACAAGCTTATGGGACTCTTCCCTCAGAATGAAGCTGTAGAACTTGGAATACCCGTGATAATTCTGAGCACTTGCTGTGTGCCAGGTATTCTAGATAGGGCTTTACCCCAAAGCAAGAGGAGAATATTCTCTCTCCTTTTGTGAACAAAATTGAAAACGACTTGGTGCAGTGGCACCTACTTATATATAATTCCAACTACTCAGGAGGCTGAGGCATAAGGATCTTTTGAGCCCAGGAATTGGAGGCCATTCTGGGCAACCTAGCAAGATCTTTTTTTTTTTTTTTTTTTTTTTTTTATTGTTGGTTGTTCAAAACATTACATAGTTCTTGATATATCATATTTCACATTTTGATTCAAGTGGGTTATGAACTCCCATTTTACCCCATATACAGCTTGCAGAATCACTTCAGTTACATTTCCATTACAAAACAAAACCAAAACCCACCAAATTGAAAGCTTTAATTTGTTAACAGGACATTAGTTATTTGAGTAAGCAGATTTTATTTGAAAAACAAATCATTGATTACATGGAAGAAATCTGAAGTGATCAGCCTTTTAAATTTCTGAAGCCCTAGTATAAGCCACTTGATCAGAGGGACAATATCTACACACATCCTCTGTTCACTGATGAAGTACTGCAGTACAGTACAGCAGGGAACATGGTCTAGCAGGATGGAAAGAAGCACACGTTTCACAGCCCTGTAATGGAGTTCCATTATGTCTTCCTAATCGGTGCCATTGTATATGTTTTCCTATCATATTCCTAATTAAGAGCCAGCCGTTAATGGAATGAGTTTCAGAAGTCCTCATTATATATAGACCCAAGTTTAATTACGCAAGCGTAAGTGCTCTTGTAGACTGACTTTCTACCCCTTCTTCCTCAGTAACACACAGCCTCACACATGACTTCTACACACGCACACCCATAAGCTGATATCTGCCTGTAACCGAATCCCCCTGGCCTAATGCCACCACCTTCATTCCTGTGACCTAATATGTCGTCTTCCCTTAGCTCCTGGCACCTCTGTAATGTATCCACTGTGAGATTTCTTCCTCTCTTTTCACAGTGTTGTGCTACATTATTTCTGGCAGTCTTGTTGTGTGTATAAGATACTTTTCAACATCTTCCATACTTACCCTTTTCTATCTAGTTCGGCTTAGTGACTTCATGAAAATCTCTCTGTAACCATTCTTAGCCACTACACTGGTGTGTGACCGCCCTTTCCTTTTTTGGAATCATGATGGCTGACTAGAACAAAGCTGGTGCTAATGACAGATTTCTGTCGGGAAAAAGAATATACACCTTAAATGCACTTTAACATGGAAACGTCTAAAATCTTACATGATTGAAATATGCTAAATTTTATTTATTTATTTGTTTATTATTAGTTGTTCAAAACATTACAAAGCTCTTGACATATCATATTTCATACATTTGATTCAAACAGATTATGAACTCCCATTTTAAACATAATTTTACAGAGCCAACAGCATCCAGTAATCAAGATTAGTTTTAGTAATTTTCAGCAATTTTTTGTTTATTTATTTTCTTGGTTGGTATATTAGCTATATTTGCTGGTTAGTCATATAGCCTTTAGAGATAGATAAGGAAGCTCCCCTATTTATAATGAATATTATGAGAAAAATAATTGCAAATAAAGTATTGAGCAGGACCCTATTTGTAAGTTTATAGAGACAGACAGCAGTCCCAAATACAAAACCTTTATATTTTCAGCCTGATTAGTCTTTTTTAATCCTATTTCAGTGCCATTTTAGATTTTATTGTTGTAAGATGTTTCCTTCCATTCTTTATTTTAAATATCTTTGGTTTGGCCAGTCTTTTTTTTTCTTTCCTTTTTCTTTTTCTCTTTAGACATTCTTATGAAGGAAGTTATTTAGTGTTCTATCTTTCCAGCAGTTCTCAGGATATATCTCTTTGGGCCTTCTTGATATTTGCCTGGACACCCCGAGAATCTTCTCTGGTCAAAAATTGGGTTGAGTTATCTTACAGCTTATGAAATGGACAGTGAGCGGAGAATACCATAGACATTGTCAGCAAGACAATATTTTCTCTGTACCTTTTCTGTTTTCTTATTTAATTTTTTTTTTTTTTGGTCAGATTTCAGAAAATGGATTTCTGTTGGGTCTTCTTCTTATGCCTTATGCGTGTGCACATGTGTGCTCACATGCATGTGTGTACGTGCAGCCAAGTCAAGATACACCTGACAAAATAGAGAGCAGCTGGCTTAAGATGAGCTTTCCCTCCAACATGTATTCTCCCACCCCAGCACAATAACCTCAACTGCTATTGACTTTAACTCCCATGGAGGAGTCCTCACCTCTCTCCATGAAAGTAGGAAAAGGAATTACCTTGTGACTCCCTGACTTCCTGTCATACAAGAGAGTGGATGAATTATAGGTCAACTCTTCCAGACACTCTTCTTGTGTAATGTTATACATCTTGGCCCCGCAGCCTTGGATACAGCCTCCACATGTCCTTGGTCAGAAGCCGAGGTAGGGCATGCATGCCTCCCACATCTGAGGAATGGGAAATATGGTGTTCATTGCACATTACCATTTGCCCAGCTAGAAACCAAAGGTTCTACTCACAAGAAAGGGGATGATGAGCAGACTCCAATGCAGGGCATCTCCATGGTAGGGCATAGGCAGATAATTCAGGTATTAGAAATGAAAGTACTTAAGGAAACATCTTAAATCCTTGTAATATTTCACACCAAAATTTGAAGGTTTTAAGTAAATCATATAATTTTTAAAAAATCAGTGTGTAAAGTGATTTCTAGATGACAGTTTATATGAACAAAAGCAATGAGCCCCCCTTCAAAAATAAATACCCAAATTTTTTAAAAAAGACAACAGAGTGTTGAACCAGAATTAAAGAAATATGAATAGACCAAAAACATGTTCAAAAATATTCAGTATATCTAGGAGAAGTGGTGCATGCCTATAATCCCAGCAATTTGGGAGGCTAAGACAAGGATCACAAGTCTGAGGCCAGCCTCAGCAACTTAGTGAGGCCATAAACAACTTAGTGAGACCCTCTCTTAAGATAAAAAATAAAAAAAGCTGGGTATATAGCTCAGTGATAAAATATCCCTGGAGTCAATCCACAGTACGAAAAAGAAGAAGGAGAAGGAGAAGGAGAAGGGGAGAGGGAGGGGGAGGAAATTTTCAGAGTTATTGGTAGAAAAATATAAATTAAAATAAAATGAGATATTTGGGACTCCTGATTATCCATTACTTTGTAAAATTACCACTCAATGCTGAAATTTCATACTGTACTGAGCAAATTGGAAATTTTATACGATTCTTTTTTTCAAAATGAATAATATTTTAATGCAATTTTTTAAAAATCACAATTAGTATTTAAAAATCTTTGATGGACAAAATATCAAAATGTATCATTCTTTTGCAAAGAAATTTGATAGTAATGTGAAAGATTTTAAAACATGATCAACTTTAATAGTTTATGTGCAAGTAGAATGTTCAACAGCAAAAAAAGGAACACATAATTAGGCAAAATTAAATTATAGGCATATGAATAATAGAGTGTATGTGTAATATTATTTCCTACTGAAAATAGTATTTTTAAAAAATGTGTTACTGTCCTAGGAATAAGAAAAAGTGTATTCACTCTCTCCAGACTTTGTCAGAAATAGGAATACTAAGGTTTCAATGTGGATCATCCTTAGAATAAGCTTATTTCACCCCATAGGGAGGGAGCACATGTTCCTTGATGTCTGTGATTTTGAAAGACAAAAAATCAGTGACTTTTCTTTATAGTCATGCTCCATTACTGTGATGAAAATATGTTGATAATTATTTTTAGAGGAAGTTTGAATGAAAAGACTGAGCTATGTGCATAGGAGACAAACAGGGTATTTTAAAATATACAGTCCTAGATTCTGAAATTCCAACTTTTAACCATAGCTCTAAGAATATACAAAGGTCACCACCATTCAGTGGGCTTTTGTATTATTTAACTGATTTATGTCACTGGTGAAAAATAAGTAAAATTCATGGTTAAAATAATAAAATAATCCAGTGTGGGGACTCACTCCAAATGCAAGCACCTTTAAGTCCTAATGCACCAAGCAGATCTGAAAGATCAATGTAGTCTGGAGTGGTAGTGCCATGACTCATGACTTAGTCTTTTTCCTTGCTTGGATAACAGTGCTAACAAGGTGTGGTCCCAGGAGTAGGCAGCACCCAGAGGGGTTGAGCTACACTCACCTATTCCTTTGTAACCCTACCCTTTTGCCCTGTTTGGGATAAGAATGTTTCATGGAAAATCCCTTAGTTTGTCCCCTTCTCTTGCTCTGCCTTTGGGCTTGGCCTTCCTAGATGTCAGTCAATCTGATGACAGCAGACATCACATCACAAAGCTAGACTCAACTCCCCTGAAACCTGACTCTTGCCTCATTTGAATGGCTTCTTCCCAATAAAAGGGTTCTACTACTACTACTACTACTACTACTACTACTACTACTACTACTTCTACTACTACTTCTTCTACTACTAGTTGTTATTGTTGTTGTTCTTCTTCTTCTTTCTCTCTCTATCTCTCTCTCTCTCTCTCTCTCTCTCTCTCTCTCTCTCTCTCTCTCTCTTTCTCTGTCTGTCTATCTTTCCACGGACCCTTAAGGTTAGTGGAGCCATCACAGGACCTAAAGAAAAAGATATTTCTCTGTCTCTGCCTCTGTGTGGTTGTTTAGTGTATCCCGGTTCACCTGGAATGACTGTGAGTGTTTGATGGTGGAATTCGACAACCCAGTCAATAAATGGGCTAAGGAATTGAACAGACACTTCACAGAAGACATACATTTGATCAAAAAATATATGAAAAATCATCCAACATCTGTAGTAATTAGAGAAATGCAAATCACAACTACACTGAGATTTTACCTCACTCCAGGCAGAATGGCAATTATCAAGAATACAAGCAACAAAAAATTTTGGTGATGATGTGGGGGGAAAGGTCCAATCATACATTGATAGTGGGGCTTCAAATTAGTGCAGCCACTATGGAAGGTAGTATGGAGATTCCTCAGAAAACTTAGAAGGGAGCCATCATTTGACCCAAATATCCCACTCCTAAGTTTATATCCAAAGGACTTAAAATCAACATATTATAGTGATGTAGCCACATCAATGTTTATAACAGCTCAATTCATAATAGCTAAATCAAACTAGGTGCCCTTCAACAGAAGAATGGGTTTAAAAAATGTGATGTGTATACATATATACACACACACACAATGGAATATTATTCATCCTTAAAGAAGAATGAAAGTATGGTATTTTCTGGTAAATGGATCGAGCTGGAGAATATCATGCTAAACAAAATAAGACAATCCCAAAGAAACAAAGGTCAAATATTTTCCATGATATGCAGATACTAATTCACAATAAACAGGCGCCTAGAGAAGAATAGAGGTACTTGGTATCAGACAGAGGGGAGTGAAGGGAGAGGAGGGGTCAGGAAGGTAGGAAGGACAGTGGAATGAATTGGACATTATTATCCCATGTGCATATATGATTATATGACGAGTGTAGTTCTACATTATGTACAGCCAGAAGAATGAGAGATTATACTCCATTTATGTATGATGTGTCAAAATGCAGTCTACTGTAATCTATAGCTAATTAGAATAAATAAAAAAGAAAACACATGTTAGACATTGTGTTGATATTAATTAGATATTAGAGTTCTCTAGAGGAACAGAATGAACAGGAAGTATAATTATAAAAGCTGGTGATACTCCACAATGGCACTCTGCAGGCTTTAGAGCTGGAAGAATCAGTAGCTGCACAGTCCAAGAGGCTGAAGCCCCAGTACAAGAAGGATCAACCACGCTTCGGGAGAGAATCACTATCAGAGTCTGCTTTGGAAGAGTAAAATAGCAGGAGTCCAATATCCTCAGACAATTGCTATCAAGAACCCATTCCAGAAGAATGGAGCTGGCATCTGCTGTTTTCCACCCAAGCCATCATCCTATTGGTCAATGCTGCCCATGATTAGGGAGAGTCTACATTTCATTTGGCTTTCCCACATGCCAATCATTCCTAGATACACCCTCATGCCACACCCATAAATTTCTTAATATCCGTCCTCTCTTGATCCAATCAAGTTGACAATTCAAGTTGATCATTACAGCTATTAAATCTATCTTTTAAAATGAGATATTAAAAGCTATGTTCCATATACATCTGGTCATCTGGTTCCTCAGACCATTTCTAAAAAATAAGTTAATTTTTTTCTGTCAGATTTCTAACCAGTAGCTGCATAGTTTTTCTCTTTTGTGTGTAATTGGTGATTAAAACAAAGAAATTGTTTATAGGATGCTATTGCTATTTCATTCTTAAATAGCTGTATGATCCTCCTGCAGATTTTTCTCCTCGTTTCACTTCTCCTACCACATTTGAGTTTTGCAGCTGTACAACTGTGCCACGTGCTCTAACCCATGTGCTAAGGAATGAGCAGACACTGTTTTCTGGCCTATTTTGTGCGCTAGTTTCTTTCAAAGTCAGTGAGATTCCCATTGTGGATTCTGTTCTGTGTTCACATATGACAATACTGATCATTATCACTGATAAATTATTCATCTAGGAGAGAAAATACTGGCTGATGCTGCCAGACACAGTACCCTACCAGCATGTAGCCTTTTTTGTTTTATAGGTGCCTTCCTTTTTAAATTTTTAAAAATTATTTACTTGAATTATTCCCAACATGATTTTTATGGGTAATTTTCCTTAAGAGGAGTTTTAACAACATTCCATTTGTCATTCATTCTATTAGGTCATATTATTAATTTTCTTTGGACTCAGGAAGTAAATAAACCACTTTTTTTTCAGATGTGGTCTTAGGTGGAATTTCTCTGTAGTCCCTACCAGCTCTTCATTTGTGAAATAACTGGATTTTCTCCTACCAAATCAGAACGTGTCACTCCTTTCTTAATCTTTCAGCATCTTGAAAATGGAAAATATCCAAAGGAAAACACAAAGATGGATGGCCTTGGAAGTATAAAGTGAGCCAGTTGGTTTAGATTTGTTTTTGTTGTTATTATGAAAGATAAATGATTTCTGAGATGTTTGACACAGATTGCCCAAGACATCCATGATGAACTTATTTGTTCATTAGCTGTTCTACACCTTGTATATTTCTTAGGAAAATAAGGTCTTAATTGTCATCAGACTTCTTTAAAAATAACCTGCACTGAGATATTTAGAAGCGTTGCTGGAAGTGTTTGGCAAGTTAGCTTTTAGATACTAAATTATTTTGTTTTTTGTTTTCCAGCTGGAAAATTATTCGTTGCACCTCTAATCCTGGTTTTGGGATTAGCACTAGGGGCCATAGCAGTTGTAATCGGTAAGAAACACTTATCATGTCTGAGATTAGATTTTTCACATGACAATGGAGACAAAATGAGTGTAAATGTAAAGTGAGTCAGCTGTTAGTGGCCATAATTTCTGTCCCATGCCTATTTTAGACAGCTACTCAGCACGTGACTTCTAAATTCAGAGTATCATGTTTCCCGTAGGATATATTTGTGTGACAGTTTTTCAGTCTTTGAACACTTGGATTCATTATTGCTTCCTCTTTATACCAAGGACGCATTTGTGTTTTAGTGCAAGAGTCAAGTGAACTAGACTTAAAGTTCTCCAATTCTGATTTCAGGTTGGAGCATTAAAGAAAAGAGGCTTTGGTGTTTGGTAGGTGTTTGGTTTCACCTAGTAAAAAATGCCTTCCATGTATACAGGAACATATCAACATCTACTTGAACATGGACAAATAGAAAACCTATTAATGATTTGTATAGTTTCATTCATACAAGTATATTAAAGTATGCACCTTAAACCAATAGTTTTCAGACTTTACCAAGTCTTAAAATAACCACAAGGACTAGCTAAAACATAGTTGATTGTTTGTACCTGCAACTTCTGACTGAGTATGGAGGCACAGCCCATAGATTTTTTATTTTAAAATGTTCCCAAGTGATGTTAATACTATTGGTCCAAGGACCACACTTTGAGAACCATTGCTTTATAAAAGATTAAGTTAAACACTGTGATAAAGGCTGCTTTATTAATTGTTTATTAATTGTAATTATTTAATTTTGCTAAATAAAATGATTTTTCATACATAAATTTTTATTTGGAAAGTAATACATGTGCAGGACAGATAGACAGTGTCTGACATTTCAGTTACTGCAGTAAGTCAGGACTGGATGAGGTAATTATTTACTATCTACATTTTATATTTGAGAAAATTAAGGCTTACTAAGACCTTATTAGTCTTAAAACTGGGAGTCACATCTGATATTTGGCTCCACAAGGTGTTCTTAAATAAGATGTGGTATTACTTGAAACTGAAATGTGACTGTCATAGTGTACAAAGGATTCGACTATGGATAATTAAGATTAAATCTAAGGTTTGATATTTTGTTAGAAAGCTTTGTTCCCTAGTGAAACTATATCACTGAGAATGTTAAAAGGCAGAAAGAGCTAAAGAAAAATAATAAAGAATTAAATAATAATAAACATATTTCATAGCATAGGTATCTTCTCTCTTTTCATGTCCATGTATTGCTAAAAAAAAAAAAAAAAAAAAAAAAAGATTATTTCTAAAGAGTATGCAATGAAATGAAAGGGAAAAGTTTCAAAGAAACCAAAATGTGTCTCCCCCTAATTGCCTTTATGTTTTTTTAATCCCTAGGTTTATTTGTATTTCCTATCTATTGCCTTTGTAAGAAACAGAGAAAGCGATCAAGGACAGGTATGCATTGGTAAAATGCAGGTGATCTCACCCCACTAAGCTGGTCCCAGGAGGAGCTGTGCAAGATGGCACACCATCTGTGAGTTCTACCCTGAAAACACTGCGAGGAACCTTCTGCGTCTCGTCTCCCCATGGCTCTCTGCAAGCCACAATGCCTCTGGCTACCGGTGCACTCCCATATGGTATCCTGTCCTTACCCTAAACAAATTGCTGCTTTAAAAAAAAAATGGTCACTTTCATAAACTATAAACATCTGTATCATATCTCTGACCTTTGTGTTTCTTGGAAGAAAATATTTTAACTGAGGACTGGTTTTCCTCAGAATTGTTCTGAGGGTGCCTCTTCTGAGCATTGCTTGGATTGTCTTTGAACCCTCAACCTCCCTCCAGCCTATCTGTGGGACTTGGTGTGAATAGCTAAGGTCCTGTCTGTCCCAATAAGCAAGGTCACTTTTCAGAAGATACAAGTTCACGGATGGCATCTGTTTTCATCTGTGTCTCAAACAGTGTAATTCCTTTATCTTTCAGATACTGTAATTGTTAAAACTTTCAGTGCCCAAAAGGGAAATAATGAAACTAAATTAATGAGAAGAATTATGAGTTAATGAAGTGTATATGTGTAGGAGTGTGAATGTGTGTATATAAATATATGTTAAAACTAGGCCCAGTAACCTTGTGCGTATCTATTTCCATGCCTCTACACTATTTTTTTTTTCCTTCACATTTTCTTAGACCTGTTTAGAGATGATAGTTCTTTTGTGGGCATAATTTGCTAACATATTGAATTAAAGTCAATGTAGACAACAGGCTATTTTGATGTTGACCCTTTCTATTTCTTGCTCTCTCTTTCTGTCACACACAGAAAAATTTGTGCAATGGTCATCCTGAGGTGTATTGGACTTTGTAAACTGACAAAACTAATAGGTTGCTTTTAGTAAGCCCTCAAGACCCAAATATTCAGTCTTTTCAATTTCTTCCATTATAGCACATGTGCTTTACTCTGTGGATAAATCCTTCATGTGAGATTATTTAACCCAAAGAACAAGTTTATTAGTAAGAGAATTGCTTAAGTCTTTAAACAAATTCCATATTCCACTGTTTTTTTAATTACCAACTTATGATGATAGATCATTTATTTTAGATCAAGGTTTTAAATTTTTTAATCTCCACTGTCTTCCTTATCTTCTCTTCCTATTTGTTTTTATTTGACCTCAAGTTTTTCATGGAAACATACCAGTTTGAAAGGATTTCTCATTTACTGCTCAAGTGCATAATGCTTTGTTGGTATCTTCTTATAGAGGGGTTATGTTCATATGTTCATCTAAAAAAACAGCTGTTTTTGGAGAAGGAAAACAAAAAATGAAGAAAGTGTTTTCAGAAAGTTTTTCTCAGAGGAGAAATCTTTGAAAATAAGAGAAGGACAATTAATTAGTATATTCATTTGTTACCATCATGAACAGTAGTGTCTGTTATCAGCAGAAAGGCAGAAAAGACTTCTAAGAAGCCTAAGGTTTTTTACTTGTCTCCAAATTCTCAAAATTAGCTATCTGCCATGGATGTAGCATTTATGTATCAGCAAACTTATATGACTTGAAATAGATTATATGATAAAAAACATGCATTCATATAGATGGTTGGTCTTTATTGGGCTCCAGAGTGTAAGACATTTTACCATTTGTGTTTAGCTCATGGGTGAAAGGGCAGCATGCTTGCATTTTTTTTCAGAATAATTCAGAATAGCTGTTGGGTTTTTGGACTCATCTATTTTCTGTTGAAGGCGATTGTGACATTTGTGATTCTAGAGTAGTGTATCTTAAAGCATGACATGAGACGAGAAAAAGTGATGCTCTAGTTTCACAAATTCATCTTTCCATTCACCCATCCAACCATTTGTCAGGTATTTATTGAGTGTCTGTTTTAGGTGCTTTAGTATTAGTTAGGGAGAAGGAGAATCTCTAGCCCAAATACATGGCTCTGACATAAAAGTGCTCAAGTTTTTTTTAATTCATCTTTCCAGGACTTAGGCATCAGTTTGGCAATGTGTGAATATGATGAATTCTAAATATAGAGGATCTATACATATATGATATATATATATCATATATGAATACATATGCCATACACATATATACCAATTAGTTGAAAAATATATTCTCTGGTCATAAATCATCTATTTTCTTAGATCATTATATCTGTTGTCTTTGGCTTACTCAGGGATTTTTATTCCTTTCTTTAAATAACTTATCTTTTGAGGTATTTTCATATGATTTGGAAAACTTTCCAATATGCCAGTTACAAAGTAGTGTCTGTTATCAGTGAAGGCTGTTTCTTCATTACTGAGACAGTGTGCACTGTATTGCACAGGATTTCATTTTTCTATTGCATAGATTTTTAAAATAAATGAATGCATTTTTCTCTTTAAAGGTGGATACATATTAGGCTTTTCCCTGCAACATAAAGTAATTATGTGTGATTTTTTAAAAACTAAATTTCAAAATCTTACACAGAAAGAAGAAAATAAAAAGGATTCTTTATATGTCAGTGCCAACTTTGAAGGTAAAACAATAGTAGTAATCTTTACAATAAATTCTAAAAACTACTTTAGAAAAAGAAGTGTGCACATTAAATAAATATCTTTCTATCAAAGGCTGGACATTTTTATATGTTTTTATTATAAATTTAATATATTCTCCTTTAAAAAATCAAATCATATAGAATTATAAAACACAAATTCCTCTGCTTACCACACCCTAATTTACGAGGGGTAACCACTGTTAATGCTTTGGTATGTGTCCTTCCAGACACTTTCTACAAATTTACAAATAACCATGTGGGGAGGGGTGTATGAGTATGTGTGAGTGTGTGTGTGTGTGTGTGTACATGTTCATGCATGTATTTTATATAAATAGAATAATAATATTATTTCTTTGCTGTGACTTTTTCATTTTATTATATATTGGTAGATATCTTTCCATAAGAGTTTATATATATATATACATATATTTACCTCATTCTTTTATAAATTACTACATAATCCATTGTGGGGCTATACTTTAGTTGAATTAGTTTCCTATTGAATGGACGTCAAGATTGTTTCCACTTCCCTGTTACAAAGCATTAGTGAAAACCCTTTGGCATATATTTTTGTCATCATGCATGAACATTTCCATAGTTTTAAATTTTGATTTTTACAGGATATTTGTAATAAAAATTTCAGTGCATTTTCAGGAAATGAGAAATAATGTATTTGAAAAATTTTTTGAGTAAAAGAAATATTAACCAGGAGTGCAGAATTTTTAAAGAGAACATCTTTTGAATGATAATTTCTTCCCTGCTTGATTAGCCAAATAATTGCCTTACCAAAACTTATTTAAAATTAATCTTTTTCCAATAATAATAAAATCTGATGAACTGTCTGTCAGATAACGTGAGAAAGATTTTTGAATTGCCTGGTTTAAACTTGAGAGATTTAAATGAAATATTCAAACCAAACTGATGATGTTTGTCACTTTTTTTAAACACTATCTACATTTATGCACATGACTTCACAGAGAAATTTAATTATTTCATGTGAAAAGTAGAAAACAGTATGTCAGTAGTTACAAATGCCCACAATAATCCATAGAAAAATAAATTACATTATGTAAGGTTTGGTGGAATGAGTATAAATCATAGAATAACAGGGAACTCTCACTTTACAGTGAATCACAACAGTGCCCTAGAGATTTCTGTACATGGAGTAGGAAGAGGAAAGAGGCCAACCCGTGGTACAAGCAACCTCCTGTTACCACTACCGTGATTTAGTGATAGGTGCTATTGTATCCTAAGACTAGAACAGACAGGAAAATGATACGAGGTAATTAAACACCAATCTGGTTACAACATGATATCTTCGATTGTACTTTCTCTGCTGTGGGATCAAGATTCAGTGGTGCCTGTCAGAAAACTCCTTGCTCTGTGACACCATCTCATGAGCCTCCAGGCCCTCTCTGAGACTCTGTTTTTCAATTCCACCACCCAAATATAAGACCCATTGCTCCCATAAAATACCTGTAAACTGCTGCAGTCTTTTCCACTTCCTTTACCTTTCCCAACCTTGTTTTTCTCCACACTTCTGCTATTTTTTTTATTAGTAGCTCAAGACAATACAATGATCTTGACATATCATACATTTACACCTCTGCTATTTTAACTACTCCTTTGCCAAAAGAAATGAGAAGAAAAGAAGAGGTGAAAAGTTCTCTGGTCTGTGCAGAGCATCAGCATTTCTGACTGACCTTTGTCACATTGGAAGGCATTGCCAAGACATCCCAAGTTAAATGAATTCTCCTTTGTTAAACAAATGCAATTGTTTTTAACATCAGACTTTTATGCCACCTATTAAATTTATATTGATGAAAAAAAATGTAGTGGCCTAAATCACATTAGTCGACATATATTACTAAGTACAAAAAACAGAAAAGAAAATTCACATCAAAAGCCATCATAGATTTTACAAGGAAGCTACATATGCATAGGCCTTAATGTGAATCTTTTCAATGGGTCATATGCTTATCCAACCATATTTGTGATTGAAATCTATCCCAACTATAGAAAATAATTTTTCCCTGTGGTTAGCTTTATTGTTTTGTGATAATTGGTTGTAAATATAGCCTTAAAAGTCCACGCACTTTAAAATACTTGTGCCATTTAAATAACTTAATGACAAAGCAACTAATGTAGATGTTTCAATGAATAGAGTAGAATACCAATGTTAGCAAACCTGTCATTTCTTTAAATTTGTGTAGAATCAGAAGCTAAACATTTAAAACAAGTAAAAAAATAAAACCTGAAAAAATGTAGTAGTTTCTTTATAGTAAACCTGGAAATTTTCAAAACTTCTGCTGTGTTTAAAGCTCAAATATAGCAAATAATATTTAATAAATGTTATCTAATAACCTAGTTGTAACATTGGCTTAAAATGTTAAGTGAATTTTTACTGAAATTTTTAAATATATATGCATAGTTCATGTATTCTATGAAAGAAGTATCCCTGACTAAAAACATGGTAGATCAAAACAATTTGAACATATTTTGTTTTTCAAACTCATAATTTAATTATGACCTTTTTCTCCTATTATGGAAATCAGGTTCTAAAATCACATTTTACACACACACACACACACACACACACACACACACACCACATTACT
Organism: Ictidomys tridecemlineatus; assembly: GCF_052094955.1. NCBI lineage: Eukaryota > Metazoa > Chordata > Mammalia > Rodentia > Sciuridae > Ictidomys > Ictidomys tridecemlineatus. The sequence goes on along the minus strand of NC_135484.1, from coordinate 37,838,618 downwards.
TAGGAAATATTTAAGACTGTGAAATGTTACTCTTTGGATGCAAATCAATGATAACAATCTTTAAGAGGAAAATTCAATGGAACTCCTGGTGTTGAGGTTAGAACTAATACTCATTTCATAACAAAGTATTGTATAGAGCCTTTGTGTGCCATAAGTTGTGAGGTCCCAGATCCAATAAACAGAGTCACAGTAGTGTGAGACTATTATAATTGTCTGTTTGGAGTATTAGCTAAAACCTGAACCTACCACCTACCCTAGGGTCCCCTTATACATATTGCCAATTATAGAAGCATGTAATTATGCGTACTAGAAATGATATTCTTTATTTTTCCTTTTGACTATAGAAGTGACATTTTAAGAGTAACTATATGGACCTAAATTTTAAAATATGGTAAATTATTCTTTAAAAATACACAAGACATTGTCACTATCCCACACTTTTTGCCATTTCCTTATACCTATAAAAGGATTTTTATTAGTTTCACTCTTAACTCTTACACATCACTTAGATTATGCAGACTCGTTAACAGAAAATATTTCTTTGTTTTCTATCATGTGCCTCATTTCTGTCACTGTTCCATCATGAATAATTACATGACTTTCTTATCTGACTGGGCAGTGATACCCATCTATTTAAAACATTACCTATCTCTTAGATTTCCTGATTAATCTTGCTTTTTGCCTCAGCAGTTACCTTCCCTGATGAATAAATTATCTCACCTCTGTCTCCTTTCACTCTGATGAAATGAAATTCTACTCTTAAAGGACTATACAATTTAACTCTGATAATGAGCATAATTTATATTGCTTAATTTTATCCGTAAATTGAAATATATCCAGGAGTTTCTGGGACACTCTTCCCGCCTCTTGATGAAGTTGAAGAACTTCCACCTAGCTCTCTGCCAAAAAGTAAATCAAACAAATGAGAAGATATTAGTTGGACCAGAAAGCTTAATAATACTCTAGAAAAAAGCCTCAAAAATTGCTTTACATTATCCTAAGATCAGCATTGTCTTTGCACATCAGTTGGCTAGAAAGTTTGTGTAGACATTCATCCAACCTGAACCCAAGTCATTTATTCTTCATCCAAAATAGGTTATGGTTCCAGTTATGGCCATTGGTCCTTGTTTCAACCAGAGGGCCTCCATCTTGGACTTGTGGGGAATTTATATAGTGCAGCATTTGTCTGTAAGAGTCAAACATTGATTCATACTGTGAACATAATTAGATTTTTGATACTCCAAAATAGATGACCTTAAATGAATGGTTTAGAAACCATTTGTCATTGCAAATGTTCAACTTTTTCATAGACATAAGCCACACTCAAACTGTATTTCATATAGGTTTAGTACATAACAAAAAAAATTCAAGGGAGCATCAAAGTTAGTTGTAAATGGCCCCAGAAATTATGGAAATAATGTCACTTTATGTTCTTCCTTGTAGCTGGCATGTGTTCTCTCGGTCATCAGTTCTCTTCAAATTTGGGAGATCTTCCTGTCATGCCCCAGCTAGGGAAATATTCTCAAAATAATCCAGTCAAGTATTTTTTAAAAACTGCTATTTGTTAACGTCTTACTTCCTCTATATTCAATTATATTTTGTTTATTTGAAGGAAATAGTATCTAAATATCTGACATAAACAATCTAAATTTTTCAATATATAAATTAGCATGCTTTATCTTTCTTTCTAAAGAAATTTTTGATCAAGTATCATGATTTTTTATCAGCTGACTATTTTCTAAAGACCCCTCTTTTTGAAATTCCATATTCCATTTTTTAAAATTCCCCTCAATAGCTTACTTTTATTATTTGATCATGTTCATCACAATTAATCTACAGATATTATTTTTTAAAATAGACCAAATTATACTTCATATGAAACTTAGAACAGTAATTGGTTTATATATATTACCATTTACCTTATTAAGGACAATCTGTTACAGGTTTTTAATGTGAAATTTAATTGACAATCTTATTGCTTCAGAAAACAGTTATGAACATATAATAATAATTCAACTTCATAAGGCCACAGAAATAATTTTGTGTATAAGAAACACAAAAACTGCAGCATTAAAATGTGACTATGTTAATATTATTTATTAAGAAGCCATGAGAATTAATTGTTTTGTTTATATTTTAAACATTTTTATGAAACAAATATACTCATATCTATTAATATAGATGTATAGCAAAACTGTAGGACAAGTAAATAATTCACATTTTCCTTTTTTCATGAAGAGTATAAAATGCTAAAAAGAAACATTGGGGTTTTTAATTTGTTATTCCTATATATTCAGAAATTGAAGTTCTAAAAACTAATTTGCATCTCCTATTTAAATATCAGAATATATTTCATTTTAGTTATATTCTTATTAACAGTATCAAATTTTTTAAATTTAAGGTGAGTGACTTCCAGTAGTAGCTTGTACCAGATTTTATCCATTTTATTATATTGCTTAAAGTTTTCTTTAAAATTTGTAGTCATTTTCTGAAAATATATCATAATATTTTTATGTTTAAAATGAGCCTGATTGAAAAACAATGTTTCTTTAATATTAACTGTTTCTGATTTTCATTAGTTATATTACTAAGTTTGGTATTCATAAAACTATTTGGAAAAAAATTTTTAATGTATTTTAGGAAAAAGACAGGTAAAAATAAAATAAGCAAATGGACAATATTCTTATCAGAAATCCTTGAAAAGAAATTAGAAAGGAGAAAACAAATTTTACTGAGCTAAAAATATTGGAAAATAAGGATAATTTAAAAGGAAAAATTTCTTACGTTGCTAGAGCAATCAACTTTTTATTTCCAAATGATTATTTTGTGCTGTTCCATTAATTTTGCATAGTATATAATTTTCTCACCACCTTAGTGTGTCTACACCGATTACAGAAAAGAAAGGAGGAAACTGGGTGAAGAAAAGCCAGGGAAATTGGGCTTATTCCCTTTTTTCAATAGCACTAATGTATAGTCCCTTTAACCTTCCATATGGTGCTTTGTGTGATGGGTATATAACATTTATATATGTTATTAGTGCCTTATTTTTTTCACTTGACTTTATTTCTTATCTAAAGAGCCATATCTATTTTTTGTGAGTGTTCTTTTGTCCCTTTATTTAAAAAGTGCTAATGAGATAGTATCTCTTTAGGGATGTATATAGCCTGTATTTGCTACCATAATCTACTGTATTACCTCTAGAACAGCAAATTAGCCAGTGCATTTTTCTTAAACTTATTGTTCATTTTTAAAAGAAAGTATGAAATGAATATTAAGTACCAGAAATTCAAGCCATTAAACTTGAAGTGTATTTTAAACCACAAAAAAGAATACTAATTAAGTTTAAAACAGGAATTGGAATGACTGTCAGGTAAATCTATAGCTCAAACTAGGACAAAAGCATTAAAAATAAAACAAAGTATATGCTACTTCAGGAATTTGATCATTTCTCTACAACATGTCTTCGGAGATATTTTATTAGTAATAAATTTCCATACAGATGTTGGATAACCATGAGACTCACAAATTCATGTTGCTGTTCATTCACTGTGGGCTTTATCGACATCAAGCTATTATGTTTAATATATTATTTTGCTCTTCTTGGTCTATGTCTTTTGTTTTGCTTTATACAAAATGCTGGTTTTGTTGTATTCTTTATGTACCATAGTATGTAATTCAGCTTTTCCTGATGAATGTATGATGAATGAATAAAATAAACCATGTGTTTAGAAAAGACAAAGACACAGGTTGTATATGCAAATATGTGTAAATATTTGACAAAGAAAAAAATAGAAAAGAATCTTCCTATCCAACAGATAGGTCCTGCTGGACAGGACCTGGAAATTAGCAGATTTTTTTTTTTTAAGCAGTGAAATTTAAAAATCTATTACCTCAAGAATTTTCAGTGGATATGTGTCAGTGTACTGCTCCTTCTATAGAAGTACTATCTCACTTGCTGCTGGTGGTAAAAGCAACCCAAGTGTCAGATCACATAAATTTTAGGGACACATCTTTAAAAGATGAATACCTTGTGATATTCTTGTAGAGTCTAATTATAGACTTTTGGTAATTTCCCTATAGCCTTTTGTTGTGGCTGGGCTTTTATTTGTTTTTTGTTGTTTTTTTTTTAATTATTTTTGGTTGGTTATTTTAAGATGGGAGGGTAATCTTGAGTCTGAGATCAGATCTCATGGAAAAATCTAATGATGCTCACTCTACATGGATGAAAACTATAAGGGGAATCAGCTGTGACTGTCACTGTATGAGCTGTCGTGTGGATTACTGTGAGTGCCGTTTACTGCAGGATGTGTGCGATACATCGTGCAAAGTCATCTAGCAACACCTAATAAAAGTTTTTTAAGAGACAAGACTCTCGAGTTTTTTTCCAATAGATTTGTATTCTAAAGTAAATGAATTAATGCCAAACAAAAGTAAATCTGAAGTTATTGGAGTCATTTCTGCACTGGATTCTCAGAATAGAGAAGCAGAAAATGAACAGAAATTCATGAGTGTGATTTTGGTGGAGTGTGTTGCTGTGACAAGTTTTTGGAGAAAAGCACCAAAAGGTGAAGATTGGTCCAGATATTCTTCAGTGAGTCATGATAAACAAATAATATGAAAGTAAGAGATTGGCTTAGGGTGGTGATCACTCTCCTGATAAAGGAAGCTAGACTAGCTAAAGAAAAGTGGAAACATCTAAGTCAAATATACACACCAACTCTACAACCTAGTAATACTTTTCCTAGCTGTGTTACAGGGAAATAAGGGCATTTGTTGATCTGAAGGTATGTATAAGAATTTCTGTTAGCAGGAATATGGATAAATGCATAGGGGTATATTCATACAATGAAACATATCAGAGCAAGAAAGATGAAAAAAATTATACTGGGTATGGTGATGCACATTTCTAGTCTCAGAAGAATTGCAGTTTCAAGGCCAGCCTCAGTAATTTAGCAAGGCCCTAAGCAACTTAGTGAGATTCTGTCTCAAAATAAAAATATGAAGCCAGCTGGGGATGGAGGTCAGTGATTACACACCTCTGGGTTCAATCCCCAGTACTCCTACCCCCCAAAATAATAATAATTGCAAAACTTACTGAGCAGTCAATGCAAAAATAGTTGAATCTCATGAAGATTAGGTTGTACAAATTATGCCAGACACAATACAGTCTGCATTCCATATTTATATGATGCACAAAACTTCATCAGGATATATATATATATATATATATATATATATATATATATATATATAGTTTTTTGTGCTGGACATTTAAAATCTGTATACTTTAAACATTTTAAATATATTTTATTCTTCCATTTGAAAACTTAAGGGAGCAAAAAATATAATTTTTAAATTCAGAAGATAAAAATCACCTATAATTCCAGATACAGACAAACATGACTCCAATATGACATCTACCTAAAATAATTTATTGTCTTTTATTACTATATTGTGTTTCTTGGATCATCAGACTACATTGAAAAAATAATATTTAACTTTGCAAATGGAATGTATTTTAGCTATTTGTATTTTCTTGCTGTTAGCAGGCTGCAGTGAACTCTCTTGAATGCAAATCTTGGGATAAATTCTTAGTAATGGAATTTCAGGATAAGAGGCTGAAAACCACTCTGAGACACATGCACACTCACATACCCAAATGTCAAATGTTTAAGTTGATGCCAGTTTATGTTCCCATGATCAGTTTACAAGAATATCCATTCTATTTCATCCTCATAAAAATGATTTTGTCATTTTAAAAAATATGTGCCAATTTGACAGGTGATAAAGTGGCATCTAACCTTTTTTAAACATGTCCAGACTGGTTACATATATTGTACTGAATTTCTGTTCTCTAAATTAAATTGCCCTTAAATCCATTTGCACTTAGTTTCTTTCATTGTAATAAGCACTCATGTATCTCCAAGCCCTAAGCTGTTATTTTTAAATACAAAAGATGGTGGTATCTCCTATTATAGTTACAGTTGCCAACAACACACACATGCATGATACAGTAGAAATGTATTGCACTTACACAATTCACCACAAATGTTTGGCATGACATATGCTCCAACATAAATATAAGCTGGGAACTGTGAATTCCTGTTTCTTCTGGCATTCTGGTCCCACAGTGCCTCTTCCAAGTGTTGAGCAGGCTGAATGTGTTCTGGCATTGAACAGTGTTTTTCAAACTACATACACCCTCATTTTAAGCCACTTATGTCATCCAGCCCTCAAAGGGAGGGGGGAAATGTCTTTAACATGGCCAGGGTAGTCTATTGAGAGATGATGGATTAGTCATCAATGGGAGACCTCCTTATGAAGTTTCTTCCTTGCCCTTACCTAATACTCTGTTCCACGTATTTATTAACTGCCTTTATATTTCATCACAGTTACTACTAGGAGTTTCATGTTAAAAGATAAATGAGGTCAGGTGCTGTGGCACACACCGGTAATCCTGGAAGTTCAGGAGGCTGAGACAGGAGGGTCAAGAAAGAGTTCAAAGCCAGCCTCAGCAAAAAGTGAGGTGCTAAGTAACTCAGTGAAACCCTGTCTCTAAATAAAATACAAAATAGAACTGGGAATGTGGCCCAGTGGTCATGTGCCCCTGAGTTCAATCCCCCCTAAACCCCTCCAAAAAGAGATAAATGACTGTATTATTCAGCATGAAACTTAGAGTAGGCCAGGTTTTAATTCTCAGATCCTAAGATCCTAAGGGGTAGGTTTGTGAGGAAGGTAAGAGTACAGCTTGATGGCTAGACTGCTGGATTCAAACCCCAACTCTGCATCTTCCAGGCTGTGTAATCTTGTAAGTCATTTAACGTCTGTGTTTTCTATAAAAGGTTTTCTCTTCTATAAAAGGAAGCTAACAGTATATGTCTCTCAGTCTAGTTTTGAGGATTAACCAAGTTTTATACAAGTTTAAGCACTTGCTCTTATGAGATTTCAAGAAAACTTAGTTCTTGTTACTGTTAGTAACTGCCCATTTGAATAGGTTGGCTAATACAAAATGAAGCAGTGATGTCAGCCACAAGCAACTGAGAATGCAAGCTTAGTACCTTGTCTCAGAGTTGTGATATGAAGTGCCCTAAAAGACAAATTATTTTAATGCATGATGCCTGATACATATATTTCCGGATTAGTATATGGTTAAATGTAAAATTTTACTCAGAAAGTGATTAATTAGTCAACATCTATTGTTTTCTCCTCTTCACCCACCCAACCACAGCCATTTTTTCTCATGCTCCACCCCATCAATGAAACCAATTAGTTCAGAGATGGATGCCTGAGTCAAACAAAGCCAACTATCACCCCTCCTCCTCAGTCTTTCAACCCGAGACCAAAGAAAAACTTTTATCTGTCCTCCTCTAATGTTATAACTATGAAATAAGAGCCTATGAGCTTCCAGAAGATGTTTATTCCACTTAGAAGAGATGTAACTGGAGGGATGCCTCTATTAGCCAAAGGTTGCCAGCAAATAACAGAAACTAGAAGAGTTTTGAGAATTGGAAAGAATTCTCCCTTCAGAAAGTGCATGACCCTGTCAATGCCTTGACTTTAGACTTTTAGCCTCCAGGACAATGAGACAGTAAATTTCTACTGTTTCAACCCACTTTGTTTAGAACAAAGCTACTAATAGAAGCTGAGAGAAAGCTGGAAAAATATTGGCAATAGTCACAGGGATCTACTTCACCCTTATAGAACCTATCTTTCCTGTGTTTTCCCAAGCAATTTAGTTCTGGAGGCCAGGGTTTCTTGGGTCTATGAGTGTAGTGACAGTTCTGACAGTGAGCATCTCACATCAACTAGAAATCAAGGATGCCATTTCCTTAAAGCACCTGTCCAAAAAGTGATACAGCAATACAGAAACAGTCACCACAGATCGTGAAGCTTTCCCCCAATCTCCTGGCCATAGTGAGTGACTCTCTGAGGCATGGCTGCCATTCATTCATCCAACAAATACTTTTTGAGTACCTACTATGTGCCATTCTCTATTCCAAGACTCGTTGATACAGGAGTCAACAAAAGATGCCTGCCTTCATGGAGCTCACGTTTTACAGTCATGGAGGAAACAGACCAATAAGTAAAATATGTAAATCGTTGAAGCAAAAAGGAGAAAAGTAAATCAGGGAAAAGAGATGGACAATGAGGTCATGGAGTATGGGCTGCTTAGGAACTGGAGTTTGAGCATAAGCATGAGAGAAGGGAGGAAGCTGTGTTGACGAGTTGCACTGCAAGAAAAGCAATCAAGACAGAGGAAGCAGCTGGGCAAGAACCTAGAGCAAGATGCCAGAGTAGCCAGAATAGAAGCAGGTGAAAGTGGTATGGACAGAGGATTAGGGGACAGTGCTGCAAAGGTAGAAGGAGAATTGGAATATTTTCATTCTATTAAAGTGAGACGAGAAGTCTACTGGAGATTGTAGGCAGAAGGGTAATATGACCATTCCTATTTCCCAACAGAATCACTCTGGCTTCTGGCATGAGACCAGATTGAAGCAAGGCCAGATAAGAAACGGGAGATCAGCCAGGAGGGCACCATAATGTATCAGGAAAGAACTGAAGGCAGCTTGGAGCAGGACAGTGATAGGAGGTACAATGAGAAGTTTTTTAATTTAAGATTAGAACTAATAAGACCTGCTGATGCATTAGCAAAGCAAGTTTTTTTCTTTACCACTCGATATAATATTTCTGTGTTCGTCCTGAATATATTAGAGCAGGAAGACTCTATATCAATGTAATAGAGAATTCCAGGTCTCAGTGGCCCAAACCTGGGCTGTCTGCTCACTCCAGACCACAGCTAGATTAGGCAATCTCAGCCCCAACAGCCGGCTTTCCAGGGGTTACATGCAAAGCCTATTATATAGAGAGATCTTCTGCAGAACTAGGAATGCCTGGTCTAGCGGATGCAGCCCCTCAGTTCTGCTGGTCTGGGTAGATTCTACCGTTTTCTCATTAAGTTGCTGGTGGACACTCCCTGTTAGTAAGCTGTGGTTGGACTTCTGGCAGCATTTCTTACCAGACTCATTCTTGTGGCAGAAGCTAGAAACATGATTTTTCAATGCATACCAGAAAGGTGAGAGAGTAAAAGAAGTTTGAGCTCTCCATTGGTCAACCCTGTAAAAAGTGAGCAAGAGATAGGGGGGAAAAAAGGTGCCTATTGACTAGCCAGAGGGTAGATCCAACATGAAAAAGATGCCTCGTCTTGCTTCAGCTGACCTCCTCACTCCATAATAAAATCCTTGGTCACAGGCAATCATTTCTTCTTTCTTTATTCAACAAGTTACGACTGAGCACACAGAGAAGGATGCCCATGTTATTTATCATGGGCCCTCAGAAGAGACAAGGCAAATCTGTGCACATGCCACCAGAGCTGAGCCCTGTGGCCACTGCAGGACCATACTCACAATGTAAAGGGAAACTATCTTAAAAATTATCCCTCACAAGTGTTTCGTAGTTATTCTTCTATTGCCAAAAATAATTTAATGGTCTTTTGGGATTCAGACCTTCAGGTATTTGAAGGACATGTGAGAAGGGCAGCCTCTTGACATGGATTCCAGATGCCCAAGCTAGAAAGCTGGGACTCACCTTGTGTGGCTCCTTTCACCCAACCTCGTCCTTTCTGTCCCTAGCCCTGTTGATTACGACTCCTAAATGACTTCTCTCTACTCACACCTTCATCGCATCAATGCAGATGACCCTCATTTCTTGTTCAGACCACAGCAGTTACTGGTGTTTTTACTTTCAGGCTCCCTCTCAATATTTCCCAAACCTATGAAAGTGACAGGCTCATAGGAGGTGTCCACTGTGCTTTTTCGGACAAAAGATTATAGTCCTTTATTGGAGTTCTTTACAGTGTGCTATTGAGGTGATGTGGCTAAAATACAATCTGACATTGTTGCTTCTGTCTGGGGCAGGAGGGTCCTTTTCTGAGAAACAGACTTTAACACCAGAATTTGCAGTTTTCTGTTTGTTTGTTTGTTTTTGCTAAGTTCTCTCAGCATTAACATCTTGAGGGAGCAGAGGAATCAGGATTAGGCAGGGAGAGAAAGGGAAGTGCATTGAAGTCCCCACAAATGCCTGGGTCCATCAGCAGGAAGCTAGACAGCCCTGCAGAGTGTCCCAGATGGAACCCAGTAGACCAGGCCTTACTACCCGAGACATACAGCAGACTCTGAACACCACCTGCTCCTGGAAAGGGAGCAGGACATTCGACTGAGAACACTAGAGTGGGGACGCAGCTGTGAGCTCCTGTGAACACTCAGTAGCGTTCAGCAGCAGTCCTGGGAATGGAGTGGTTGGGATGAGGTGGGATGAGGTGGGGTAGGGTGGGGGTAAAGGGGAGTGGAAACTGAGGTACACATTCCAAGTTACTTGTCCATTCCATGTGGACTTGGGGATTTCCTCTATCCCCAATATGAAACAGGCCTCTTCTTCCCACCCCACTCTATAATCACCCCAAAATTGATGATTTTTACTTTTATAATATCTGAGGCTCTCTAGCAAGAAAATTAATTCCAGGAGGTCAGGGATCCTATTCTACTCATTAGTGTGCCCCCTGAACCTTCTACAGTAACTGGCAGGCACGTCATGACACTGAAATGCTTGTAGAATAAATGATAAAACTAAAAATAGGAGATGGAGCCCAAGATTACGCAACCCTGGAAATGATAAAGCCAGGGATTCAAATTGGGTCTTCCTACTCCAAACGTGAGTGTGGTGGATGAGAACAGCTCCTCTGGAGATGGAAAGAATGCAGGACAGAAAAGAGAGACCAAAGTCACTACCTCGGGTCCTCACCCTCCAGCTGGTGTTAAATTCAAGGGTTGAATTTAACCTGGTTTCTGCCCCAGGAGGAGAATTCTATCTTTTGAAGAAAAAAAAAGAAGAAAGGAAAAGGAAAGAAAGAAAGAAAGAAAGAAAGAAAGAAAGAAAGAAAGAAAGAAAGAAAGAAAGAAAGAAAGAAAGAAAGAAAGAAAGAGAAAGAAAGGAAGGAAGGAAGGAAGGAAGGAAGGAAGGAAGGAAGGAAGGAAGGAAGGAAGGAAGGAAGGAAGGAAGGAAGGGAAGGAAGGAAGGAAGGGAAGGAAGGAAGGGAAGGAAGGGAAGGAAGGGAAGGAAGGAAGGAAGGAAGGAAGGAAGGAAGGAAGGAAGGAAGGAAGGAAGGAAGGAAGGAAGGAAGGAAGAGAGGAAAGAAAGAAAGAAAAACAAGAGAAGAGGAACATAACCTTTCACAATTTCAACATCCTTCTCTTCTCCCCATTCCCCAATGCCCATCACCAACAAAATAAAGCAAGATAAAGCAAAAACAAATTAGAATTGCCTTTGTACAAAATAGAGCAGACCTCTGCTGGCAGGAGCCTCCACCTAGACCCTGGGACCAGTCCACCCCATTCTTCTGATCCTTACCCTGCAGCTGTGCAGGTCCCACCAAAGTCTGTTGGGGCTAGCAGGAGGACACCAGGGAACCACAGCTGTCCTGGGATCTGAAATCTTTGGGGGCATCAGAGCGTGTGCACAGGAGCATCTCTGTCCACTGCAGCCTTGGCATGGAGGCCGCCAGTGGACAATGGTTAAGCCAGGGTGGTGGTGACTGTTCTGGGTCCAGTGTAGGTGGCGGAGTGGGTTATGGAGCACGCGTGGTGCAGAGTGCGTGCCTGTGGAGTGCTCTTTGTCACCTCTGCAGCGGTTCCCTGGCCAAAGCTGGATCTGGAGGGAGGGCGGATCTCCTCCCAGGAAGATGAGCAAAGGGAGCAACTCTCAGGGAGCAGCATCTATGTGGGGACAACACATTCCGAGGCGGTCTCCCTTACCTGCGTGCTTGAAGGATAAATACTTTTTTTTTTTTTAAATAAGTTTAATGTTTCTGGGGAGGTTAGAAGGCAGCTACCTGAAGTATCCTGCTAACATCTTCCATTTGTCTGTTCACTTTTCACAAACCTGTCTGGTTTGTTTTCTACATTTCATGTAGAACGTAACCCAAAAGAAAAAGACTGGAAAGAGATGAAAGGGAAGAGAGAAAAGAAAGGGAACGTTAAGAAGATAGGTTAACAAAAAGGGTCGCCAGTAACCAGCAAGACCCCTGGAGGAGGGAAGGGATGAAAGGTGGAAAGAATTTTCATTTGCCAAGTGAATTTAATGAGCAGAAATCTTCAGGGTTATTGCATATAATTTTCTTTTAGAAACTCCACAACTTTATGAGTTAAATGCCATTCCCATTTTAGAGATGAAGAAAGTGAAACAGGATGAAGTCATAATGCCAGCCTGATTCAAATTCCAAAGCAAATTCCTTTGCACTACATCAGGGTGTCCTGGAAATTACAGTTGCCTCATTATTCATTAACATTTGGCTGAAACTGAATAGCTTGCCCCCTGTCACAGTCTGGAAGGGTCCTGAACTGACATCTGAACCCAGAGTTCAGAAGCCTGAAGCCACAGCACTAGATTGCTTTTCAGAGTCCTTCTCTGATTAACCAGGAAATTTGATGCGAGTTACCCAAACTTCTTAACACTTGCAGTTTTGAAAGAAAAAAAAAAAAACCTTGGGAATTAGAGAATAATAACACAGAATTGTTCCCATCAAGTGAAATAGTGTATCTGAAAGCACACCTACGACCAATGGTTATTTTTCTCTCTGACATTCGTTCTTCCAAATTTTATTAAATATTATTTATTCAGTTAATTACTCTTTAAGTAAATATGTTTTGTGCCCCTTGCTCTGTTTTAAGGAATATGCTGTATATGCACTTAAAAAAAGGCCAGGCTGCAACCCTGGTCTAGTGGAGAGAGTATTAGATAATGCTTGGGAGACCAATTTCTGTCTTGAATGTTTTCACTAATTTGCTCTCTGATACCTGCCCAGATGTTGATATAAAATAAAAAAGTGCAAGAGCAATCTCAAAGGCCTCTTTCAGCTCTTAAATTTAGACCTATGCAATCTACTTTTTAAATTTTTTTATTCTCTTTAGACATACATGACAGTAGAATGTATTTTGGCATATTACACATGCATGGAGCATAACTTATTCTAATTAAGATTCCATTCTTGTGGTTGAACATGATGTGGAATTACCTTGGTTGTGTATTCATATGTGAACTTAGGAAAGTTACATCCAATTAGTTCTACTGTTTTTCTTATTCTCATCCCTTCTCCCTTCCCTTCATTCCCCTTTGTCTTATTCAATAGACATCTATTCTTCCCTTCTGCCTCCTGTATTGTGTTTAGCATCCACATATCAGAGAGAACATTGACCTTTGGTGTTTTGGAATTGGCTTATTTTTAGCATGACAGTCTCCAGTTCCATCCATTTCCTGGAAAATTCCATAATTTCATTCTTCTTTATGGCTGAGTAATTTCCATTACTATATAAATATATACCACATTTTCTTTATTCAGTCATCTGTTGAAGGGAACCTAAGTTGGTTCCATCGCTTGGCTATTGTGAATTTAGCTGCTATAAACACTGAGATGGCTGCATCACTGTAGTATGCTGATTTTGAGCCCTCTGGGTTTCTACCATTTGAGTCCTGTTTCTACCAAGGAGTGGGATAGCTGGGTCCACTGGTGGTTCCATTCCAAGTGTTCTAAGAAATCTCCACACTGCTTTCCAGCATAGTTGGAGCAATTTGCAGTCTCACCAGCAATGTATGAGTGGACCTTTCCCCACACATCTTCTCCAACATTTATTATGACTTGTTCTCTTGATAATTGCCATTCTGATGAGAGTGAAATGGAATCTCAGTGTAGTTTTAATTTGCATTTCTTTAATTGCTAGAGATGATGAACATTTTTTCATACTTTTGTTGACTACTTGTATTTATTCTCCTGTGAAATTATGCAACCTACTTTTAAAATTAGTTCAAACTACTCAGTTCTGGTATTTCTCAGTTAGACTAGGTATGTCAAACCACTTCACCTTTGTGTAGGATGCTTCTCTACCTCCACCTCCTCCTAATTCCAAGTCTCCATAGTCCTCTGACCCAGCATCTTCTCCTGCAGGATGCCTTCCTGTCTGTACCCAGCCAGGCCCATCACCATGGGCTCATCTGTTGAGCACTCTACAAGTCACCACTGGACAAGGCAGTTGTATTGACATTATAGGTTTCCTAAGTAAAGTACCACACACTCAGTGGCTTAAAGTCTTCTCACAGATCTGAAGGCCTGAGGTCTGAAATCAGCATCAGCAAGTCTGTCCCCTTTGGACTGAAACAAGCAATTAGGCACTTTCTGCCTCCTTCTGGCAGCTCTGAAGGTCGCTCTGTTTTGTTCCCCCTCCTAACTTCTGGGAGTTGCCTCCATTCCTGTGCCTTCCTTTACCTGTAGTGCCTCCACTTTCCCCAGGGTGGTGTTAAGTGCTGAATTGGATTCTTTCCTAATTCATTTGTTGGAGTTCTAACCCATGGAATCTCAGATTGTGACTGTATTTGGAAATAAGAGATTTAAGGAGATTATAGTTTAGGGATTACAGTTGAAAGACCCAGGCATGAAACAAAGATCATAGACATTGGTCCCACAAATGTTGGTTTCACTTTCTGTCTCAGGGACCTAGGACAAGGTAATTAACCTCCCTGTACCTCTCAGAATCTATAAAATTTGAATAGATTTTTAGTGAAAGATTGTTGTGAGTTTTAAATGCCTTGTATGTACTGCTTTGATAACCACAGCAGTGATGCACAGTCATCAATCGCTTAACAAATATTATTTAAAGAATTAAGGAATACTTTCCCTTCTTTCCTCTATGGAATTCTCTGGAAGACTGGGATAGTTTGTAGCTATCCCTACAAGGGCCCTAAGACAAGCCACAAAACAGTCGAGGAAGCATTCTAGGCTCCCATGTTGCAAAACCCACCACATATTCTCTGTTACTGAGGGGTGCTGGAACATGCAGTCAATTAGACATAGGTGCTATTTCCTTTCCAGAAAGTGCATAATTGCTTGTTTCAGTCCAAAGACAGCAATATCTTATATTAGAATTTGAAAGTCACCTAGTCTTCCACGGACTGTTTCTACATGTATTGAATTTAAACACACCATCCTATTTGTGAAAGTGATCATAACTAATTAAAATGAGTCTAAATAGTTGTTAAATCACAATGTAAGCAGATTCTGTTTCGTTAGAAAATCATTTGAGTAGCACATTTATTTTGTAGAGCTGGAATCAATATGTCTATCTCCTATACTATGCATTTCTCTGTACTCAGTTGATAATAAGGAAAAGGCTCTTAAAAGTGTATTATTTATTAGCATATGACTGTTTCTTTTCAGACACTAATATCATTGTTAACAAAAGATATTTTTTCTTGATGCTACTATTTTAACTAGGATTTTGTTCTTGGCTTGTGTCCCCAGTCAAGAAACTTACATCACATAAACAAGATGGTTTGGGGTAGTGAAATGAGCAGGGCTCAGGTGTCTAAAGCCTGGATCCTACTGCTGGCTCCTAGGCTATTGCGTTGGTCCAGCTGCTCAAACCATCTTCAGTGTTGGGGAGGGGACAACCAGCTCTCTAGAGTGCTATACCACAATGTGTGACGAATAATGTATAATAAAATCAAACTAGAGCAAGTATAAGCCTCTTTCACAATTTTATGACATTCAATTTTGCTTTAACAACTGCATAAAGGGAACAAATATACTGCGGATACTGTAATCACACAGGAGGCCCAAAGTAGTATTCAGTG
Organism: Ictidomys tridecemlineatus; assembly: GCF_052094955.1. Taxonomy (NCBI): domain Eukaryota; kingdom Metazoa; phylum Chordata; class Mammalia; order Rodentia; family Sciuridae; genus Ictidomys; species Ictidomys tridecemlineatus. The sequence continues at coordinate 37,822,943 of NC_135484.1, read as the reverse complement.
AATGGAAACTCCCTCCTTCCTTCCCTCAAGCAAGTCACTCTTGACCCAGAGAATGTTATTGACCACAGCTGGGTAGTAATTGTGACCCCCCCCCCACCCCACAAATGAATATTTTTTCTATATTGACCATGAATTCAACATTGAATGAACACGTATTGGCTTGCCAAATTGGAATTTCGGTTTGCCAAGTTAGACATGAGTTCATACTTTTAGACTTTTTAAGACTTATTTTATTTCTCTTAGCCTATCTACTATTTAAATTAGGGACAGGAAGTGCCAGTCTGAAGAGGAGAGCCCTAGGAAATAGTACAGGCATGCCATGGGGGAGGTTGGATGATTTCCCCCTCAACCAGTGGGCACAGAGGCTCTTTCAACACCCAGAAATAGATCTCCTATTGCGCCTCTGTTTATCTCCTCTGACCATAAAAAGCAGCAGGCTCTGCAGGAAAAGCTGGCAGCTGCAATTAACTCCAGGCGGCCAGAAGCTGGAATCCTGAGCAAGGGGAATAAAGGCTGCTCAAAGAACTCATGGGGTCATGTTGCTAGCTCACTGCTAGAACCATTCAGTCTTCCAAGGAAGAAATCTGAACTAAACATCCCACACACCACTGCAAAATTTCCTGGAGCCACCAACAAGCACTCAGAATCATCGCATTCTTCTCAGAGTTGCTTCCTCGTGATTATTTATTAAAGATCTACTCTGTGACTAGCTACTGGTGGTGTTTTGTTAAATGAACTGCATTTTTTAAATGATTGATACAATTGTTCTCATCTTCCATTACTTTGAACTCAAACTTTTCTCAGTGTTAAACTGTGAAAATAAAAAGAAGAAAATGCAATTGGTTGTTAAGGTCACCGGAGGCAATTTGAGGTTTCCACTGGAATACTTCACATATCATTTTGAACAGTTAACCATGTCACTAGGGAACAACATCAAACACCTCTCATATCTTTGTTAAGAGTCCTTCAGATCATCACCATCATCATCATCATCATCATCATCATCATCATCATCATCCCTACTACTTATCTTCTGCACAAGGGAAATTTTAATAAAGACCTGGGAACTGCAATGATGAATTCATTGGATACGCCACCAGGAATAGAAATGGGAAAATACCGTGGCATTGAGATGGCTTCTGAAGCCTATTCTGAGATGACTCTTTCAACTTCACTTGGTGCTGTCACTCAAATAACCAAGAACAGTTTCCAGATCTTCAACCCCCAAACTTTTTTAGGGTTGAACAAATGTACTTCATGCAAGAAGTCATCCTTTTTATGATGAAATGCCAATGCTTTGCATCTGATTTTTATTCCTTTATATAAAATTTGTTTTTTGAAGCAAAAATGAAAGTTCCCAAGGAGTTCTGGTTCTGCAAGGAGATGTGACACCCTGACAGCAGACCCTTTTCCCCCACAAAATAAAAGACAAAACACCTGAAAATGCTAAAAAAGTAAGCAAAACCAGGCAAATTGTGGAAGAATCAAAATGTGCAGAACCAACCCCCATAGTGGGAAGGTGCTTGGTTTTTATTCTCCAGTGGTTTGACCCCAGGCACAGTTGCAGAGGGCACAGCTGCTAAAATGCTAACAGAAGCCTGGTCCTGGTTTGCCTTCAAAAACCACAGAATGTAGGCAGATCAGCCCTGGAGTATGAGGTCAGGGACCTGAGAGGAGAGACTTGGCAAAAGGGAGATGGATTAAAAAAAAGGAAATCTCAGCAGAGAACTAGAAATTTCTTTTAAAAGAACCAAATGAGAAATCTTTAAAACTGAAAAAATTTGATCTTTGAAATAAACAATTCAATAAACAGGTTCAATGGAGATAGAAGTGTAAGGAGTAAACTTGAAGATCAATCAATTAAAAATCATTCAGTCTGAAGACAAGAAAGAAAAAAAAGATTGACAGAAAATGAACAGAATTTAAAGGATCTATGGGACCACATCAAAAGTTTGAGATATTTTGTTCCTGGTGAGCAGAACTCTCTGCTTCCTGGTGGCTATGTCTTGAGTTGCTTTCCTTCTCCACACGCTTCTTCCATGATGTTCTCCCTTACTCTTTGTCCCACAGCAATGGAGTCAGCTTAAGAGGCTGAGACCTCTGAAACCATGAGTGCCAAATAAACATTTCTTCCTCTAAAAATTGTTCATGTCAGATCTTTATGTCACAGCAATGAAAAATTGGACAAAAACACAAATTGGTACTGAGAAGTGGTGTTGTTGCTGTGACTAACCTACCATGTGGTTCAGAAGCCCTTGGAGCTTTTTGGAGTTTGTGGGAAGAATTTTTAAAAGATGAGAGATGCAAGCTGGAAAAGCTTTCAAATTTTGTAAGCAAGGCTTAATGAGCAGTTCTGGTGGGAGCTCAGAAGACCACAATGCCAATCAGACTGTGAATAGTAAAATCTGGGCTCATGAAGTTTCAGGGGAGAAGGAGGACTCTATTGGAAACTGAACTACAGGCCATTCCTGTTATATTCTGGCAAAGAAGTTGTCTATATTTTCCTCAGGTTCTGAGAATTTCTATGAGACTAAATTTAAAGATGATGGACTAATTAATCTGATGGAGGAACGTTCCAAGCAGTACAGCATTCAGGAGTGTCATGGTTATTGCTGGCAGCTTTTAGCTAAGTTTACTCTGATAATCAGGAGCATAAAGTAGAGCTGAAGAATTTTAAAAACTTTCAGTTTGGCCAGAAAAGTGTGTATAAAGCAGGGGATATGGAAGATGTGGTTGTTAAGAGATTACAGCCACTAAAGGGATGCTAAGTTCTTTACCAGAAACAATAGGAGAGATGGCTTGAGGTATAACTCAGGAATTGGCAAGACCATACCCATCTTAGGCTCAAGGTTGTAAAGGTAAATCATCATTTGGGAAGAGACCACAGGGGCACCATGTTTTCAAAAGGGGTCATAGGAATTTGTTTCATTATGCTCAGCCACACAGGCATTCAGGGGCTGCTGCAGTCACGGTCCCAGGAGATTTGGCTATTGCTCAAGAAGGTGCAGACCTTAGCATATGCTATGTGGTGCTCACTCTGCAGAAATGCAGGAGGATGCTGGAGTTAGGAGGTCATGAAGGTTTTCCACTGATCTTTCAAACGAAGGCCATGAGGCCAGGAAAGGTGGAGCAGGATTGGTGTCTCTGCAGGCTTCCCTGAGAGGGTAATGCATGAAGAAGTGAGAAGGAAGTCATAGCTATAGTAGAGATCCCTCAAAATTAAGAGATGACAGTACTGTGGAATGTGTGCCAAAGAAAGTTGCAGGCATAAAGCAGAATAAGCCAAAAGAAAGGCCACGTGGACTGCAACCAACAAGTCAGTAGGGGCAGAGTTACACGAGCCTTTGGAGAGAACATCATGATGCCATGTGCCTAAGGTGCCCCATGTACAGCTACAGGACTTGTTTACCCAGCTGAATTTTCATCTTTCTTTGGTCCCATCCCTTCTTTCTATGCCTTTTTATCCCTTGTGAAATGGAGATGTTTACTCTGTGCCATTATGTATTAGATGCATGTAACTTGCTTTTGATTTTTATAGGAATTCACAGATTCCTATAAAAGGGTTGTCCCCTTTGAAGACATGTCAAAATTTAATTCCTATTGCATGATATTAAGAGGGTGGAACTTTATTCCAACTATGATGTTTAGAGGAAGAGAATTGATTAGAATTAGGTAAATTTATCAGTATGGACACCCCCAATTTAATTAAATATCAATGACTTTAAAAGAAGAGGAACACACACACACACACACACACACACACATGTCTCTTGCCATTTGATGCTCTGGTTTTCAATAAGAAAACCATCAACAGATGCAGTCCTTTGGAAAGGTACAAAATTTTGAGCCAAAATACACCTTTTCTTTTTTCATTTTTTGGGGAGGAAAGGGATGCTGGAGATTGGATCCAGGGGCACTTTACCACATCCTCAAACCATTTTATTTATTGATTTTTTTTTTTTTTTTGAGACAAAGTCTCTCACTAAGTTGCTGAGGGCCTCACTAAGTTGCTGGCTTTGAACTTGCCATCCTCCTGTTTCAGCCTCCCAAGTTACTGGGATTACAGTTGTGTGCCATCACATTCAGCTAGATCTTTTCTTTATAGCTGTCTTAGTCTGAGGCACAGAGTTATTAGGAACAGAAAACAGCAAAGATAAAAACTTTCTGGAAAATGTTCCTTAACCTGATTATAACAATGATTTATACATGAATGGAAACTCATCCTAGAATACTTTAAATATAAATGTAATGCCAATTGGATAATGAAATTGTTTAAAATTTTTTTAAAATTATGTATACACACAAAAGAAGAAAAATAGATCCTTCTACACCCAAATAATATACAATGTTTATTTTCTTTTTTATTCTTTTGGCATTTTCTAAATTCTTATTATTTACATAGCTTTCATTTGTGTTGAGATTCTTTTTGAAAGTTGGAAAAAATGAAATTATTGTTTTTCTAAACCTAAATTAAATATACTCATCTGGTTATATACTTGGGTCTTTCCCATTACAGTTTTACAGAAGATTTTAAATTTATATTTGTCTTATTAATTTAACTTTATTGTATGCACTTAAAGTCTTTATGGTTTTATTTCATTTGAGCTGGTAATTTAAATATGGATCTATTTTAGATTTTAATTCCTGATTATATAAAACAAAAATAAAACACAAGAATTACATTCACCAGAATTAGCTGTCTTATTATACTTAAATAATTCAAACTTGAGCTGAAAATAATATAACCCAGTCTGTAACTCAGAAGGAATGTGGGTTATTACCACCCTCTGAGTTCATTATTTTTTCCTTTTACTTATGAATGTGCTTTATCACAATATTTTGCTATTATAATATAATGACCAGTGTTTCCATAGCTATTTCAAACACTACATAAGAATTTTGTGTGTTCTTAAACCTTTTACTTTCACTATGAAGTCATATTTTGTGGATGTGATCAGAAGAAATCCATAGATTACTGAGTAAATCTATTTGCACTTCTCTATGATAATTTGCTGGTATATAAACATTTTAAATAGAATATGGCTGAGACAAATGATTTTATATACCACTGTCTCTAAAGAATTTTCTTTTTTTAATGCACATTTGGATATTGTCATATAGCTTTTTCTTTTCTAAAAGTTACAATCTAAGCCAATTACTCTTCATTTGGATTTCAACTGAAGAGGAAGAAATTTAAGTATTTGTAGACAAAATTTAATTAACAACCTGCTCAGCGATGTTGATGGCAATTATATCTCATCAAAACATTGCAGCATCAAGAACAGCCTATCAGGCTGTGCCCCCTCCAGAAAGGCAGAGCCCAAGATGAGATCTTGCTTGGAGGTAATAATTTGGGGGGAGAGAGGATGTGAATCCAAACAACAGAAATGAGGGGTGGGGAATGGGGGAAGTGCTGAGGAAGGATACATTATCAAAGGTCCCTTTGTGCAACTGTGCCTCAGTCCCACAGGACCTCTGAAGCACCACACAGTTTGCCTCAGAATCGCCCTCCTTGCAGACTGGAGATAATTATCACCAACTCTGGTCCCCATTTGGCAAGGGTGGATGGAGCAATGACTCCCTCATATGCCTGCATTTCCACATGAATCTCCAGGGTTTAATAGTCTCCTTGGGATGTCATGTGAAGTAGAGGCAGAGAATCCTAAGAGGAAATCAGAGCTAAGCTGCTGCCTCAGTATACTTGCTAGCAAGAGACTGCTTCTGTGTAACTGGAGTGGAAAGATGAGCCAAGGAAATGAGAGGCAGCATGATCAGCATCAATACTGAATTTGTAGGGATAAGGATAACAAAGGAAAGAATAAGACAATACCACAGACATTTTTGGCAAGGAAAGTTGTGCATGTGCATGTCTTAGAGAGGGCTTCTATCGATTTGCAAAAGTCCATTAGGTTCATCTCTTACAGACAATGTTCAGTAACATCAAATCAGCAGTTTGAAATCTGCAAAAATGATGGCATTTACACTACAGAAATGGGCAAACTCTACAAAAACAGAGGATTTTGAGGTTAGGGGAGTGCAGCAGAGAGCTGGCTTACCACACCATTCCCATGAGTGTGTGAGTGTGTGTGTGTGTGTGTGTGTGTGTGTGTGTGTGTGTATGTATATATACATATATATATACACATATGTGTACATGTAGGTGTAGATACATAACATACAGATAAGGCTATAATTTGTTTGTAAATTATATTTTGGCAAAATAAAAAAATAATGTAAAATAAAATTTAAAAATAATAATTTTCTGGTTCCAAAAGTAACAGGGTCCATAGAAGCCCTACTGTGAAAAAAAGAGAGATTAAAATATGTGTAGAATGTTACTGCTACCACCTTTCAACCTTGCATTAAATAGGGAGAAAAAGGAGACATTAGTTCAGGCAACGGTCCTACTACAATTCTCAACCCTTATTATGAGATGGATTGTATTTCCCCCAAAATTCATATGCTGAAGTCCTAACCCCTGGTAATCTCAATGTGACCATTGAGTCTTGAAAAAGGTAATTAAGTTAAAATGAGGTCTTTAGATGTGGGCCCTTATTCTATATGACTCTTGTTCTCATAATAAAATGTTAGGACACAAACACACAGAGAGGAAGAGCATGTGAAGATATAGGGGAAAGAAAGCCACGGAGAGAGCCTGGGCAGAAACCAGCCTTGCTGGCACCTTGATCTTGTACTTCTATCCTACAGAACTGTGAGAAAATAATTTTTTTTTTTGGTTTGTTTGTTTGAGCCACATCATCTATGGTACATTGTTACAGCACTACTAGGGACCAATAACCACTCTGGGCATGAACAAAGGTAGAAGGAGATGGGGAGGCTGGAAGGGCTCTTGAAGAGTTCCAAATCTACCTGGACAGCCAGGAGACGGACAGCACCAGGCAGTTTCAGAGGGAAGGCCAAAGTCAGCCTGTTATAGGCTCAGTGGGTGCACTATACCCACAAATCTTGCCAGACCTTTAGGAGGAGGCCACATGGTGCAAATTACCCTCCAGTCACTTCAAAGTTCCTCATTAAAACAATGTGTTTTTTGGGGGCTGGGGATGTGGCTCAAGCGGTAGCGCGCTCACCTGGCATGCCTGGGGCCCAGGTTCGATCCTCAGCACCACATACAAACAAAGATGTTGTGTCCGCCGAGAACTAAAAAATAAATTAAATTCTCTCTCTCTCTCTCTCTCTCTCTCTCTCTCTCTCTCTCTCTCTCTCTCTCTCTCCTCTCTCACTTTCTCTTTAAAAAAAAAAAAACAGTGTGTTTTTTATAAATCAGACAGCAAACTTTTATGGCCTAAATTCTAAGTATCGAGCTCCTCATATTAGTTATAACTTCTTGCAATTAGTAAGATCTTATTTATTATTACTAAAGACCAAAAAGCAATCAGTAAGATCTTATTTATTATTACTAAAGACCAAAAAGCAATTAGTAAGATCTTATTTATTATTACTAAAGACCAAAAAGCTTCCCTCAATGTAGAGGACACTCTGGTGGCCAAGGATAGAAAGTTTTGTCAGAATTAATAGCCTGTTCTAAAGTCCCAGAACAAATTATAGGGAGAAAACCTTACAAAGGAAAATGCTTCAATTCTTTAGTTATCTTTGCAGTCAGGAACCCGGGCTATTCTGCTTGTTTTTTTTTTTTTTTTCCCAGTTAGTTTATTAGTAAAATAAATATTCTAATGAAGGACTATGGTCACATTTTCAATTTCACAATTTGAATTTTTTCTGGTATTGCTAATGGAAATGCTAAAATGCAGGATTCTTGTGGTGAACACTCTATGTTCTAGTGATATGCACTGATAGAGGAATCAGAAATAGTTTTAAAGCCATAATTATAATCATTGTCCTAGAATCTCTCTTTCTATTAAAGAGGCTCTCTTGTTCTCAGGACCCTCTGGGTCCTGATACAACGGAGTTTGACTCTTGCATTTCTGAAATGACCCAGAGCCTGTAGTCAACAAATCCTTATTTATTTTTAACTTGTATTTACTTTATTATAAGTCACTTTATTATCTCATGAAATGAACATATAGTATAGTAAAATTCACGGTGGTGAATTTATTGAAGTCTAGTGGCTCCTTCTCATCCTTATTTTTTGACAAATATTACATAAGTAAGGACATTTTTCTTACCAGATATAGGCATATAAACTTAAAAGAAAGACATTGTAATAAATTTCCATTGCTTGTGTGAACATTATTGTTGTTTATATGTGGATTGCCTTTAAAACATTAACCTATCAGAACAGCTATATGACATATAAAGTTACTATATTAGATGTTGTAAATTTAATGCATAAGAAAAAGAGCAGGAAGAGATAAAGAGAAAAAATTATTCTGACACCTTGAAGAGGTTATTTGACAGTGAAATGGGCGGCTATAGCACTGAATAGGCTCATCTCCACCAATAACTTCATTATACTATTTGCTCTCAAGTAAATTACATGATCTCTCTAAATTTCAACTTCTTCATCTACAAACAAGGAATATAATACAAAATAATTGACAGGGATACTACAAATTATAACTGAGATAATCTATAACAAACCCAGCATAATGCATGGAACAATATTAAATGCATGTTAAATGCAAATTGAAACAAAACAGTAAAACATTGTTATTATCTGAAATAATCTCATCTATAAAACAAAGATAATAACAGGTAATTCTAAGGCATATTGTGAGAGACAAGTTTATTTATGTAAATTGCTGAGAAAAATGCTTAGAACAATATAGATAATCAAGAAATTATAGCTGTTATCATCGGATTTACCATTGAAATAAAATCATTATTTACATGATAGTTTGAAAGTGCTTGTGATTTGGCGCCGTCTGGTGTTCATGTTGAGCATAACAATTTTTACTCAGTTGTCAGGTGTTAAGCTAGTAATAGATCAGAACTTTCTCAAAGTATGATCATTTATATGCCATTTTGAGACATCCAAATGAGTTGCTACTTATTTAATATTTCTATTTAAATTGCTTTATTTTTAAGATAAAATCAATTTATTCCCAAACCAATGTTATACTGTTATGTCAAAATGAAAAAAAACCAGAATAGTTTTAATATGCATTATAATAAAAGCAAAACAATTAACACTAAAAAATATTTATTTGAGTGCTTAACAGAATAATACTTTATACAACAATTTGAAAACCTAATTTCTTTTCTGCAGTACTTGGGGATCAAACCCAGGACCTTCCAGGAGGCAAGCACTCTGTCCCTTAGCTACATTCCCATATCTGAAGAACCTAATTTTATATTAACATATTTCATGATATAAAAACTCAGGAAATCCTTCACAAAGAAAACAATTTTTTTAAAAAAATTGAATCTTTAAGAATTATGAGCCAGGTGTGGTTGCACATGCCTGTAATCCCAGCAGCTCAGGAAGCTGAGATAAGGGAACTGCAAGTTCAAAGCCAGCCTCAGCAAAAGCAAGGTGCTAAGCAATTCAGTGAGACCCTGTCTATAAATAAAATACAAAATAGGGCTGGGGATGTGGTTCAGTGGTTGAGGAGCCCATGAGTTCAATGACTGATACAAAAAAAAAAAAGAATTACGAGAGGTTGGGTTTCTGAATAAGGGGGCAAAACATCTTCCTAATACAGACTAAGCCAAGTACAGTTACAGAAAGTTATGGAAACATGGGTTCATTGGGAGATTCAAATTGTTATAAATGGCTGGACCCCAGAGTGCCTGTGAGTAAGTGCCTGGAGATGGGCAGTAGGCCACTGAGGAAGGCACCTGGGTCACTCAGAAGACTGAAGATTTGTGTCATGTGAAGTGGTCATTTTCCTAGAAATTGAGGTCTGTGACATTTTAATAAGTTCCCAAGTGTGTGTATTTATGGTGTGTGTGTGTGTGTGTGTGTGTGTGTGTGTGTGTGTATTGTTGCCAAGTGATTTGGGAAACGTGGGTTGGAACTAGGAAGAGATGGAATTAATGAAAGATAATAAGGTAGAAAACAAAACTCTTTGAATATGTGAGAGGAATAAAAAAGATTTTTTTTTCCTGCTGGAAATTGAATTATGCAGTTGGACAGATCTTATTTGCATTCAGATTGATTCTATTTGCCATTATATAGACTGGTTGTTATGGTCATTTGACAGTTATAGGAAATAATTGTGCATTTTCTTTACTGAACTGCTTTAAACTGTCGTATTGTTGTAGAGTTCTTGCAGCTTTTTGAATTGTGTTAATTTTCTCCTTTTTTTTTTCAGTGAATGCTTTAAACTGTTGACCTAGCTCATGATGGACAAGCCCTTTTCTTCTTCCAATAAAAAACAAAAACAAAAAACAAAACAACAAAACAAAACAGGAGGTTGGTGAACAGATATCATTAGATATGCTTCCCAGCATAAATTTAAGGCAATACATTTCAAAGAAAGTCAATGTATTTTTTCTTTTATTTTCACATTCTTCTACTGATATCATGCAACATTCATAGCACATAAATTTAATCTGCAGATTGATAATTTATACTTTCACTGAATATTTGCTATTGTTTTTTTTTAAGAGAGAGAATTTTTTAAATATTTTTAAAGAGAGAGAGAATTTTTAAATATTTATTTTTCAGTTTTCAATGGACACAACATCTTTATTTTATGTGATGCCAAGGATCGAACCCATCGGCCCCTCCTTCTACTCTTCCTCCCCGCATGATAGTAGTACATCCTCATGGGTGGAGCTACGTGCATCTGTTCCTTTGTAATATTACCCCTTGCCCTGTTTAGGATAGAATGTTCCCTGGAAGTGCCTTGTGTGTGTTCCCTTCTCTTACTGTGCCTTTGTGTGTGGCCAACCTAAATGTCAGTCAACTGCTTGAGCCACATCCCCAGCCCAGTTTTTTTAATATTTATTTTTTAGTTTTCGGTGGACACAACATCTTTATTTTATTTTTTTTATGTGGTGCTGAGGATCGAACCTAGCGCCCCGCGCATGCCAGGCGCGCATGCCAGGCGAGCGCGCTACCGCTTGAGCCACATCCCCAGTCCAATTTTTTTTAATATTTATTTTTTAGTTTTAGGTGGACACAACATCTTTATTTTATTTTATTTTTTTATGTGGTGCTGAGGATTGAACCCAGCGCCCCGCGCATGCCAGGCGCGCATGCCAGGCGATCGCGTTACCGCTTGAGCCATATCCCCAGCCCTGCTATAGTTTTTATAGAATGAATAGCAACAGTGATTTATAAATTGTTCCTAGGAATAGAGAAAAACAAAATTAGTGATCAGAGGCAATCTGGCACGATGGTTAACAGCAGAATTATGAATCCCAATCAGATTAACAAACGTTTCTGATTTTTTGCAAGTATAACACTGCCGGGTTTCTGTTCGCGACTAAAAGGTTCAGAGGTCACTCCAGGTAAACAGGGCTAACTGGGCTATGCAAAATAACCACACAAGAGACACAAATACCTTTTTCTTTGGGGTCGATGTGACAGCTCCTCTGATCTTAAGGGTCCACAGAAAGAGAGAGAGAGAGAGAGAGAGAGTGAGAGAGAGAGAGAGAGAGAGAGAGAGAGCATGCGCTGACCCTTTTTATTGAGGAGAAGCTATTCAAATGAAGCAAGGGGTCAGGTTTCAGGGGGCTGAGTCCAGCTTCATGATGTCTGCTGTCAGCAGGTTGACTGACATCTAGGTTGGCCACACACAAGGGCACAGTAAGAGAAGAGGACACACACACAAGGCACTTCCATGGAACATTCTATCCTAAACAGGGCAAGGGATAATATTACAAGGGAACTGGTTAGTATAGCTCCACCCATGGGGCTGTAGGAAGATATGGCCCAGCACGAAGACACAGTTACTGGAACCCTAGAAGAGTGGAGCAGTCTAGCAGCATGGGTGCCTGACACCACATTGTTCAGCAGGAGAGTTAACTGAGTCACATGCAAGGTTGGTCTCCCACATAACACTATATCATGAGTGATGAAAGTTTGTTTATAACATTTTTCCAACATTCTTTGGAACTGCAAAAGTTTCTGACTCATGATAGCTCAACTTATGATTTTTCTGACTTTAAAATGGTACAAAACCACATTGCTTTTCACTTTCAGTACAGAACCCCAAAACTATATAATATATATTATCAATACTTATTATAAAATAATCTTTGTATGATTTTGCCCAAAGGCAAGCCAATATAAATGCTCTGGAAGCATTTAATATAGGCTACACTATGATGTTCAGTAGGTGAGGTGTATTAATTGTGCTTTCACTTAGAGTATTTTCAACTTAACATAGACTTTATCAGGAGGATACCATCATACATCAGAAAGCAATTGTATTTTTTGTTTTTAATGACTTCCATTCTCTAGGGACTCCAATGAAAACGTCACTTGAAGGCAATACCCCATTTTCACTTTTTTCAATCAAACTTATCAAGCAAAGGTCTTTAACTCCTTTTTAAGACATTAGCATATGAGTTGGTATTTTATACATTGAAAGAACTTGTTTGTTTTTTAACACTGCCTTCAAGTTATCCAGATCTGTACTTCATGGGAGAATTTCAAGTATGTTCTCAAGAGTCAGGAGTTATTTCTGGTAACATTCTGACACCTCTTATAGCATTCTACATATATGGTTGACTATCTGTCCATCTATCAGTTCATGAGTAGGAGATCCAAAGTATAGGAAATTAGAATGAAAAAAAGTAGGAATGAGAAGATTTTGTATTGGTAAATCTGATTTTTGGCAAATGAAAACTTTTAAATCTCTAACTCTAATAACAAGACAAACTCAAAAGCCTGATACTTTTTAAATTAAAAGGTGGCATTAAAGATAGTAAGGGAAATGCAAGGACAGAAATGAATTATGAGCAGAGAGAGATTAGAAAATCTGGGGATATATGCAGATTCTTACTTCCATTTATAAGAAAAAAATCCTGCAACCACAAATGATAGGTAACCAATTGGAGAATTCTTCATAAAGTTAAGACTCAAAACCAGAAGAATATTCCAAAGAAGGAATATTCAAATAAACTCTAAGCCACACAAGCACATGACCCTCTTAGTGAGGGTTAAAACACTTTCCCCAAACATTTATATAATGGCTAGCCACCATGTGAGTTTGGGGACTGAATTAATATTGCTTGCATGGTTTTAAATATTAATAAGCCTGGAATTGTCATTTAAAGTGGATCTTCAGTTACCTGGTAAAATCAAACACCATTTCTACCCCATGAACATCTACTCTTCCTAAGGAACAAATATTCTACTGGTGAAATTCAAAAAACATGAAATTAAAATGGAAAATTGTAAACCAAAATGAAACAGCACCAGTGAGAATCAAATGTATCAATCACTTCTATTATTAAGACCAAACAGAATACAAGTATCATGAGTATATTTAAAGAAATGAAACAGGGAACCACACTGTGATTGTGGTGGGCTGAATAATGACCCCATAAAAGATATGCATATCTTAATCTCTGGTATGAATGTTATTTTATAGAGCAATTAGAAAAAACGAAGACTTTGCCAACATGATTAATTAACAATTTTGATATGAGATTATCTTGGATTATAGAAATGATCCTAAATGCCAAAATCTTATACATCTGTTTAAAAAGCCAGAAGGACATTTGATGCAGGAAGGAGAAGGAAGAAGTGCTGCAGTTTGGCTGGGCACAAATCAAGAGCCACTGAAGCAGGAACAAACTTTATTTTTGAACTCCACCAGCAACTCCTCCCGAATGCCACATGGCTCGTCCAGGAACCAGCCACCGGAAATATCTCCTCCGGAAATCCCTCCTCCTGCACTTCCCCAACCAATGGGAACTCTCGGGGAATCCCCAGGAATCCCCACAAGAACTCAAAAGTAGGGCTGAGGCAGATAGTAATGCCTCGCCTGTCAACCAATACTGTTGGCAAAATGCCAGGGGCCATGCCCATTGGGCTGTGGCTCTCAGCAAAGAAGTCAATATGACAAGAGATGAAGAAAGTGGATGCATCACATGAAGAATTTAAGAAAGCTGTAACATCAATCACTCACTCTCCGCCTTATATACAATTATAGCTTATTATTTTTAAGTGTCATGTTTTTTAACTTTTAGATTAAACATAATTATTGTTTTATATCATCTTTTTTAATATTTATTGATTTATTTTGGTGGACATTATATCTTTATTCTTATTTTTATGTGGTGTTGAGGATGGAACCCAGGGTCCTGCACATGCCAGGTGAGCGCATTACCGCTTGAGCCACAGCCCCAGCCCCTATATCATCTTTTAAAAAAAAAAAAAAAAAATTGCTTTTTCCAGCGACCAAAAACTGGAAAAAGCCAGGAATGAATCCTTCCCTGGAATCACTGGAGGGGCAGATCAGCCCCAGCCAATAGCTTGATTTTAACTCATTGATAATGATTTTGAACTTCTAACCTCTAAAACTATAAGAGTATAAATTTCTGTTATTTTAAAGGACCACGTTTGTAGCAATTTGCTATTGTAACCATAAGAATCTAAAATCATAATTAAGGAGCAAGAAACAAAAAATAAGAGCTGTTTTGGAAAAAAGACAACATTGAATATTTAGAAATAATAATACTATAAACATAAATAATTAATATAATTTATGTTTATATAAAATATAAATAATAATAAAATATAAAATTTAACATTACATATAGATATTTTAATTATAAAAATAAGAACAAATTTAAATTATGTAATACATATAAATAAATTGCATTAATTACAAGGAATACAGAAGATTAGGCACAGCTAAAGAAAGAATTGGGTACTGAAAGAACTGAATAAATTTTACCAACGAAAAGAAACTAAGACAAATAAAATATGTCAAAGAAAGCTTAAAATAGATGGAAGTTGAAACAAAAATATTACTATATGTAAACCAGAATTACATTGATATAGGGGAAAATATTAAAAATAATTGACTGAAGATTTTTCCAGACTTGATGAAAGAAATACAGAATAAAAACACCAAAAAAAAATCTTAAAAGCAGCCAGAAAATAATAGAGAAGATTTACAAAGAAATGAAATAAAATTAGTATAATAACTTTTCAATTTCAGTGATTAAAAGACAAGAATTCTTCTTTCTTTCTTTCTCTTTCTTTCTCTCTCTCTCCTTTCTCTCTCCCTTCCTCCCTTCCTTCCTTCCTTCCTTCCTTCCTTCCTTCCTTCCTTCCTTCCTTCCTTCCTTCCTTCCTTCTTTCTTTCTTTCTTTCTTTCTTTCTTTCTTTCTTTCTTTCTTTCTTTCTTTCTTTCTTCTTTCTTTCTGTCTTTCTTTCTTTCTTCCCTGCCGCCACCCCCCCCCCAGTACTGGGGATTGAACTGCTGAATTATATCCCCAGCCATTTATATCTTTTATTTTGATATAGGATCTCTCTAATTTACCCATACCAGCCTCAAACTTTCCATCATCCTGCTTCAGACTCCCAAGTAGCTGATATTACAGGTGCATGCCACTGCACCCAGCAATATTTTAAAATCCTGAAAGAAACAAATTTTGACTTGAATATCAAACTTTCTTTCAGAAACTATTAAGAAAGGAATTTCTAAAAGACATACATTTATGCAAAGTAAAATGTTCCCAGAAATAAGATCTGAGATATAAGAAAGCAAAATTTAAAAATAAGATGATATAAAACAATAATTATGTTTAACCTAAATGTTAAAATACTTGATGAAAGAGTAGCATAACAAATCCAAACATAAACAAATATCAGAAGAAATACAGAATAAAACACCAAAAAAGCCCACCAAATCTTAAAAGCAGCCAGAATAAAAATAGAGAAGATTTACAAAGAAATGAAATAAAATTAGTATAAAAAATATGACACTTAAATATAACAAACTACAATTGTATATAAGGTGGAGAGAGGGTGACATCACTGCTTTCTTAAATTCTTCTCATATGAGGCAGGAAGAGAATAAGAATATTACTTAACTTTATTTTCCTAAATATAAAGGTTAATATATGAAATTTCATCCCTAATGAATAGAATTAGTGTGTATATTTTCAGACAATTACAGGGAAATAAATGGAACAAGAAAAAGACAAGATTTAGGGAAAAAGGGGATACATTGGAAGAAAATTCTCACAGTAAAAATATAGAAATACGTTAACACATATGAATAATTACAATTTTAAAGGAATAAATATGTTATTAGCATGTAAAAATATGCCACAATGAAACCCATTATATTCTGTGTAGCTAAAATGCACTAATTAAACAAAAAAAGCAAGTCATAGACTATATGCAGTAAATAGTAGAGAGAGAAAAATAAGAAAAAATCCAGCACCGTGCTTTTCTGAAGAGACAACATAGAAATGTTGAAACTAAACATTGGAAAAAGCTAAATTAGATAAATGCAAACCCCAAGACATAGAGTATACCTATATATTCTCTTTTGTTTACACAGATTTTTAAGGCAAAATAAAGTCTTTAAATATAAAAAGAAAAAAATATTAAATTTGTTCAAAGGAATAACAATTTTTGGTAACAATTTTCAATAGAAGAATGAATAACTATACCATTATAATGAAATACTTTAACATGCAACAATTAATAATTGATTGTACAAGAAAAAAATCAATAGGGTATGGAAAATGTTCACAACACAATGAATCAATTTTATCTCAAGGACACATAAATATGTAAGAATGGGAATGTACATATTCCTTTTAAATATAAATGGAAGATTTACAAAAGTTGACCACATATTAGAGCATATCTCAACAATTTTTTAAATAGTTATGTCATAAAGACCACATTTGCCAAATGCAACAAAATTAAATTGGAAATAAAATATTAAAAGTTAACTAAATACTGCCCTCACATATTTTGAAATTAAAAACATAACTAAAAATTTTTCATGTCAAAAAAGAAATAAAATTAAAAATATAAATTACAGTTGAATCATAAAAAAAACTCTTCATGACAAAACTTGAGCTATTGGTATCAGAAGGAATATATAAAACTTTATAAGCATATACTAGAAAAAAGAAAGGCAAATGAAAAAGCTTATCTTCCAAGGTGAAAATTCAGAAAAAAAAATAATAGTCCATAGATTATAAAGAAGGGCATTAATGAAAGAGAAAAAGGCAAAATAAAGTCTATAAATACAAAAATGTAATCCTTAAAAAGACTAATAAAATGCATAAACATCTAGCAATGTATTATAGTTGGAAATCAGGCACCCCTAAAGCTCCTGTGTTAATACAAGAATGTTCATATTTGAAATGTTTGGATTGTGAGAACTGGGACCAGTCAGTCAGCGCAGTTTGAATTGTTTGACTGGGTGGCAACTGTAGGCAGACAGGATGTAGCTGGAGGAGGTGGCCCTCTAGGGGTGGGCCCTGGAAGAGTACATCTTCCCTGTGACAGGAGACTTTTCGCTTGAACTTTGGGTAATGCTGGAACCGATAAAACTATGGGACTCCTGGAGATTAACTAAATGCATTTTTCATTGTGAGATGAATATGGGCTTTTGAGGGCCCAGAGGTGCAATGTTATGGTTTAGATATGAGGTGTTCCCTACGAAACACAGGTGTTAATGCCGGAATACTTGGAGGTAAAATGGTTGAATTATGGGAGTTGAGGCCTCATCAGTCCATCCTAGTTTGAATGGATTGACTGTGCTAATGAACATGAGCCACGCTGCCAAACTGAGGCAACTACTGCAGTTCTTTCTCACTCCAATTCTTGTGATTACGCCAGAAAGATTTCAGACATGTCATTCAGAGTCGCAGGCATCCCTTTATTGAAGGGATTGGAAAAGAGAAAAGGGGAGGCAGAAACACCGTTCAGAGAGGAGAAGGATGTGTGCCTCTGCTGCCCTCCAGTTTTATTGATGTTCCTAGGGTAGATTCCAGAGAGTTCCTCCTCTTGACTTTTGACTGACAGCAGGAAGGCCCCAGACTTTCAAGTCTCCACTGTTCCACTGTGCATGACAACTCCAGGTCACTTTGGCCCTTCCTGACTGGTTTTAATTGGAACCCATTCTTACCGATTTTATCATTAGGGGGAATTATCCTTATATCTCTGAGTTCTGGGACCTGGTCAAAGGTCACAAAAGGCCCCCACTTCAGGGTGACTTGTGTTCTTTTTATCTGCATTTCAGGCTTGCATTTCTCCTGCAGATGAGAGGGTTTTTTTTTTTTGTTTTGTTTTTTTTTGTTGTTTGTTTTTTCTGAGCAATGTAACATATCCTGTTGAGTTAAGCCAGGGAGAACAGGGAGAAGACTGCAGGCAAATTGCTTTTTTTTTTTTTTTAAGAAAAGATAGCATTTGGGATCAGCACAAGGGGCCCAGTTTATGGAGTTATTCTCTTAATCTCATGTTCTCACTGCCTATTCCCTATCAACCATGTGCAGGTGGTGTGACTAAAGAAGGAAGATACCTGGCGGTGTGCCCTCAAAGGGTTGTTCTTCCCTGTTGCCCCTTTCACCTGCCCCCTCCTTCCTGGCTGCAATGTTCTCAGCTGCTTCCCTCTACCACGCCCTTCGGCCATGATGCGCTGCCTCTCCTTGGGCTCAGAGAATGTCCAGCCAACCATGGATTAAACCTCTGAACCATGAGTCAACATAAACTTTCCCACCTCTAAGTTGTTCTTGTTGAGTATTTTGGTCACAGCAATACAAACCTCACAATGCTTATCAAGAAAGAATTAAAGAAAGCACAAATAAACTATGTTAACAACAAAAGAGGGAACTTAGAGCATACTTAAAGAAAATACTTCAAAGATTTTATGAAATAAGTTTGAAAGCTGTAACTGAAATGCTCAACTTCCAGCAAAATACAGCTCACAAAAGTTAATCATAAACAAATAAAACCCCCAAAGAGTCCAAAAAACAACCAAAAAAATTCAATAAGTAGTTAAAATCTTTCCACAAGAAAGCAGCTAGCCCAAATGATTTTACATGTGAGTTCTACCAGAGTCAATATAGAAAGAATTTCAAATATTTACATCCATACCAGATTACACCAATAGAGAAGTCTGTCCATTGGATTCTGAGTAACATAACCTTGATATTAATTATTGACAAGGACAGTGTGATAAAAAATACAAGCTATCATAAATGGATATTGCTAAGTTCATTTTGCTTCCATAAAAATATCTTTCTATGTTGTAGGAGCTAGAAGAATAAAGACTACATTTCTCAGACTCCCTTAGTGGTGGTGTTTTGAACATCTGTCAAGTTCCTCATTGATATTCTCTCATGAGAGATTTAGAAGGTGCAAGAGATTTTCTTGTAGCTGTTAACTATTTCTGCTGATTATGCAAGGATCCATAACTTCTGCAGCTTTGGATGTACATCCTTCAGCTTCTGGACAGTTATAGATGGCTTCAGAAATGAAATGGATGCTCCAGACTTAATTGGCATAGCTGCAATGATGTATCGATGTGGTAGTTCTCTTAATGGGACACTTCTATTTTCTGTGTATTTTGGAATATTTTGGAATATTTTGTATATTCCAAAACATACAAAACTTGCTCTTTTCATATGCCAAGGATTATGTAAGTCCCTAATTTTCTATATAAAATCCCTGACTACTTATAAAACATAGACTTGTTTGTTTCCTGCACTGACCCCTGATTGATATCAAGGAAAGATTCACTCATAAAGGGAGATGCAAATATCCCAAACAAACTATTAACAAGCTAAATTATGTTTATTTCCAAGGATGCAAAAGTGAATTTACATTAGAAAGTATATTAATGTAATACACCACATTAAAAGATTAAAAATATATATATTTATCTCACCAAGTACAGAGAAATCACTTGAAAATATTCAACATCTTTTCAGGATGCTAACCTAAGGAAACATGAAATTGAAGGTTATCATTACTAAAAACCCAATATAAATACTTTTCTAAATGATAGTAAATTAGAAGTTTCATTTTAAAAGTCAGAAAGAAGAGAAAACATTCATGCTTGTCACTTTTGTTTAATATTAAAGTGGGGAAGTTATATGAATGATATATATATATATATATATATATATATACATTGATATAGATGATAGTTGCATTGAAGATAATATAATTATTTCCTTAGAAAACGAAAAATCTACACAAATATATTAAGAGTGTTTATTATGTTTAATGGCTGAAAAATCAGAATTAAAAACTGCATTTCTAAATATCAAAAGTTAGAAATTATCAGTTAAGCAACATTATTACAGATAGAAATACAAAATTAAAATGCAAGGAACCTAGGAAGAAATACAACAAAAAAATTTTTAAGGTCTTTAGAATATGACAAAATTTTATCAAAAGATTAAAAAATGAATTGAGTTAGTTACTATACTAATGAAAAATAGATTCAAATTTCTTACATTTATCCATAGATTTCATAAAATTTTGGCCAAATTTTTAGAAGCATTTTTTTTTTTTTTTACAGAATGTATTGTGTTAAGTCTAAATACAGGACTATTTGAAGAAGAACAAGCAGGGAGATACTTCTGAGTTGATGTAAAAATTTAGTATAAAATTATAATAATTCAGATGCTATAGTATTGAACTAGTGGTAAATAAATTGAACAATGGAACAGAATAGATATTTCAGAAAAAAAATCAAACATGGAAATGTGATGTATGATAGAATTGACATTGCATATCCACAGGTAGAAAAGAAGTCCTAGTAATAAAGATGTACTGGATGGTATGGAGAATGTTAGGGTTTATAAACAAGTCAGGATGGCGCCTGGCATTTTGCCAGAGGAAATGGTTTGTGAGGTAACGCCAGCAAGCCATTAAGTGTGGAGATTCCTTATTGGTTGACTGCTGTTATCTAGTTTATGTTAATTAAGATAAGCTGTGTGGAATGTATATATACCACTTCAGTCCTACAATAAACGGCTCCCTCTCCTGCTGTATCAGTGTACACAAGTTGCTTGTCAAACCCCGGTTATTTTGCTGCAGCCGGACTGTGGCAGGAGAAAATGTACTTAGACCTCTTTCTCACTCTTTAAGCAAAATTTAATTCACTTAAGTTGCAAAAAAGTTATTTAAATGTGAAGGGCAAAATATTAAAACTTTTAGAAGAAAATGTATAAGAATATATCTGTGCTATGATTTGGAATGTCCCCCAGAGTCTACTTGTTGAAGGCTTGGTCTCTAATGCAGCAATGTTCATAGGTAGAGCTTTGGGAAATGATTGGATCATGAGGGCTCCAAACTCATCAATGGATCAGTCCATTTGTAGGTTCATAGGTGAATGGTAAATCTGTAGGAAGTGGGGGCCTAGTTGGAGGAGATAAATCACTGGGACATGTCCTGGATGGGTATATCTTGTCTCTGGTTCTTCTTTTATCTCTCTCTCTCTCTCTCTCTCTCTCTCTCTCTCTCTCTCTCTCTCTCTCTCTCGCTGCCCAGGTGCTCTGAGATGAGCAATCTTGCTCCACCACACACTTCTGCCATGATATTCTGTCATACCACAGGCCCAGAATCCGTGGAGCCAGCTGACTATGGACTGAACCCTCTGAAACCATAAGCTGAAATAAATATTTTCTTCTTTAAGTTGTTTTCCTTGGCAACAGAAGGCTGACTAATACAATTTGTAATTTCAAGGGAATGAATGTTTTCTTACAAAAAAAAATCTGTTTAGTTTGCCATAAGAATGTGTTTTTATCAAAAGATGTATGAAAAAGTGAGAAGGGAAGTTATAAAGTGGAAAAATGGTTGCAACACATTAACTGAAAAAAAAAGTATATGGAATATGTAAAGAACTCCCAAAGTCAATCAGAAAAAAGCAAACAATCCAACAGAAAAGCAGGCAAAAGACATGAACAGGTATATCACAAAAGAGGAAACAGAATGGTCAATAATCATATGAAAAGATAAACAATCTCATTATAATTTGGGAGAGTAAATATTCAGGGCACAATAAAATGAAATTTTTTACCTACTAGAAACACTGAAGAAACATTCTGCTTATTTTTTTTTAATTCATAGAAGTAAACATTGATGACATACATGCAGATAATTGTAAAAAAAATACTTATTATATTAATCCATTTTAGTTCTTCAGCCTTAACAACTTACAACCAATTTTCAACACTGAAATTTCACTTCTAAGTACACCCTTGGCAGAAATGTTGCACATTTCTGTATGAACAAGAGTGTTCATAGTAGTCCCTGTCTCTGATAGCAAAAAGCTAGAAACAACTAAAAAGACATGTAAGAAAAGAACAGATGTGCAATTATGTATTTAGCTCAACCAAACTGACATGCTTCTTTAAAAGTTTTTGCTACTACAATCAAAACAGCAATCAGAATCTGTGTATGTCTCATTGTGCACAAAGGCAAGCATTTCTCCAAATCTGAAGTGTAGATATAGGTATGGATTTAATGGGTTGAAGCTTATATATATCTTCAACTTTACTAGGTATCAACAAATTATTCTCCAATGCTGTCGTACAGATTTACACTCCCACTAACAGTGGGTGAGAATCCATATTGCTCCTTGTCCTATGGACATTATTGTTAGACATTTTCCCTTTCCTAAACTTGATGGATAAGCAATGCTATCTTGTTTTCAAATGACTTCACATTGCTTTGAGTTCCAATGAATTTGAATACTTTCATCAATTTACCAGTCACTTACATGTCTGCTTGAATCATTTTTTTTGCATAATCTTTTCCCATTTCAATTTGGTTATTTTCTATTTGTCTTGATTTATAAATGACTAATAAATTCACCTTTGATTTATAAAATTATACTGTTAAATGTTAGTTTTAACCTTTTCCTAGACAATATAAGATTCTTAGAACACCTTAACTTTTGACATATATGCAATTGTGCTATTGATTTCAATTCCATGCATATTTTAAACCTTACAAGACAATGCTTTTTATTGCATTCTACAGACAAAATTTTATTTGTATTTATTGGTATTCACCACTTTTATTGCTTTTCATTCCATTTTGCATTTCTGACCTTGCTCCCAAATTCACATTTGTTTTTCCCAAGTTATTTATTTTGCTGTCTAATTTGAAAATTTCATTATCAACATTCATGAGCTGATATGAGCTGCCTCCAGTACTCCATTATTTCCATTACTGTTTCCTGGAGTTGAGACACCCATGGATTCCAGATGTCAATCATGGCTGATAAACACACACACTTTTAATACATTATTAAATTTTACTTGCCTTCATTTTATTTAGAAATTCCATAATGGTTTTTCATAACTTTCATAATTTTCTTTCTCAGAACTATTCTTGTGGGGTTTTGATATCAAGATTGTAGCTATATAAGGTCTTGTAGAGTCTAGAGATTTCAATTATTTTCCTGTTGAGGTTCAGAATATGTCATCATGAATATGATGGGGAATCAGAATATGCCACCCCCAAATAAGCCACTTTGGTGTATTGATTACTTTGAACTAAAAGCCAAAGCAGAAAAAAAGTCTCTGCTACTCCCTCAAAAACCTAAAATAAAATACAAACTTCCCTTTTATAAAGGAAATATAAATCCACAAAGCAAATTTTGACTAGTAAAGGTGTAAGACAGCTTTTATCACCTTACAGACTTTTATTTGCATACCAAGGTTGCCTTTATCCAGAGCACATGTCTTCCCCTCACCCTCACATAAACTCTGAACATTCTGTGTAAGATGAAAAATTAATAAATATTCAATTAAATTTTCTTCTAGTTTTTCTATGGCTTAAAAATACTTTAGTTTAATATTTTAGTTTCTGTAAAGTTAATGTATAGGTTGAAAGGAATATCAAAATCCATGTATAAATTGATTTTTTTCAAAGTTTCTAATCAGAATGTTAAAATGAATAATAAAAGTTATTGGATCCCACTCCCTGTTTTAAAATAAATTTAACAAAAATTGTGTTAAATCTTAGGAAAACCATTTCACAAATCTTCACTAATAGGACTTAATTGTTTTATCCTTAAAAACACATACAACCAGTGGGGGGAGGGGGAGAGAGAAGTTCAGTGGATTAGACAAAGGGGAAGGAAGGAATGAAGGGAAGGGGTGGGGGATAGGAAGAGAAAAGACAGTTGAATGAATCTGACTTAACTTTCCCATGTACATATATGAATATACCATAGTGAATCTCCACATTATGTACAAACACAAGACTGAGATCCTAATTAGAATAAGATGTATTCCATGTTTGTATAAAGATGTCAAAATATACTCTACTATTGTGTACAACTTAAAACAATAGGAAAAAAGGGGGAAAAAGAAATTATAACTCTTTTTATTTTTATTTTTTATTTTTGGTGGTGTTGGGGAGTAAAACATCTTTTAAGAATGAAAACAAAACAAAACAGGTAATTCAGTGTATGACGGAGGCCTTTGTCTTCTATCCATTTGTGTCTCTTCTTTGAAGTTCCCTTGTGTCCATTACACCTGCCATACCATGTATTGGCCTAACCTTAGAGACAATACTCTTTTTTTCTCTCTCTCTCTTTCTTTCTTTCTCAGTGTTTCTGGAAGAGTTGAACATATTTAACAGGAAACGTAATAAAAACTAGGCAGAAAATACTTTTTAAAAATAAACAAAGAAATATAATTAGCCTTAAAGTAATCATTTTGCAAACTACAGGTTTTGGAATGAAAGATCATGGCACCCAAATCCTTCCTAATCCTCATTATTATTACCTCTCAAGAAAATAGATCATATAAGAACACTAGTCATTTTGAAATGAAATGTAACCCACCCTGGACAGAACTCATATGGATCTGTTTGTTCAATCCCCCACTTCACCATCCCAAAGTAAATAAGAGAAAAAATGTCTACTACTTTCCTCAGCCATTCTTTCTTCTATTGCTTTTCCCCTCTCTCTTTAGAAAGGAGGCAAATTTCCCTATGTCCTTTCTTGGATAAAGGAGACAGAACAACTCCAAGAGCAGTTCTTTGTGGAAATGAGGGACAAAAATCTCCATCCCTGACTAGGCTCAGAGGACTTCCCTTCACTGTAGGCATGTACCCGGTAATCAATGACTTGGAGTCTTCTAAAAAGAATCCAAGCCATGGTTCTCACTCCCCTGGGGAAGTTTTGCCCTCCAGGAGACAGGGGGCAAAATCTGCAGACATTTCTGATGGTCACCGCTGTGAAGCTGCTACTACTAGCTATCTCTAAAAGGGAGAAGCCAGTCCTGTTCCTGAACATCCTACAATACACCAAAGAATTATCCAGGAAAAAAATGTAAATGGGGCTGAGGTTAAAAAACCTTGCATTAAAACTTTAAAACGTTAATAAATTTTAGATGACTGGTAGAGATTGCAATTTTAGTGATTATATATTTTAAAGTTTTAAATGAGTAACCTTTGTACGTAGGAATTCAGCATACAATTAAATAATTTATCTTGAAAATGAAAAAGAAAGTGCCTTTATCTTCTGAATTCTCTGGACATGCATGCATAATTTATGGATCCAGTAAAAATGTGTGTGTGTGTGTGTGTGTATACCTGTGAACGTTAACCTGATTTTCTGATTTTTCAGGTCCCTACAGATCCTTTCTCTTCTAGCTACCAGTTCCTATTGGCTGAAATGTACGGTGGAGATTGCAAAGAAAGGGAAAAGCCCCTGATGCTTCCATAGGCTGGGTAAGGTGGACAGCATGTTTCCTCATCTAACAGGTCCCTTAGAACCAGGGGCCCTACTTATGACCTTGTGCCACACTCTTCTGGTGTTGACTCGACCTCTGGGCTTTCTATTTCAGTGATCCTGGCAAGACCACAGCCTGCTAAATCTTCCTGACCTCCACAGCCAACTCTCTGAACTTCAGACACCATTTGCAGTCCTGAGAACTGCAAAGTTCAAGGAGGTGGAGAAAAAGCAGTGCAGGGGGCCCACTCTGGGCACTCACATGGTCTCTTCCCTGTGGGCGGCCATCCTCGCACGTGATTTGAGTTACCTCCCTGGCTGGGTGAGAGGCGCTTAGGCACAGCTGTGTCAGAGCTTTCCCCACCCTTCTCCAGGTCCGAGGGCTTGTCTGTGCAGAGATGTGTCTGGCCACTGCCCGGAAGACCCAATTGTCGCCCCTGACCTTGGGATGCTGTCCCCATTAACCTTCATTGGATGGGTTTTCCCTGAAATTTTTTGTTCCCCAATAAAAGTCCACTCCTTGGCATGTTCTGTCTCGCTAGCCTCTTCAGTAAACCTCGCTACCGCATTAGGTGGCTGGAGTTTGGAGCTAGGAAAAGCGTCCTGGGAGCTGGTTTTAAAGGTAATTAGAGTCTGGTCTCTTTAATTTCAAACTCCCTAGCGTTTACTTTTTTAAATGAAGCCAGCGCTGGTGGCATGGCTGACTTCCCAAGTCCTCCTGCCATGCTCTGTGGCTCATTGTGGGTGGGTGGGGGAGGTCTGGTAGTCCTCTGGTTGGGAGAAGGTCCTGCAAGACATGGCCTGCCTCGCAGGGTACAGTGCCTCCTCTCTGTGAGTGATCCTGCCTTCCTTTCTCCAGCCTCCCCGGGATGTTCTAGGCTTGCTAGCAGGTTTTCTCTACCTTAACACCAACGCCCTTGGAGAGAGCTCCTAGCAGCTTCCCTATACCAACTGAAAGGGTGGGAAAATCAAAATGACAAGAAGCACCCTGTTCCTCATATATTTCTCAAAACTATCTGGGAATCAGAGTTCCAAATAGGACTGGCCAGGCCAGGCTCTCTTTGCTTCTGTAGGGTTTGGGAATGAGATACACAGATAGACACATACCTAAACCCTCCGTCAAACTTCTCTGCCCTGCCCAACTTCTCTGCCTTTCCAATTCCCCTGGACTTAGGGCCAAAGATCCTTGCTGAGTCTGTATACATTTCTTTTTCATTATTTCTGTTTACCTGGGTGGCAACTTTTAAATTTAAAAGCCAAGAGTTTAGTACATTTCATCTTTGCTATAGAAAGTTTCTAAAACAGCCATTCTCAATCTTGGAAACACACTGATATTACCTAGAGAGTTCTCAAAAAATAAACTAGTATACCTGGGCTGTGGAGTCCAAATATCAGAAATATCACAAAGCCCTTTGTCAGGTGCTCATGCACAAGGAAGCTGGGAACTAGAACTTCAGAAACATGGGTACCCAAAGGGATGGTAAGGAAAGAGCACATAAATAAATATCTCATGTAATATCCTGTCACAAAATCCAGAAAGGCAGGCATATGGAGCCTAAGAAATTTGCTTTAGATTGCACAGCTAGTAATTTTTCAGAATGGGAATCTAACAGAACCCCGAGGCCCTTATTCTCCTTCTAAGTTTTACTAAGGTTGGTTTATGGGCCAGAAGAGTGTACTTTATCTGTCCTTCGGACTCCTTCCTCCCATTTCTGTCATGCTCACCTCCCATAGGTGAGCCTGGCACAGTATATTGTGAGTGATCTGGAACTGGTTTAGGCAAGGACTATTGACGCACAGCATCCATTGGGCTATTGAAGTCTCTGCCAGGTCACCTCCTAACACTGACTTCCTCAATAAGACTTCTAAAGCACAAGAAGTAAAATCAAGAATCAATAAATGGGATGGTATCAAAAAAGCTTTTACACAGCAAAGGAAACAATTAATAATGTGAAGAGAGAGCCTGCAGAATGGAAAAAAAAATCTTTACCACATGCACCTCAGTTAGCATGTTAATTTCTACAATATATAAAGAACTCAAAAAATATAGCACCAAAAATTCAAATAACCCAATCAGTAAATGGGCAAAGGAACTGAACAGATACTTGTCAGTAGAAGAAATATGAACAGTCAACAAATATATGAAAAATGTTCAACATCTCTAGCAATTGGGAGAAATTCAAATTAAACTACACTGAGATTTCATCTCACTCTAGTCAGAATGGCAATGATCAAGAATACAAGTCAAAATAAATGCTGTCGAGGATGTGGGGGAAAAGGTACACTTACACATTGCTGGTGGGACTGCAAATTGGTGCAACCATTCTAGAAATAAGTATGGAGATTCCTCAGAAAACGTGGCATAGAGTCACCATTTGACCCCGTTATCCCATTCCTAGGTTTATACTAAAAGGACTTAAAATCAGCATACTCCAGTGAAACAGCCACATCAGTGTTTATAGCAGCTAAATTTCCAATAGCCAAGCTATGGAACCAAACTAGATGCCCTTCAACAAATGAATGGGTAAAGAAATTATGGTATATATACACAATGGAATATTACTTAGACATAAAGAAGAATGAAATTGTAGCATTTGTCAGTAAATGATGGAACTGGAGAATATCATGCTAAGTGAGATAATCCAGTCCCAAGATACCAAAGGTTGAATGTTCTCTCTGATATGTAGATGCTAACTCATAACATGGGAGGGTAGGGAGAGGAAGAATATAAGTCTATTGAATTAGACAAAGGGAAATGAAGGGAATGAAAGAGAGGGGAATAAGAAAGTAGAATTGATTGGACATAACTTTCCTATCTTTATATATGAATACATGACCAGGGTAACTCCACATCATGTTCAACCACAAGAATGGGGATCCTAATTAAAATAAGTCATACTCTATGTATTATAACATGTCAAAATACACTCTATATGTGTGTCTAAAAATAACAAATTTTTAAAAATTCAAGGAAAATAAAAGATCATCCCCTGAGTGATCTAGAATTCATTGACCAGTTCCATTTCTGCTCAGTGACTTCCACATAGAGTAGTTAGCTATAAGAATAATGAATAGGAGGGATAAGATGACTGTGTGAGTAAGCTTTCAACAAGTTAAGGAAATTCACCATTATAAATGATAAGGAAAAGAAAGGATACAAAATATGAACTCTTCCTTTTGATAATGTGTTGACTTCAATAACCTTGGCTAAACACTGTTTTAGGGGCTCATACAACTTACCTGGTTAATATCTTCATCTTTCAAGTCTCGGCTGAATTGCAAAGCACCCTTCCTTTATCTGCTCTTACCAGTCTCAGTTAGGAGGCCTCCCTCTGTGCACCCAAAATGCAGATTCACCTTAGGCAGGCCCTTACCACAAGGTATTGCTTCCTAAGGGATCTGACTTTCCCTCCTTTTCAAAAGATCATGAAGGGTTAAAAAAAATGTCCTTCCTCTATATCCTAAGCATCTAGCATAGTCTGCCTCACAGGAGATGTTCAATAACTATTTCTGAATTGATACTAATGTTTTATAATTTAAACAATGATTAAAATATTAAAAACGATCAGTCAGAAAAATGAGTCACAGTGTGGATGAAAGTTTGATGACTCAAGTTAGAAAGTCATTAACTATTTTTAGCTCATTTTAACAGCTGGTAGTCAACCCTAACCTGGTATTTAGTTTCCAGGGTTAAGAAGACCAGAACAACTGAATAGACTCTAAAAGTGATTTAATCACTCAGTCATTACTTCATGCATGCCTGGTCACTATCACCAAGTTATCCAAAATTCCTGGGCTTGGGATTATATACAAAATAGTACTGACATGTTTGTACATGTGTCAGGAAACCTCGAATATAATTTCTTTCAAATAAAAATGCAAGGGCCCCTTAATGTCCATTAGTCTATTCTTTGAGACTAACTTGGGCATGGATACAATATAACCTTCTGGTTGTTTGCTTTCCAGAGATGAATTTGTACAAGACTCTTTGGCAGGAATCATGAGAGATGAAATACAATATACATGCTCAACCCTACTGGCCTTTATCTCTATTTTAAGAGAGAACAAGAACAGCAGCTCCCTAGATGGCAAACTATCCCAGGCCCAGTGAAAATAAAAACTATACTGTATTCACAGATGAAATTTGTGTAGATATTGAAAAGAATGAAGATCTGTAACAGCTAAAGACCAGTGGGAATGAGACAGCAGCTAACAATTCTTATTTTCTTCCATGATTTCTAATCATATATCAGACAACCTTCAACAGGACTGTGGGTTTCTTTCTAGTCTTCTCTGAAAACACGAATGCCTCTCAACCTATGAGGACAACCTACTGCTATTGGATTAGAAAATAAACACATACAATGCTTATTTCCCGTAGATTCCATATTCATGAATTTCCCTTCTCACTAAAAATTGTTACAACAAAGTCCATAATCCCAGCAGTCTTCACTGGAATTTGGAATCATGGACAAAGATCCCCCCCGCCCCCCAATGCATAGGCTTTCCCCAAGATCAAACAAGACTGCTCAGCCTTCTTGTTTCAGTTTATATTCCATGAACAAGCATCCCTTTCCCTAGCCTATAAATAGGCCATTTTGAAGATTTATTTGTAATTTTACTGTTTAAATGGCACCCATGTGTAGTATGAAGCGCTGTCTAGTGTTCCTAAGTGCAGGAAGGCTGTGAAGAGCCTCTCAGAGAAAATACAGACATTTCATAAACTTAATATACTTTGTTTCAGTTCTAGGTAAGTGCTTTTGGCTGTTTGCTCAATGTTAACCAATCAACAACATATATTAAGCAAAGTGTCTTTAAACAGAAATAAAACAAAGTCATGTACTGATCAGTTGTCAAAAACATTGGACCCAAGGCTTGCAAGAATCTGTGTATCTCGGCTCGGAGTAATGGTTCATTATTGAAAGCCCACACTCCCCTCCTTTCTCACGGGGTATTTTCCCATTGTACTGCCCTGCACCGGTTTGGTTTGAGCCAGGCATTTCCAGTGCCAGAAGTGGGCGCCTTTCGCCAGCTGTGCAGGGCGGCCGGCAGGTGGCGCCGAGCTCCGCACTCTTTGCAGCGTGGTGTGGACCGGGTGGACTGGAAGGGGCGGAGGTAACAGAAGCGGCCAGTGGTGGCCGCTCGCAGTCCCCCACCCCCTCCACGTAGCTCTGGAGACAAGCGCCTGGAGAGGGCGCGAGCGACTGGGCCAGCTGTGTTCCGAGCTCTGCACCGCTGCATCTGCTTTGCTAAGCACCCGGCGTCCCTGCCGCGCTCAGTTCGAAGTCGGCCACCATGGAGGCGCAGGCACAAGGTGAGTGGTCGCCGATCGCCCCCAAGGGTCGACTCTCGAGGCTCACGTGGAGGCGCCTTTTCTGTATCACCTAACTTTGCCTTCGGACAGAACGGTTTGGTGCCATCCTACGCGTCCGGAACTCCGCTCCTACGCGCGCCTTCGGAATACGCTTTCTTGCCAAACTCAGCATTTGCTGTGGGGTTGGGGATCTGTGAAGGGGCCATGGTTCAATAAATGGAGCGGTCTGTAGGCAGGAAACGCTCTAGTGGAATGTCCTAACCCTTTCCGCAGTCAGTCTCCCTCAACCTGGCGGGTACCCAAAGGACCTGTTGTCTAGGGTCCGGGATCAGCCAGCGTTCCCTTCCCATTCCTGTCCCAGGAGTGGGGAGAGAGCGCGGCTTCTCTCCACCCAGCTGTGGGCTCGCGTGCTGCGACTCCCAAATGGAGAGGCTAGAGGGGCGCACGGTGAGGTGGGGTCTTGCTTGGGGATCGGCCTTCCAGGGGAAAGTGAGTGGTACCAGCCCCCTGACCTCAGCAAATACACAGGTGTGCCGTGGGTTCCAGCCGTAAGGGAGTGATCTCTTCCTCGGCAGCCGCTCTGGGCCCCAGGCCGGTGTTTGGCAGTCCTCTCCGCGCGCTACCCGGGCCACCGGCTGGCGGAACCAGCGGTGGCTTCACGAAGGGTAGCTTTATATTTTTAGGGTCACCATTGAACAAGGGTTGGGAAGATCCTATTGAATCGTCCAAGAATGGAAATCAACGCACGGTGGAAAGGGGTAGAAGTGGGCGGCTCTGGAGCCAGGGACAGGTAGGAAGGAAATTGACTCCGGAGTCAACACTGGGAGCCACCCTCCAAAGGAACGGGTTGCGGAGTTCAACCTGTACCACAGTCTTGGCCACCTTTCTTCAGGCTGCAGGGAGGGGGTGTGTTTTTTAAACATAAATAAAAGTCCATCTAAAATGAAGACCCCATGCACGCGCCCTCTAGGGGCAGAAGCGTCTTGAAGGAGGGCGATTTGGCAGTGTCTTAAGTCACCCAACAGGTTTGCTGCCGACTACAAAGGTCTGAAGAGCAGGAATTTTCTTTGATTCCATCAGCCAAGATCCTGCTCAGAAAGCTGAGGCTTTCAGTATTCCTCTCCTGTTATGTAAATAGGAAAGGGGAATTCACCCAAGGGTGAACCTTGTTCCAATTAAAGAAAAAGTTATTCAAGGATGTTTGTGACGGCCCGTTAAGGAAAACTGTTCAGGACTATGGAAATACTGTGGGGACCTGTGGGACAGGGTTTGGGCTCAATTCCAAGTATGGCATGAGCAGGTGGGAATGTACAGCCAAGGGGCAGTGTGGGAGTCTGTGGGTGGAAGATTACTAAGAGAGAACATCAGAGGTAAAGGGAACTTTGGCTAAACCCATCCAAAAGGATTCTTGCTGAAACCTGGCCAATGTGATCAGTTATCATGTGGGGGGATAGTGGAGGGACCTGGCCAGATATTGATGATGATCAGGTATGGAGGATGGGGGGCCTCTGACTAAACTGGTTTAGTAGTTCTTTGGTACAACTGAATTTTACAAGGGAGAGCACAGATCAGCCTAGGGAAGGTCCAGAAGCCTGATAAAATTGGCCAAGCTGAAAGTCTTTGATATTGGTTAAAGAGGTCTACTTGAAGGCCTTCACAACTGAACTGAAGCAGGCAGAACAATATTGGAGATGCCCAACCTGATTTTGCAGATTAGAATTATTTGGAGATACTCAAATACATTTGTCCCAGGGTATCAGTGAGAGATTGGTTTCAAGACCCCCAAAGAGACTAAAATCCAGGGCTACTGTAGTTTTTTATATAAAATGGTATCGTCTTTGGGTGTAACCTATGCATATGCTCCCAAATATTTCAAATCGTCTCTACATCACTAATATTACCTTATACAATACAAATGCTGTGCAAATCATTGTTATACTTTCTTATTTAGGAAATAATGACAATAGAAAAAAGTCTGTACATGTTCCAAAAAAATTTTTTAAAAAATATATTTCATCCATAGTTGATTGAATCCAAGGAAACAGACACCTGTAAATATGGAAGGCCCCTGGATTCACCCTGGCTGACCCCATACCAATCAAATCAGAATCTCTGGGGCCTAGGCATGGGTATACATGAAGGCTTTCCAGGTGATTCTGTTATTCAATGAGGTTGTAGAACCTCATTGGATAGAACTTTTTTGAGTGGGGAGAGCTAAATGAAAAAATTAATTCTATGATTTCCAACATATTATAAGCTTCTACCTTCAGCATAGTTTATTTTAGAATTATCTGGAGCAGGGATGATGTATCTTTGTACCTCTTTCTCTTTGCGTCTCTTAATCTAGAACAGAGATGTGTGAGGTTCAGCAGGCATCTGCTGACCAGATGGCTTCTTGCACTGCTGAGGAGACCACCAGGGTGGTATGGAAATTATTTGTACATGTAATTCAGAAAATGCAATAGTGGGTCCTAAAAACTTTCTCACCAGTGAAATTCTGCAAATATGTTCTTTAAATTTGTGAAAGACTAGATTACTTCCATCAAAACAAGACATTCTAGGGAGTTGGCAGGATGGGAACATGAAGGAGGATTACCAGTGGAAAGATTCATCGAGAAGGGCTGGAGATGGATTGGAATGAGAAGTCCACAGAGGAGGGCATTTCCAGTGACTTTCCACTGGAACTGAGGAATTTTGCTTTCATAGTCCCCGGTGTAAAATGGTTTGGATAAGATTTTTGAACTTATGGTGGAGACAGAGTGATATGCATTTTGAACTTTGATCTTTTCCCATGATAGCAATAATGCAGTGTGGTGCTGTCTCCTGATGTCGGGTGGTGGCAGTGAACTACAACTGCTAAACAGCCTCACAGTCACCTGGAATAACAGTTCACAATCTACAATGAGCTGTGTTGCTAAGCTGTGCTATTTGGTAGGTTAGGTGGATTAAGTGCATTTTCAATTTAGGATATTTTTAGTTTATGAAGATTTCTTGGTATATAACACATCTTGGAAAAGTGAATTTGGTTAAGAATATAGCATTTTCCTGATAGTCTTTTAAAATAAAAACTTCCTGATACGTTTTAACTACCTTTCAATTTTTTATTACTCTAGATTATAGTAGCTTTGTTATTTTTGCCTTTTCCAAAATCTTTAATGCTAAACGTAAAACTTCCCTTTAACACTTTTATGTATTAAAATTAATAGCTGGGCTGGGGATGTGGCTCAAGCGGTAGCAAGCTCGCCTGGCATGCGTGCAGCCCGGGTTCGATCCTCAGCACCACATACAAACAAAGATGTTGTGTCGGCCGAAATCTAAAGAATAAATATTAAAAAAAAAATTTTCTCTCTCTCTCCCTCTCTCTTTAAAAAAAAAATTAATAGCTGTATTAGTTTCCTATGGCTGATGCTATATATCACCACAAACTTGCTGGCTAAAAACAACAGATATTAATTTACAATTCTAGAGGACAGAAGTCTAAAATCGCTGTCACTGGGAAAAGTCACAGTGTTGGCAAGGCCAGACTCCCTCCAGAGAGTCCACAAAAGAATCTCTTCCTTGCATCTCTGAAGTTTCTGGTGGCTTCCAGCCTGCTCTGGCCACATCACCCAATCTCTGCCTCCATAGTACTTAGTCTTCTCCTGTCTGTGGCAAGTTCTCTTACAGAAGTACTCTAGTGTCTGCTTGTCTTGTACAGAAACACTTGTATTTTCATTTAGGATCCTCCTGGATAATCCTGAATAATTTCTCCATCTCAAGCTCTTAAAGTAAATCATATCTGTAAAAACCACTTTTCCATATAAATTAACACAGATTCCAGAAATTACAATGATGTCTCCTGGGGTCATTATTCAGCCTACTACAATAATAAGCTTTTCTTTTCAGGCATTCAACTCAGGAGAATTCTCAGAAGTCCATGAGTGACATAAAGTAATAAATATTGGATTATTCCTGTTTGCAAATTCCATTAAAATGAAAATGTTGCATTACCTTACATTATACTTTGCTCCTGGGACATTTATTTACTCTTATCTTGTTCCAGGAAGGCTTCAAACCACAGTACTGGAAAAAGCCACAGTACTGAAAAAAGCCAAAAAAGAATGTATCTAACAAAATTGTTGGAGGAGGTGGGGAGATCAAGAGGATTTGTCCTTAAAGCTACCCTAGCAATCTCTGTGTTAAATTTCTGTGGTCTAAAGTGGCAATCACATGAGGGTCTCTGCCTCAGTCACCTGCCTGGCTTGCTGTCTATTTATGAAGATGTTCACCATTAGTGCTATTCTAGAATTCCACCAATAACACCTGAAGCCACTTTTTAAATTTACTGAGTTACCATTCAAATAAGAGCACATAAAAGATGACTGCAAAAAGTGGATTTTTCAACCTTGTAATTTTACTGTTCACTGGGTGTTTATGAAATAAAATGTACTTTATTTTAAGTGAATGAATTAAATTAAGAGTTATCAATAATATACCAGGGAAGATAGCAGAACATTTTAATGCATTAGAAGGAAGCTTTGGGTCCTCAATGAATGATGCATTTTGAATAGTTTTTCACAGTATGAATTGTTTATAAATGTTGCATTTTTATGTGGAGAACAGGAAATGAAGCTCGCAGAAATAAAACCGAAGTCCACAAGAATACCCTCTTGTCACCAACATGTTGGGTCGTTTTCAAAAGGCAAAAATCTGGCACTTTGATATAGTCAAATAACATACCATATATTGAAAATGCATGTCTGTGTTATACTTCATATTCAAATTTGCCTACAGTTATTTGCATCTTGCCCAAATTACATTTGTCCTGACATATATCTAAAATATGGAATCCTCTTCAATCCCTTGGAAATTGCAAAACATATTTTTCTTTCAATTAGAAATTTCTCTTTTCAATCAAAAGCAAGAGTACCTTGTCAAGGATCTGGAAAGCAAAAATGATTCATTCAAAAGAAAACAACAATTTGGGATTAAGAAAGTGGGAGGGGATTTCATAGATTTCTCAATCTGAGAGTATCTAGCTGTTGGATATTTATGGTTTTTCACTGATTTCACTCCTCCCTTCCCCCCACATGAATGAGTCGAGAGCAGCAATAATAAGATCTAAAAACAACATTGCCTAAAAATAAATATTTCCTAACATTTTGACTTCCATAAAGGATTTGTTTCTACAGGAGGACCTTAGGGAAAGATGGCTTCCCTTTCTTAAGATTTAGAAATGACCAGAATGAAAACATAGTTCTCATTTTCTGTTATTATTTTTAAAAAATATGACAGGGCTCCTATAGGAAGTCTCAGGATATCCATGCTACCTTCAAAGTTTGTTTTACAGCATTGAAAGGCTCTCTTAAGCACTATAGGAGAGGAAATCCTTCCCTCTACCCTCTTTGGTTAACTCTCTGGAGCCTGGGAATAAAACTAGATCACCAGGAGGAAAAGCATACAGATTTATTTATTTTGAAATTTTGCTTGCACTGGAAAGAAGTGCATGCCTGAAAAGTGGTGAGATTTGAGAGTTTATATGCCATCTTCATCCGTGAAAGGGTGGAGAACAAAGGGTAAGATCAAGAGAACAGATGACTTTTAAAGATAAATTGACCCTTAGGAGAATGAATGGAGAATATTATAGTTTTGTCACAATGTCTAGGAGAGAAGAAAGAGTTGCTCCCAGTGAGGGGGATATATGACAGTTGAGTTCTTTTGGGAGATTGTTTTTAGGCAGATAAGGAATTTTAGAACTCAAATACCTTCAGCTTAAAATAATTCTTATGGCAAAGTGGCACATCTGGGAACGGCATGTCATAAGGCCTTTCAGCACTCACCCTGTGCTCACCTGACATGTGAAAGGCACTGCTGACAAGGGAAATATCTATTTATTGTTGGCCTATTACTTACCTGGCGTGGTTCTAGTCATTTTTCAGATGTTCCGTCGTTTCTCATAGCCCTTTCTTATGACACTGGCCCTCAAAGAAAGAAGCATATTCTTAGGATCAGGACTTGCAGTTTTCACTCTCACAGTTTACAGATATGTGGAAGTAATAACACACATTCAGATATTCTTCAAAACATGATTTTGCTATTTTCAAAAAAATCCACATACAGAAGATGTGAGAGGGCTGATGATTGCCTCATCCAGTGAGTGAGCCGTGCTCACTGATTGTTTTATGTACAGGAGAAACCCTTGAGACCCTAGTTCCTCCTTTCCAGAAATTGTTTTGGCTTCCATCGTGTAGGAAAGTCCTGGTCTCACAAGTAAGA
This sequence comes from Ictidomys tridecemlineatus, assembly GCF_052094955.1. NCBI lineage: Eukaryota > Metazoa > Chordata > Mammalia > Rodentia > Sciuridae > Ictidomys > Ictidomys tridecemlineatus. The sequence goes on along the minus strand of NC_135484.1, from coordinate 37,785,812 downwards.
AGTCTTATTTATTTGAAAGCGACTCTTACATTTTAAAAAAGGAGAGGGTTTGGGTAGCAGTTAACAGAGGCAAAACATCTGCAAAGAGATTCAGATATATGTTTGAAAGGAGTTGGTGTTACCTTATTTTTTCTATGTTGGCTTAATTATGGGGTTGTTTCTTTCCTTCATCAAGAGATCTCAGCAAAAAGATGAATAATATCAAGCACTGTTCTGAAATTTATGGTGCATAAGCATCTTTTTATAACTTTGGCTAATGGAGGGCAATGATAAATTTATATCTATCATTGATTTATATCCAATTCATTTAATGGTGTTGGAATTCACCATTAAATGCTTGTTTGCAATTACCCAGGAATTCACAACACATGAAAAAGTACAAAAACTACTGAGTGTAGAGATCTGATCTCAGGAAGACAAAGAACTTGGCACCAGTGTTCTGATGGATGCTTGAGCAGCACAAAGGGCTCAGTACCCTCTTCCCTCAGACGATGCCCTGAGGCCCATGCACAGAGGTCTCCCTTTTGTCCACCTCTGTACAGTTGACCTCTGTCCTTCTCAGATTTTTTTCTCTTCTTTTTATCCCTTTCCCAAGGCTGAGGGAAAATAAATATTTCATTTTAATGTAATAGGACCTAATAAATAAGTTGGGGACATTACTGGTGTCTTGTACTGGCTTTGAATTTGGTGACAAAGAAAATTAGTGTTCAGTTGTTCTCCCTGCCTCCTACCCCATACCAAATCCCAGTCTCAGTCCTCAGTCCTCATCTTGGTTGACCTGTCTGTGTTGCTTGGCACAGTTGCATGCTCTCTCCTTGAAACGCTGTGTTCACTGGGTTTCCAGGACACTGAACTCTCTTTGTTTTCCTCCTCTGTCACCAGCCTTCTCATCTGTGCTAACTGCTGGCAGTCCTTGACCTGCTTCTCTTGTCTGTCCACACTCGTTCTCTTGGGCATCTTCTAGTGACGCATGATTTTGAATTTGACCCATGTGCTAATAACTCCAAAATTTATTTTTCCAGCCTGGATCTTACCCCTCAACTTTAGGTTGCCTACTCGACTTGTCTGCACGAATATCTCATAAGCATCTTGAACTGGACCTGCCCAACACCCATCTCCCTCTTTCCTAAAGTCATCCCCATTTCTGTTTATGGTATCTTCATTTAAAATGCAAAAGCTCCAAACTTATCTCCCTCCCCCAGGTCTTGTTTTGTCTTTTTTCTTCACTGTACCCCACTTCCAGTCTGTCATATCAGCTTCACTTTCAAAACACATTTAGAGTTGAACACCATGCCACCATCTCTGCTGATATTGCCTCGGGCCAGACCTCCCACCTGGATTACTATGGGAGTTTTTGAACTGGTCTCTGCCTTGCCCTGGTCTCTCTTCAGTCTAATATTTTCAACAGAGAGGCCCGGAGTGATACTTTCAGTCATTCTCTAACTCACCACTCCTCCCTTCAGGAAACTCAAGTAACTCTTCAGTTCACTCAGAATCAATGGCAAAGTCTTTATAGTGGTAAATAAGGGATCTACCTGGTCTACTTCCCCTTCTTCCTCATTAGTTCTATAACCTCACTTCCCAGTGTGCTCCTCCTTAGTTCCCTTTGTTTTCTCTCCTTTGAATTTATTAACACCTGTACCTCAAAAACTCTTCCTTAGATATATTCCTGGTTTGCTTCCTCACCCTCTTTGTCTCTTTACCCAAACATTGAAAGTCATGAATATCCTTAGACCTGGTACCTGGCACCCAGTTGTTGGGAAGCTGGTCTCTCAAGATTCTGCACAACTCATCTTCTGAGCAAATGCATTTATGGCTCATTTTCTCTGGCCCATGTTTTCGAGGTTGTTTCCATAGTAGGTGAGCTTGGAAGATAGAGACTTTTCTCTTCAGGGCAGATTTACTTGCCGTTGGCAGACATTGAGCAGATTTACTAGCAGCCTCTGTATAAATCAGGGTTTCCTAATCTCCATGTTACTTTCCTATAATCACCCCAGAGCCCTTGGCCCTTATCAACCTTTGAGAATCAGGGCTCAGGGAACGCATGATATTGCTCTGGTTACTGACTGTTGAATACATTGTCTTTTGTCTGTGGCCCAAGAGTGTTGTATCTTATGTCAACTTTCATGAAACTAGCAGGCTAATTTGTTGGCTTGAAATTAAGGTAAAATCTGGCCCTTCAGAATTCTTAACCCCTGTCCTGAGCCCTTTGTTTTAGGGGGCTCCAGATTAGCTCTCTTCTGGCTGAGCCTTTGTTTACAGTGAGACATTCATAGACCCACTGGGAGGTTGTGCTTTCTCTTCTACACCATGCCCTGGGTACCTGAGACTCCAGAATTCTCTATCCAAACAGGCCTCAGTGTGTTATCAGGCGTACACAGATCTCCCCTGAGCTTAGCAAGGTGTCAGAATATCCGTTTCTAGTTCCAAGAGGTGACTGGGAGGTGGCTGATTTCAGGGTAGCCATGAGAGTAGCTTTAACACACTAATTAGGAAAGCAGATCTTAAAATGCAGCTCCTAGACCAGCATCTTCAGTTTCACTTAGAAACTTGTTAGACATGCAAACTTTGGGGCCGCACCCAAGGCCTAACAAATCAGAAATTCTAGGGATTGGCCCTGGTAATTCAGATAGATACTGTGTTGGAAGGTCTGGACCACAGGTTGTTCACATGCACGTGCATAAGGTCCCTGTCAGTGCTTGTGGCAGACAGACCCTCAGGTGATTCCTAGGGTTTTTTTTGGTGTTATTCACACTCTTGCATGATCCCATCCCCTGGAATGTTGGTGCAACTACTGATTTGCTTCTAACAGAATATGGCAAACACAAAGAAATGTGGCTTCCACGATTATGTTACATTTGAAAGACTCCATCTCAGCAGACTAGAGCCAAGACTCTCTCTGGGGGATAATGAAGTCATCAGCTACGTTGTAGAAACCCACCTGGCAAGGAACAGTGGGCAGCCTCTAGAAAGTGTGGACACTTCCTAGGACTGGAGCAAGGCAACAAAACCTGAATCCTTCAGTTCTGTAGTTGCTGGGAAATGAATTCTGCCAACAGTCTGCATGAACCTTGAAGCCAGTGTCCCTCGGTCGAGAGTGCAGACCGCTGGCTGACACTTGATTGCAGCCTAATGAGATCCTGAGCAGAGACCCAGCTAAGCTGTGCTGGAAAATCTGACCCATAGAAACTGAACAAATAAATGTGTATCTCTGTAAGCAGCTGACTTTGTAGTAATTGGTGATACAGCTCTAGATAACTAATGCAGCACAGGGTGCAAGGGTGCTGAGAGGATAGGCCTTATGACTTCCTTTGTGTCTTGCCTTGGGTTCTGCCCACATTAATGATGGTTGTGTCCTGGTCTCTCTATTTACAATTGTGCCACACTGAGAAATACTTACTATTTTCCTTCCTTGCTTTTTTACCTTTAAAAAAGGGGGGGATATATATTTTAGCAACTGTCCCCTTTAGCATGTCGTATGTCTTCCTTTCTTTATTTTGTTCATTGTCTCTTCCTATACCTACTATACATAAGTTCTGCAAGGCTGACATATTTTACCGTGTTGGTCACTGCTGAATCTTCATCCTCTACAACACAGTTTGATAACATAATAGGAATCCAATCAGTATTTATTGAACAAATGAAGTAAGTTATATATATTTTTTTAATCTACTGGTTCCTGGTAAATGCTCCAGTAAAATCAACAGACTCTTCCTATGGCCTTTGCCTTTGCTAGAATGGTAAAAATAATGTGAAGGAAAGAATTGAAACAAAGTAGATAAGTAAATGAAAAAATTGATTCTATTTCCTGGCCTTTCTCCATCAGAAAGAATAAATCAACCCTAGGTTTGTAGTTCTTGGAAAGCCAGAATTTACCTACCAATGTTGCTATTGAATGGAACTCATAATTTCTATCAGCAGGTCTCTAAAGGTTTTATGGGAGCTGGGCTGATGTGTGATTTTGTATAAGTGTGAATATGTGCTCACACAAGGAATCAAAAGAGGAAGAAAGAGCCCAATGGCGTTTAAGCTAAAAAAAACTTTCCACTTTTTGAACCGGTCATATGGTCCAAGGAAGTGCTTATAGAGGGCCTAACTTTCCTTCTCATCCATCTGAATTTTCCTTTGGGTAGTTGCTTTCTGTTTTTCTCTGCCATTCATCTTTTGATCAAACCCTTTTTGAGAGGCAATGTGATGCAGAAAAAGAGAGAGAGAGAGACTGAGTGTGTGCATACTGGCCTGGGAGCAAGGAACCTGGTTTCCTATGATTCTGTCATTCACCTCTGGTCCTCTCCTTGCTTACCTCTTGCACTCACTCCTTACCAGAGAAGGTTGAATCACATACCCTACAAGATCTTGCCTACCTTATTCTTAACAGACCTGTTCAAGTTCCTTCAAGGAAAGCTGCTTTTTAAATGTATATGCGTATATATATGCGCATGTGTGTGTTTATTGGGTATTTCTTAAACTGTATTGCTTCCATTTCCCATATAAAAAGTTTGCAGAAAAGGTAGATATTTTCACTATTTAATGTAATTCCTAAAATTTTGCTCTGGATGCTTATACTTCTCATATGAAGAATGACTACATACCCACATAATTCCTTTTCCTGTCTGTGATGACTATGGTACTGGGAGGGGAAATCAGGAGGAAGAAAACAAAATAAAGGTTCTGTCATATAATGGGCTCTTGCGTAGAGGTGAACAGCATGGATACTGTCCCAAAGATTTGGATTCATTTTCCCAGTTCAGTCACTGCTATGTGGCCCTTAACTTACCAGGTCTCAATTTGCTCATCCACAAAAATAAAGATGGGGTCACATGGGGGTTTTGTGATGATTAAGTGAGATGACCGATATGAGGCACTCATGACAGGACTTGGGTACAATTATGGCACTTAAAAAGAAAGACGATTTCTCATGTGATATGCATTGAGCAAGCCATGTGCCAGACTCTGAACTAGGCGTTAGGGAAATAGAAGTGCACAAACCACATCTGAGCTCCTTGCCCAGTGAGCTTGTCACTTTATTTTTGTTGTAGCAGTGAAGTGTTGAGCGACTACTTTTATTCTTTCATCAGAAAATTCTTTGACTTTTCATACACTACCTGACACATAGTTAAAAGTAGCTTCCTGGAGCTAAGGAGAGAGAAGTAGGTTGAAGATAGAAATACATGCAGAAGTTGACAGAATTTGGACATCTGGCTGGCACACAAAATTCTTTTCTGAAGCATAATTCTTACCTATTAAACCACACTGAAATTTAGCTAACAAGACAATGATTTTTTTTAAAAAAAGTTGCTGCTTTTGGTTCCTTACTAGGATAAAAGCTTAAAGATATATACAGCAGGCATACTAACCATTCTTCGTTTGAACACTTTCTGAGGAAGGACAGGTTAAATGTTCTGTTCACATTTCATTGCCCCTCTCATAATAATTGAATAACCACCGGGGGAAGTCCCAGTGGTGCTTAGCTTTTCAGCAGATCTTATTTCTGGTGTCTTGTGGCTCAAACATTGAGGATAACAGCATAGACTTACTGAAGGTATGCACAGCGCATGGCAGGACTTTAACAGCATGATGTCTATTGCTTGGTAGCATGCTTGAAAATGCTGAGTATCCTGAGAAGCTCCTAATGACAAATGGAGATTTCAGGTCTTGCCATTTTAGATGTTTAAAAAATTAATTAAGGCACAAATGAAAACTTTTAATAAGTAACCTTTACTCTGACTTATTCTTCATTGAACTATGGTATTTTATGTTATGCATAATTATTTGTTATCTTTTTCTTCTGAAAGAGCAAACTAAGCCCCTTGAGGGCAGGGTATTGACTATTTATTGCTATATCCTCAATGTCCAGAACAATGATTAGTTGATGGAAAGTACTCCATAGATATGAATGAATTAACAAATGAATGAGTGGTATTGGGTGGATATAGCATCATTATAACATTGGCAAAAGGTAGTGAGGGAATATACATTTCAATTTTCATTTGAAATGAATAGTTCTTAAGAAAAATTTATTGTAACATCTTTTTTTTTTTTTTTTTGTACCCAGGATTGCACTTATGGGGACTTGACCACTGAACCACATCCCCAGCCCTTCCTTGTATTTTATTTAGAGGCAAGTTATCACTGAGTTGCCTAGGGCCTTGCTAAATTGCTGAGGCTAGCTTTGAACTTGCGATTCTCCTGCCTTAGCCTCTGGAGTCACTATGATGTGTGCTGAAATTTAGCTATTGTAACTTGGCTTACAATTGCTTGGCTTATTGCAACTTCTTATAAGAACATGGTGTATGCCACCATGCCTGGCTTATTGTAACTTCTTATAAGAACCCCTAAAATTAAAGAAGTGCTAGAGTGATGGTAAGAATTTTCAGTACTTTATCATGGTCTCTAAATGTTGTCCCCAGTAATGAAATCCTGAAGACAGTATTTAACTTGTCAACATAAAGATAGATGCTGGAATAGAACTAAGTGGCTCTTAAAAAAGGGAGAGTGAGGGGGATGTGGAGAAAGTAAAGGGACAATATCCAAGCAGGGGAGATAAGGATGCACAAAGAATGAGCCTTAGGGGAATAAAAAGAAATAGAGAAGGGAAGAGGACAAGATTCCTGGGGACTGAAAAGAGAAACTTAAGACAAGATGTTTTTAATGGTGCTTTTAATGGTATAGACCAACTCCTAGTTTCACTTATATTTTTAGTAAATTCTGCATTGCTCAATTGAATTTTTGTGAGGTTAGAGATTAAGGCCTCAAAAGAAAAGAAATCACTGGATAGCTGAAGTATGTTGGACAAAGAAATAGCTATTCAATTTCTCCCAATCTCCATTAAACAAACACTGAGGGTACTGTAAAGACTGTCAGTGTTATGTGCACAGACTCCATGAGTTTTGGGGATCCATGTTTTCCTGGCTGTTCTGGTGTGCAGGTTCCAACATGGTGCAAGAGGGATGGGAGGAGAGAAGAGCTGACTTCCATGGGGGTGGTGTACCTGGGCAGCTGATTTTCAGTGCAATTGAGACCTTTGGATTGGCAGCACCTGTTCAAATTATTTTAACCAGATAAATCAGTCTCATCAATCAAAATGAAAGCTACAGTAGTTTGGTGGCAATCTGTATTGCATGTATTACCTGTTCTGCTTAGCTAGTTTATAGAGAATTATGAGAAAATATGTTCACATTCTGCAAGCTGCAAGTAGTTATTGAACTAAACTTGTAAAATGTGCCACCTTGCCAACTCCTCGCTGATAGCCTGCTGGGATTTGAAATATTGATGAGTATGAATCTATTCATCTCCAAATTTCACTGACCTTTCAATGGAGGGTATTTTTAGCCTTTTGAGAATTTTAGGCAGAGGAAATCGCCTACAGAAATATTTTAATGTGTGGATAGTCTTTCTGTTTCAGAGAATTAAAAATACAGTCTATAAAATGAATATCTAGTTATTATTAGTTTATTCTAATACAGTAGTAAAAGATCATGTTTCAGTAAGTTTCCAAGAAAGCTGTTAATTAAAAACATGTCCTTTTTGCAAAATCTAGTCTTAATACAAATAGATACGTGAATTCTGATAATCAGGTATTTGCTTAGGTTCTGCCAGTGAGCTCTTGATTTCTGCATTGAAAACAATCCCTCTTTTCAACTCCCACAGCATTTTGAATCTATTTTGTCCTCGGGAGCAGCATAATTTAGAGTTGGAAAGTACTTAATAAGTGGTCTCATATATACACTCTCCTCATTTGTGGGTAAGAGCATTGGATAGAGGCCAAGCCACTGATCTAGGCTAGTGCCACATGAGTGGCAGCATTAGAGCCAATACTCCGGATCCTCTCTGTTAGCAGTCTATTGCCTTCTGCAGCACAGGACACCTAAATCATCTGTATGTCTTGCTGAGAGAGTATTTAGAGCTTTATTTTTAATTTAAATGTTAACATTTTATTAAAGTTTCAACCTGAACAAAAGTCAAATCAAAATGGATCAAAGACCTAGAAATTAGGCCAGAAACTTTGCAACTGCTAGAAGAAAATACAGGGTCAACACTCCAACATATTGGACAGGAACTGACTTCCTTAACAAGAACCCTAAAGCTCAAGAAGTAAAACCAAGAATCAGTAAGTGGGATGGCATGAAATTAAAAAGCTTTTGCACAGGAAAAGCAATGATCGAGAATGTGAAGAGAGAGCCTACAGAACGATAGAAAATATTTACTAGCTTCTCCTCTGACAGGGGATTAATATTTAGAATATATAAAGAACTCATAAAACTTAGCACCAAAACAACAAATGACCCAATCAATAAATGGGCAAAAAAATGAACAGATATTTCTAAAAAGAAGACACAAATGGCCAACAAATAAATGAAAAATATTCCACATCCCTGGCAATCAGGGAAATGCAAGTCCAAAATACATTGAGATTTCGTCTCACTCAAGTTAGATGAAGAATACAAATTTGCCTCATCAGGAACACAAATAATAATAAATGTTTGTGAGGATGCAGGAAAAAATGTACACTTGTACATTATTGATGGGTCTGCAAATTAGTGCAATCACTTTGGAAAGTAGTATAGAGATTCCTCAAAAGACTAGGAATAGAACCACTATATGAACAAGCTAGCCCACTCCTCAGTATTTATCCAAAAGAACTAAGATCAGCATACTGTAGTGATACAAGACACCAATATTTATAGCAGCTCAATTCACAATAGCCAAGTTATAAAATCAGTCCAGACGCCCATCAACAAATGAATGGATAAAGACAATGTGGTATATATACCCAATGGAATTTTACTCAGTCATAAAAAAGAATGAAAGTGTGACATTTGCTGGTAAACAGATGGAACTGGAGAACATCATACTAAGTGAAATAAGCCAGATCAGAATGTCAAGCGTCAGATGAGTGGAATAGAGGAAAGGAATTGATGGGGAGAAGGTAGGGATGGGAAAATGGAGGAAATACACAATGAAATTGATAAAATTATGTCATATGCATATATGAATATGAATTCATCCTTTGTGTATATCTATAAAACACCAATTTATTTTAAAAAAAAAGACCAGAAGAATATAGCAAGGGAAATAAGAGGAGGGAGAAAAGGGGGAAAGAGGAAGCACTGGGGATTGACATGGAGCAAATTATATGCCCTGCATGTACGATTATGTCAAAATGAACTGCGCTGTTACAAATAACTATAATGTACTAATTTTAAAAAGTCTCAGATTCAGAAAATTTACATATTAAACTCCAGCCTGGAAATCTTATTCTACTCATAAAATTAACAAATGTTTAATTACTTTTAAAGCAACTTTAGATAGTATGATATTCAAATAGATTAACTGACATACAAATTCAGTTAATATAGTATTCAATTTTGTATTTAAGTACCTATTTTATAATTGAGTAGCATTCCCAAGTACTTAAATCTTTTAAATCCAAAAATTAAATATAGAGGCATAATGAATCTAAAATCCTCTTAAATGTTTCAATGTTACTTAGAAATTTAGTAGGATTCTCACTTAAAAATCACAAGTTTAAATTACTTGAGCATTTAAAATCGTAGTTATTATCCTGATGTTCCCTCAACAGACCAAATTTTTCTTACACACAAAATACCAAATATTTAGCTGCCTTCCCACAAAACCCTAATTCTTTGGTTTTCATTTATGAATTTCTTCATTCAGTGTTTATCCAAATTATGTGCTAGGCAATGCTCTAGGCTCTAGAAAAACACCAACATACAAAATGAAAATTTATATCTTATGAAACAAACATTCTAGGGAAGAGGCAAATAGTAAATAACACAAGTTAGTAAAACATGTAGTATGTGGATATTTTGTAAATGCTAGGAAAAATAAATAAATTGATGAAAAAGGGATGTGAAATGTGTGGCTGTGGTAGCTGTAAGATGATTCTACTTCTTTCTGGAACCGGTACTCTATAGAGACCTTGTCAGTTAATTGAGGGTACTTTCCAAAAGAGATGTCACTTTCTAAGTAAACCTGAAGTTCTGTAAGGACCTGAGATTTGACTTGAGGCATTGACTGGATTCTCACTGGTGACCCTCATCCACACATGGATCTATAACTTTTTTTTTTTTTTTGGTGCTGAGAATTGTGTATGAGAAGTACATGCTGTATCACTGAGCTATACTCCTACCTGTTCCTTTTTTTTTTTTTTTTTGAGCAAAATTTTACTGTAAACTTAAAGATCCTGAAATTACTAATATATTAGAATTTGTAAATTAAATTTGGTACATGATTTTTAAATATACATGTTCTATATACATAGGTATTCAGCTATTCCTTGATCAGACACCATAAAGGAGAGTTAATTATCCCATTTTGGGAAATTCAACTCACAAATGAAAACATGAAGTGGGGCTCTTTAACATCTGTGTAAAACACTTGTTTGGTGGTCCTTGTAACGATGCATTTAGGTATCAAGAATGTTTTCTGTTTACTTGCTTAGAGTACTTTCAAGTAAAGGAACAGAATCATACCACCTCCCTGCTCTGGGGACCACAGAATGCAGCCAAATGGCTTTCTATTACGTAGCCTTTGTAAGTAATGAATGCTTTTCAGTGCTCCTAATTGTGAGTATCGAGGGTACTTTCTGGTGCGGTGAAGGAGGTGGCTGTTGCTCCTATGCAGACTACAAAGCCAGAACCAGAAGATGGTTTAAGGTAATGTTAGAAGTGAGGCTCAAGCCTATGGTGTATGTTTCTTTTTAGAATCTGGAAAGACTAAAGAATCTACGACAATATGGGACTGGGATTGTGGCTCAGTGGTAGAGCACTCGCTTAGCATGTGCGAGGCCCTGGGTTCTAGATCCTCGGCACCACATAAAAATAAAATAAAGATATTGCGTCTAACTACAACTAAAAAATAAATATTTTTTAAAAAGAATCTACAACAAGGAACCCAGTAATGAATATGATACCATAATAAATTAGCTTATATCCTGTAGTAATTAATTTGTAGTAATCCAATAGTATACCTAATAATATGTCGTCTAGATGATTAGCAGGGGGACTATCCGAAGACCAAAATTCAGGAAGACTAAGAAGTCAGATTACAATTACCTCCTCAGAAGGGTTTAGGAATAAACGAGAAAACGGAAAAACAGATCTTCAAGAACCAAGAAACATTTAGGCAAGGATGCAACAAGGTAAGCTAAGGTAAATAGGGAATTCATCAACAGCATCAAGAGAAAAAACCGACTTTTTTACCTTCTTACGTAGGCGCTGTTTCCTAGAGAGAATATACAGAGAGGAAACCAAACCAAGACTTCACCAGCATCATGGGATTTAAATATTAAACTGTGACCAGTTAAAGAATTTGGATGTCTTAATTCTAGTACCGAAGACAGACCTAAATAGGAGTGCATGTTATTGTATGAAAGCATTTATGTATTCACCCACATTTGGTGAATATCTTCAGCTTTCCAGTGAATGTCCAGTTTCTGGGGATGCAATGGTGAACTAGAAGAAATGGGAGAATGTGTCAGCACAGGTTGCTGTAGAAATACAGGTGTTGTCAACTTACCTTGGGATTGCATATGTTATAGGATTTTGTCTATCCGATTGTCAAAGGCCAAGATTTTCTGGGAGAACCCAGAGTGTGTCAATATTGGATGCTGCACAGATTTGAAGGCCTAAGGGGTGTTTGGGACATTAGGATGATCCTAGGGCAGTTTGGTCAGAAAATTTTTGGCTTTGGACTGCCCTTCCACAGGTGACTCCTGTCTTGAAGGTCCCTCTGGTTAATTTTTATGGGCAAGCCTTCCCTCAGGACACCTGGTAGTGTACTTGTTTGCAGCTGTACTTTCTAGAAACCAGTTAAGCATGGATGCCCAAGAGTGAGTAGGAGGGCAGGGAGGGATGTAAGCCAAATGCAGGGACTTTATTAAATTAACATTTCTAAGTATTACTTGACTGAGCATTGGACAAACTCACTTAAATGGAATCTGTATGTTTTCCAAGGCAGATGTGCTAACATCAAAAGTACAGAGAGGCCCGGGCACTGTCACTTCTCATGACGTTCAAGGACAAGCTGCCTTTTTCTCACGACTCTTGAGCTGGAGTCGTGAGCCAGGCATCGTGGGTGTTGCATTTTTAGGGAGAATGAGGTGGAGTTGAGTGGCTCCCCCTCTAACAGTAGCAGAGAAGTGTTGAGGGGGTGGTATTTGAGAGCTGGTTGAAGGTAGAAAGGGAGGGAACCTGCCATCTGAATGTGCAATGATGTTCTAGACACTGGGTACAGCTTCTTAAAGTAGCCTTTGTATCATGAGTAAACTGGAAGAAGGGGCATTAGTTTAGGTGACTGAGGAAAGCTGAGGAAGGGAGAATGTTAAAATCTTAGGCTTTGCCTTCCGACATCCTTGACCCTCCAACTTCTGGCCTTGGACCTTGGACAATAGCTAAGTGACCACTGTCGCACAGGGTTCTACTTCATCTCCAAACTCCAGCTACATGGGGGTGCTGGCATCTCCCTTTCACAGGTGGCAAAACAGAGGCATAGAGAATTTAAGTAACTGTGTGCCAAGTACATAACAATTACACACATAAGAATTCACACACACACATAGATGGTGGAGATAAGAATGCATGCATGCATGGATTGTTTTTTTTTTTTTTTTGAGAATTTTTTTTTTTTGCCAGTCACAATGTCATAAAATGTAAGGACAACCAAAAAGACAAGTTATGCTTTGTGAGGAATTTTTAACATAACTTGTCTTTAGATAATAAATGGGAATGAAAAAAAGAATATGTGGGTAACAACATTTGAGTATGAAGAACACAGAAGCACCCAAGAATTTCAGGGTGGCCAGCCAGGGATAGGATTTTACAAGAGAACTTCACCAGCATCATGGAATTTGTGCTTGGAGCCAGGTTTTTAGATTATAAGATTTTGCAAGAAGCATAGAGAGATGAAGAGTGCTTAGCCAAGTGCCTTGTGTGGAAGCAATGATGTAGTTATTTCTCTGGAAGAGCTTAAAGGAAGTATCTTTAATAAAAGCAATGAACAAAGCTTTACTGGATTGTATGAGAATGAAATTGGGAAACATTTATAAAGTCTGTGGATGTGACTAATGTAGAACAGTAAGACAGAGATCAAGTTTTAGCAGTCTTTTTTGAGCAAAGCCAAATTCTTGGCAACTTGATTGACATTCAAATGTTGATGAAAGGTAAAATAGATAATGGCGGTGACTGGGAAGGTGTAATATAAGAGCCAAGTAAGGATTCTTGAAGTAGAAGAGATTAATCTAAAAGCTATTAAGATCAGCCAGCCACTGCCATCAGTACCTACCTAGTCCTCAAACTGTAGCTCTGCCATTGGCTTTAGAAACATATTAAAAGGAAAACTTTATCTAAAATGAAAAGTAGTAGATTATCATCTCAGTAAAGCCTGGCAGTTCTAAGGAGAGAAACAGGGTGTACCTATAAGTCATGGTCCAGTTGCAAAGAACAGAATTACCCATCTATACCTTCTTCTATTTGCACTAGCAAAGTGGACAAATCATACCTGTGTGTTTTGACCCAATGAAGCCTCAGAAAACCAATACTTCCATCCCTACTCTCAAATGAACAAAGAGCAGAAGTGGCTGCTGTCTTGCAGATCCCTTTGGAAGACATCTACCAGACCAAACCAAAGCCATGTTTGGCTTCCTGCCTCCTAGGCCAGCTTCCAGGACTTTGCAGTCAAGGCAGGCATGTCCACGAGAAAGAATCCAAGCTTAATATTTGCTGGGGCAAACCAGAAGGGTCCTTGCAAGGAAGAAATATTTGGCATTTTGCTTGTAGATGATAACACACATTTGATTTCTTTCACTACTAGTGTTAGGCATTTTATTTTCAGAAGCTTATAATTTAACTTTTGTGAAGCGAAAGCAACGACTTACAGAATGGAAGTAAGAGTAGAACTTTGAAATTAACAGGAAAAAAAAAAAAGAGGGAATGAACTGAAATTTACAAGCCAGAAAAATAGTAAAGAGCAAAGAACAGTAAAATACATTGTAGATGTAAAATAAGAAAAAAGCAAAACAAAACAAAACAAAAACCCAGTGCAGCAATTAAAATGTAAATATACCCTTGTGCAAAGATGGAGAGACTCTTGGGGTAAAAATAAGAATGGTCATTCCCTCTTTTTCTCTTGTTAATTTCAAAGTTCTACTCTATTTCATAGATCATAGATATTAGGTAAGGACAGAGGGATCGTGATAGTCCAGTTAATGACCTGATCTAAAAAATATTTATCTTAGAACTTTATAGAGAATGTTATGTCCTTCCTCTGGTTCTCTTGGTGCCTCAAAACATTTAGTAAAATCTGTGAAGTATTTGGCACGAAGAATAGCCTAACAAATTCAAAAGAGCTTTTATAGACCACACTCTTTAATTATTTTCCAACAAAAATAGAAATGCATATTAAAATATAACCAAAAATTTTAACAACTTGGAAATGAAGAAAAAAACATACTTGGGCCAAAAATAAAATCAAAATTAAAATTTTTTAACTATCAGAAAACAGTAGACAGGAGAATAATACTTCAGCTAGATTTAAAAAAAAAAAAACTAAAATAAGACAGAATTTAAAAAGATGGAAGCAGGGCATAATGACATAGAAAACAGCAATGGTAGAAAGGGTAAATACATTCAGTAGTTAACTTCTGGAAAGACACCATCCTCTGTGAACACATTTCCCCCCAAAAGAAAAGAAATGTACCTAAGATAAATTTTAGAAGCTAGAGAATAAGTACCAGATCATGTTTTGGAAGCTACGTTTTAAATCTAGAGCCAGGGATCTGCAAACTTTCTCTATAAAGATCAGATAGTAAATGTGTTAGACCTCTCAGGCTCTCCAGTCCTCTATTCCATCATTATAGTACAAAAAGAGCAGTAGAAAAAAAAAAAAACACAAATTGGCTTGGCTAGGACACTGCAAAACTCAATCAACAAAAATAGAGACAGCAGGCTGGATTTCACCTGCAGGCCTTAGTTTGCTGATCCCTGAACCAGAGGTGGGATAGCAAAATGTAAACTGCCAAAATTGATCTAAAAATTTAAAACTTCCGTAGATGAGTTAGTGTTTGATGTAGTTCCATTTAAAGCCCCAGTGAACATATTTTGGAATTGAATCAAGCACTCTCCGAGTGGCTAAAGAAGACTAAATCGAGAGAACAGAGAAAGCATTATGATAAATGCTACTGGAGGGTAATGCCTTGTGGACTATTAATATGCACCGTAAAGTGACTTTCATCAAAGCAACATGACATTGACACTGTGAATAACAACCAGAGAACCCAGTCCAAAAATGGATCTTACAATTTTCTGGAGTTTGATGTATGTGAATTCAATAAACAATAGGTTTTATTTAATAATAATTATTTGAAAAAAATACAGTTTGACTTTTACTTTCTGACTTATAAAATTAACTTTATATGCATCCAAATCTTAACTATAAAAATAAAACAATGTAAATATTAAAGGAAAAATGAGATGACTAGTCAAAATGTAGTAATTGGGGAGACTATTTCAACTGAACAAGAAAATACAAAGGCACAGGAGAAATTCAACAGACCAACAATAGATGGAAGAATTTCATTACATATAGCAGTTAATTAATTAATATCAATATAATATGACAAAGTCCAATAATTTGTTATACCAATAGAAAAATAGGCAGAACACAAATAATTTGAATGAGCCATTTCAGAAGAGCAAATACAATTGGCCAATAGCATACGAAAATATTCTTAATTATCGTAGGGAAATACAGATTTAACTAGTTAGTTAAAGATATTAAGATGTTATGTTATATATATATTAGAAAAAAAATAAAAAGTATAATCAG
Source organism: Ictidomys tridecemlineatus (assembly GCF_052094955.1). Classification (NCBI taxonomy): domain Eukaryota; kingdom Metazoa; phylum Chordata; class Mammalia; order Rodentia; family Sciuridae; genus Ictidomys; species Ictidomys tridecemlineatus. Next base: position 37,769,966 of record NC_135484.1, on the reverse strand, counting down.
GCCAATTACTGACAAGGATGGAGAAAAAATACTTTGTGTTAGTGGTTAAAGTGTGAGTTGTTATAGTCTTTTTGGAAAATAATTGGGCAACCTGTTTTAAAATTTGAATTATCTTCTTGGAACTTTCCAGAACTAAAACTACCTTATATAACAACACAGGCACAAACATAATAATTGTGGCACAGATTATAATAGGCACTTCTTTTGCAGAAAAAAAATTCTAAGGAGAAAAAAAATCATCAGGAGGGCAATGTTTGAAAACACACAGATATTGATATTTGTTTATCATAGAATAGCAGTTGTTTAAAAGAATGAAGTATAGCTGCAACATTTGACACATATTCAGTTTGAATTGTTAACAATCAAAGCATATTGTGGAATCATTAAAGCCTTCACAGTGTATTAAGTTTCAGAATAAGTATCATATCTGAAGAAACCCATAACTCAAATGAAAACCTTACAGTGCTTCTCTGCTCTGTTGGAACACCCATGTCATCAACTTCATTCTAAGTGGAAAGATACCTTTTCATCCTTCTGGGTCTCTGCTGTCTTCATGGAGTGCTGATTCTACTTCCCATACTGTGAGTTATACTCAGTATGGCTAAAAATGGCCTCATTCATTCTGTTTACTCCCACTCCTGCCTTGTTAAAAGAGGAGTTTATATTGATAGTTAATACAAATGTACATACTGTATGAAACAACAAAATTAAATATTCTCTACAAAGCGTTTCCAAGCAACAAATATCACATTGGGTTGTTAGCAAGTGTATGAGTTTGCCTGTATGTATAAGTACTTGACAATCATTGAAACAAAGTTTCATGACAGGTCACTTGCCCTTACTATTTGTGTTCCTTATAATTTCTACTCTATTTTATTCTACTTTATATAATTTTCTTTTTAAAAAATTTCCAGTCACAGTCTGCTAACTTGATTTCATGACCCACTAAATGGGGTAGTGACCTACAGTTTGAAAAAAATACTGCATCAAAGGACTCCTATCAAAACTGCATGCATGGTATTCCACGGTCAAAGGATTTCTGCTTGGCTGGTGAGACAGTTACAACTCTGAGGTCAAGTCAGATTTAGGCATGTTTTGCTTCATTTCATATATACCAATAAATCCAGGTTACATGGAAGACATTCTGATTGCAGATTCCTGGTGGTAGTATTAAGTATGCCTAAACAAAATCATTACAATACTTTTAGGGAATTAGCTCAATTGGGAGGTGATTTTTTTTTTTTTCTGCTGTGGTGGACTCCTTCGGTAACAATTTTTCTCCACCAGTTGCGTCTATCCTGAGAAGGCTGGTCATCATGATATAAATAGAAGCCATCTCCACTGATTTTACTTCTACTCTAAGCTTTCTTGGATTACCTTTTCCATTTAGACTTTAAAATAATGAGCTCAACTTAGAAAAAGACAGTTTTCTCTACTAAACAAGTTACGTATATTATTTGCTAATCATTACCCCACTTGGGAAAACTGCTGAATTTATTCTTTTTCAGGTCAATAAAGATCTATTCCAGATGCAGGATTTGTGTGGGTCTTAAGCACAAGAGTGACCCATGTACAAGCATTTAAAGTAGAAGTGTTTGAAAACCCAATTCATACTTTGACCTCAAAGGAAAGTAATGTTAACTGGATTGGGAGCAAAAAAATTTCAAACAGCAGGTGGAAGATGGGCTCTGCCTATGCCATCTTTTACAGTATGCTTAATTTCAGAAGGATTTTGTGATATTCCCTGGGTAAGAAACATTGTTGTATCGGCCATTCATTTTATTTTTTCCAAGTGTAACTTTCTGGTGATCAACATCCATGCCTTTGATTTCATGGGTGTTGTTCAAAGAGACCTTGTCACATGGCGGGGGAGCAGCGATGAGACTTGGCAGCCTCTCTCTGCTTGGTACTTTTCCACAAGTCTCCTTTCACCAAATTCATTGTTATTTCCTTTTCACTCTGAAGTAGTTCCAAATCTGATACTGTAGGAACTTGGTTTTATTTCCTGACTACATGAGTTTGAAGTCAACTGAACCATTTTGTTTTCAGATTTGTTTAATGTGCGCCACGCAGAGAAGGATGTAAAAGGAAAAGCAATGGCAACAATAACTTTAAAAGTTGACAGAACACAAATCAAAAAGGGCATGAGGTGTAGGAAGTCAAATTATAGATCCCCTTAACATTCACCCTCCCACTTCCCTTCTTTCAGTAGACTTCTCTCCTAGCATTGAAGTACCAGGGGTTAGAAAGGAAGTAGAGAGAGAGCTTTCTGCTCCAAAAACATTTGCTACTTCCTGCTATAGCTGAAGACAATTAACCTCAAAGTCATTGAAAGTGCCAGACTGGAAATAGTTTCTGTGAACTATATTGGTCCTAATTTGAACTATTTCTACCAGCTGTGTCTTGGTGAGTGGCAGGAATTAATATGCCTTTCTTGGTTTTTCCGACTGCTCAAATATAAGACATTAAACTTGCCAGCGGCTCCAAGTGAAGTTGACTCTTGTCCCTGGTTCTCCATTTTCTGTAGTTTACTTTTAGGTCATTCACTCTGAAAACCGTGCCGAGGTCGGTGGAGTGTGGGAGACACAGCAACAACCCAATGGGTAGTGCGAGGCCAGTGGGACTGAGAGCTGTCCATGTTAGGTGAGCAGCCTTTAGGGCTTTGGGGGTGCACTTAGTATACCATTCTCTTTTTCTCTACCAAAAGAATAGTATGGAATGGTCTTGACTCCACAGTGTATCAAGGGGGAGAGAAATGGGCGGTCAGTATTGACCGCAGTCATTTGTATGATGTCCTATGGAATCTTCACAGGATTTTAAATTCAGTTGTCTTCCATTCTATAATTAACATATTTCTCTTAAACTGAATCACTCCCTGCTGACCTTGGGTTTTACTCTGTTGTTGGCAAAAGCTTTGTTGTCATTATTTTGTTCAAATTACATTTTCTGTATTCCCCCGTAATATCCTTAGCCTTATTTCCTACTGGATGGTTTTGCAGAAGAACAGATTGTCCTTTGGCACTTGCATCTCATCCATTGTGTTCTTGCTTGATGTGTTTTTTGAACTCAGGCAAGTTTTTCCTTTTCTCGGTGGAAAGGGGACAAGTGTACTTTTCCAGGTTCCATCAATATATGGATTCAATCCTGTATCCTTAATTTTAAGAGAAAATGGTAAAGAAATAATATATGTTTAAAACTGGCAAATAACAAATATTTTTATTTTAACTGAAATTTTACAGGAATTTTCCTACTTGCAAATCTGACTTGTATTGTATTATAGATATCCAAGAACAGCAGTGTTTCTATCTGGCTGGCAGCTCACCTTACCAGATTTTTAAATTTTTTTTTGTAGTTGTAGATGGACAGCATACCTTTATGTTATTTATTTTTTAAATGCAGTGCTAAGGATCAAACCCAGTGCCTCACACATACTAGGCAAGAGCTTTGCCACTCAGCGACAACCCAGCACCCATTTTCATTTCTGAGGAAATGAGCATAAAATTTTTTTTCCTTTGTTAGTTCACAAGCTAGGACTGAGCCAGCTTTTCTGCGTTCAGATGTACTTTGTTAAAATAGAGAAATAAGGTGTAGACATTCTGAGTGTAAGACCAAACATACTCTGAGCATGTTTCTCTATCATCTGAGAAGAGTGTTGTGGACAAATGAAGAAATAAACAGCTGTGGGAACTTCACATTGCAGGCTTCAGGGACTTCCCATTTTTCAACCCTCTGTTCATTGGACACCAACATACCTTATCATGAACTATCACTAATTTTTAAACAAGTGAATTTAGGAAAAATAAAAGAGCCAGTATTTATGTAGTATAATAGTATATATAACTTGCTATTCCAAGACAGAATCTAAGTGGAATCATAAAAGATTTAAACAAAATTATGAATGAAAGACCCTGACATAGCTATCACATAACCACCCATTTTCCTAATAGTTTCTGTAACATGCTATTGGGGAAGAAAACTTTGTTCTCTGGTCATTGTTGTAGAAAAGACTGAGAGGGAGGGGAGGTTGGTTTAACTCCAAGTGGAAATTTTTGTTTTGGTGATGAGCCTGACTGACACTCAGGATGCCAGCCATTTAGCTGTAGGCATTCAACTATCACCCAGTCACATTGACACCTGCCCTTAATGCCAAGTGTTTTAAAATTCAGCTAATCCAAGCAACATGTAGTTCTTTTGGATTAATATGTAGCTATACTTTTTTAAAAAAAAAACAAAAGAAATTCCACTCTTCCTTTTACGGTGAGACCTCTATGTGATCTCAGCATGATGGCAAGTTAGAACACAGGATATTAAGGGGAAAAGAAATGATCACTCAGCTATAATGTGACTCATGCATACTGCTCCTTTAGTGCAGAAAAATCTGCTGTGACATCACCCAGCCACCAGGGGACGTGCTGTTGCCAGAGACTTCTTCCATTTGCAGGGGGAAGAAGAAAGGCTTGTCTTTTTTTTTTTTTTTTTTTTTGGTGCATTGCAGTTTAAGAACTGGTCTGTCTGTTGCCCATCTTCATTTCTAAGGAAATAAGCATTGATCTGTGTTCCTTCTGTTAATTTCCCAGCTAGGACTGAATCCATAAGAAACCAAAGAGAAAAGAAAATACTAGGCGTGGTTCTAAACAAAAACAAGCAGGCGCTCTGTGCTATCTGCTTGGTGGCAGGCCTGAGTCTGCACTCCCCCACATGCACTTGCTCTCTCCTGGTCTTCATAGACCCGCTGAGTACCTTGGTAATAAAATCAGGCCCTGGTGTGGCCACTCGAGTGAAACCTGGATCCATCACCAGTGTGAAAGATGGTATCAGCTTCCATGTCCTGACAGCAGACATTCAACTACCGGGGCACTGCCTGTGTAGTTCAGCTCTGCCTAACTGGTTGTTTATTGTAGTCTTTGCCAATATCTGGTCATTATTTTTATGTGTTAGACATTGTACCCAATATTTTATATAGCTGAATCGTCCCAATTCCTTCACAGTCATTCAATTAATAACTGTATTGCAGAGACTAGGTTCAGGCCCATTTAACGTTAAAGGCTATATTTTTAAATTACACCATGATTCTGAATCTGGGAGTCTGGGGTTGCAGCTAAGATCTGTTCCCCAGTGGGGTATGGCAGAAGTACTTAGTGAGTTCTTTCCAAGTTGCCATATTTATAGTCCCCTTTCCCATCTCTTCCTCCTTCCCTCCCCATTCTGGTGTGCTTTCCATGGTGGAAGAGGGTAGAGGAAATATCTGTCCTCACCATGGAAGGTCATCGTTCCATAGAATCACTGTTGTTGGTAGGTTGTGCGACAGCCCTCAAGAGTACTGTGATGAAGAAATAACTGAGAACCAGTGGGCTTAAAGTGTAGCTGGAAAGTCCCTAGCAGTTCTTCTGTGATTTCCTTTGTTAAGAGCCCTCCCTATGTTTGTGTAGCTTGAAGGGGCATTACATAGCTGTAGACTGCTGGGGAAGGACAACATTATATGTATATGAAAACCCATGCATACCTATGCAAAACATGCATATTAAATATGAAAAATAAGGGCTGGGTATATAGTTAAGTTGGTAAAGTGCTTGCCTCCCATGCACAAGGTTCTGGGTTCAATCCTTAGCACCACACACACACACACACACACACACACAAATATATATATATCATGAAGTAAACACATGAAAAATAGGTAAAGCACATATGAATGAAAATATATATTTATTAAGATATATTTAAAAATATATGAGTCAAGGTATAGCTGTCCTTATCTATACCAGCCTCAATGTTAGCAAGAGTGCAGGCTGACTTGCAGTCATTATGCAGCACCTTTTGATTGAGCAGCTGCTAGATAACCTGTGGCTTGAGCTGGGGAGTTGGTGGGGATGAAGGCCTTGCTCAGACTTTCAAAAAGTTTACAACTCCATAGGCTTTTGATTTTCTGGAGAGTAACAGTGACAGTTCACTTTTTAGATCAGTTTTCTTAGATTTCATGATTCAGACAGAGAGTTCTATGGAAATTTTCTGGGGGGGGGACAAATATAAGACCCCATGCTTTTTAATCCTTAGCTGTGGTCTGGGATCACCTATAGAGTTAAAATTTCCATTTCAATTGTAGGATCAATGTTAAGAGTGACTTTTTCTTGTCCCTTGTCAACCTCTAGTTTGCAATCAATTGGGTATGGCAACTGATAGCAGGAAAAGGTCTAGAAGAAACACTCTACATTGTATGCATTTGTTGTTGTTGTTAGTGGAAGGGCTGTCTAAAGCTGAGCAGATAGCAGAGTCAGGCTCCAGTCGCCCCAGCCACCCCAGAGGCACAGGTTCATCAAAGCCCAGGAATTGGAGACCAGCAGGAACAGCAAAGCAAGACCCTGTCTGTAAAGCAAACAAAAACTCAATAGAGGCTGGGCATGGTGGCGCACACCTGTAATCCCAGTGGCTTGTGAGGCTGAGGTAGGAGGATCAGAAGGTCAAAGCTAGTTTCGGCAATTTAGCGAGGCCCTAAGCAATTTAGCAAGACCCTGCCTCAAAATAAAAAAAAATAAATAAAAAGGGCTGGAGATGTGGCTCAGTGGTTAAGCACTTCTGGTACCAATCCCTGGTACAAAATAAAACAAAAACAAATAAAAACCCTCAATAGATGTACCAAGCAAGGCATTTGAAGTAGCTGTCACTTCTGCCTGGAAAACTCTTTTCCTTTGGAATTTTTTTACATGACGGCCTCTCAAGGTCAGAACTACTGACCCATATTTCAGAGACATTCCCTAACTTCTCAAGCTTTTGGTGGTCATTCACTGGGACAGAAACCCTGTCTCCAGTTGTCCTGTCACAGTGCCCTTTTAGCACTGTCGCAGCCAAGTGAGTTGTTGCTCACGTGCTTATCATGTATCTTAAGCCACAGGAGAGCAGGGGCCCTGCCTGCCTGATGACCATGGTTTCTCCAGGATCTGGAGCTAGTGCTGGGTTCACTTCCTATCTTATCTTTTAAAATCAGAGGTTTTCAACATTGGCTACCCATCAATGTCACCTGCAGAGCTGAAAAATACATGGATGTGCAAGGTTGACCTCAAAGATCCAACTTTAGTAGGCCTGAAATCATGCTCTTAAATTTGGCTTTGAATGTATGAATCATCAAACACTCAGGAAAATAAGGAAAAATAAGCTTTCTATAGTTTCCAAAACTGTGGTTGTTTTTAAGAGCCTGTATTTTATTTTAAACCTTCATCCCATATTCTAAATCGTTGTGACTGTCACAGAGAGAAATAAGATCAAACATGAACTTACAGTAGCACCAGAAACATAAGAATAGTTCCAACACTTTGATGACTGTTGCATTAATGGGAAGACTTACTTGTAGTTTTAATGTATAAACAAGTTTTGATATTTGGTGTCCTAGAAATAAAGAAAACAAATAATTATCATCCTGGCTTCTGTCTCAATGCAAGACCAACAATTGCCAAATTGTTTTTAAGAAATCTGTCATACATTGAGTGTTTCTTGAGTTATGCATTCAGCAGCTTATAGGAAGTATATGATATTTCGTAATTTGAAATAGATACTTATTTTATCCATAACATATACTTTGGTATTTATCATTTTCAATTAAAATCATACAACAAATTTCTGTGATAATAGAACTTCCCTTTCCCCCCTCACATTTCTGTATTTGATATCAGACTATTCTTAGACTCTCTACCTCACTCATCACCATGGTGTCTAAACAGACTTATAGGTCTGACATGCTGTCACCCTTATTTGACACATGAGTCACAGAGGTGAGAGTCAGGAGGAATCTTGTTCAGAGTCACTTGGTCCATTAGTGGCAGACTCAGCATTCAGATCCTCCCTCTTAATATCAGAAGTGTCACCACTTTCTGAAGAAATTGGGAAGGAAGAGAAGAAGAAGGAAAGGAAAGTGCTCCTTCTCAGAGCTGGGTGGCCAGGTCTGTGGTTTTAACTCAGAATAAGCATGTGATGAATCTCCCTCCAGAATCTCCAGAAAAGATTTCCCCAGCCTTTTGTATACTATGTAAAGTTACATATAGTTTACAATCCGAAAATATGTCCTAAAATAGACTCACAATTATTCTTTCTGAACTTTTCATTATCATTCTTCTTGCTTGCTAAGGCAAGAGCTGACAGCCCTCCTTTTTGAACAAGCCCCCTCTATGGCAAGTGTCCCTTGTGCAGATGAAAGTCTTTCTATGTGCGATTACTTTGGATCACTTCCAATTCTTTGAATCACTTTACTCTTTCATCTTGGTAGATCTGTTCTCTTCATAATCTCTAATATCTCTAAAATGTACACATTCTCCGCGTGATCCAGTTCAATATGGAATATGAGCAAGTTCACTAGCTCAGACTTGCAAGAAATGTAACTTTCCTTATTTTTCTACAGCTAATTTTCATTTCTCAATTCTTTTCCTACCACAGAGAATTTTAGGGAACTATTTGCCCCTCTTTTTACCTACCAGGCCCAAAAGTAAAGACTTGAAAAGTTTAAAGCTCAAAACAGGTAGAGTAGTCAAAAGGATTTTTTAAAAAAGCAAATTTGAATAATTTAACATTTTCTTAAGTTTAGGGCATACTTTGGAAACAAGGGTGTCTTTCCCATGATTACTCTCAACTAGGATGTATCCCAGGAAAGTATAAGCCATGTGGTGGTTTGCTTTTACTGACATTTTAGTGGGAAGGGTTCAGATTCAGCGGAAAGGGTTCAGTGGTGGCAGGAACTTAACAAGCCAAGTGTGCCCAACTGGGGAAGAGGTGATAAGATCAAAGGGGAATTGAAACCTGGTAATCCTCAGAGGTGAGAGGTGACACCATCCAATTTCCAGCGTTTAAAAAGACACGTGGGTGTCCAAGCAGTAAGGTCATTGGCATCTTCAAAGAAAAGGAAATGAAAGATGGAGGTAGGGAATGTCAGAAGGCTATGGGGTGAACAGCAGCTCACTGCTGGAATCTACTTGGGTCAGATGCCCCAGCTTTAGGTCACGTGCCTGGGGCAGGTGATCGCTTAGCCCTGGGTTCTGAAGCCATGATGTGGGAAGGTCAAGCAGAGTCAAAACTGTACCAGGAACTAGGATTGTGCCCTGGGCTTCAAGCCAAGGGCTTTTGGCGAGCTGAACTGAGTGTGATCTTGTACTCTGCTTTTCTCTACAAAGGAAGAAGTCTAAGGTTTGTTCTCTTTCAGAGACAGAGGTCTGCAGTCAGTTTCTGGTGCATCTTGAATACAGCAGAGGTGACCCACAAGACCTTCAGCTGCTGGGAGACTCTTACTAGTTCTTTAAGCCCTTTCAGGCAATTGGAGTCTTCTATCTATTGTGCTGCCCTGTATTGTGCAGTGTTTGAAACCTGTAGGCTCAGGTGGATAAATGATTTTCAGCTATTTACTAGAGATGGAACAATTGCGAAATCCCCTTCATTTTCCATCTCTGCTCACTGGGTAGAATTACCACCCATTTCTATCCCTGAACACACCTACTTGGATGCATGGAGCAGTGGAAATATTTTTATAAATTCATGACCACGAACATCATCAGTTTCCAAAGCTGGGGATGCCAGGACACATTTAGATAATGGGTCACATGAACACAAAAAAGTGGAAGAACCCAGCTCCACCACTTTCTCTCTGTGAACATCAATTTTCTTACCTAAGAATTAGGGCCAGTGATATTTAACTTACCTATGTGAAATAATGTGCATAAGGCTGGGGATATGGCTTATTGGTGGAGTGGTTGCCTAGCGTGATTGAGGCTCTGGGTTCCATCCCCGGCACTTTGAATAAAAAACGTACATAAAACTCCGATCACAGTGCCTGGCATAGTGTAAGCACCTTGGACAATTACTGGAGACATGTTTGAGTGTCACATCCAGGAAGAAGGGTATCACTGGTATAGGGTTGGCAGAAGCCAGAGGTACTGCTAAACATCCTACAATGCACAGGACAGCACCTACTTCCCACATAATTCTCCATTTAAAAAATGTTAGCAGTGATGAAGCTGAGAAACCCAGGCTAAATACTTAGAGCCAAAATGGGTGAAGTCAGCTGATTTTCCTTAGGGATAAACACTTTTAACTGTGACATTATTGATTTCTTCTGTCACCTAGGGAGACGAAGAGCCTATAGAATCCAGACACTGCTGAGAAACTAAAATCTGATTTAGATGAGAAAGTAACTTTTCATTGAAACATGAAAAGTTTCCTTGAGTTCAAAAAGAGAGTTATTTTTTTGAAAATTTAGATAAGCATTTGTAACTACGCATCTGGGGAACTGAGTTATAAGTTGAAGGATCAAAGGCTGGAATCTGTTGATTTGGTTTTAAACCAGTAACATAACCTTAAAAAATGTCTTGCTAGGTTTTTATGATGTATTAAATAATTAGATTTTCATGATACATGAGACCAAAAAATGTCAAGTGTTAAATTCTGGGCATTAAGAAACTTTTTTTCAATTAAAATGTGTTACAATTAAGCACTTATATCACCAAATATGGGAAATAAGATGTGGATGAAAAATTTTAAATGATCTGAAGGCATAAAAATGTTTTCATAAGGAACAACTTTCCTTGTGTTTTTGTGATATTAATGAAGTCCCTTAGTGTGTGGGTCACCATCTCACTGCCTGGGGTAGGTTACATCGGACCCAGGGAAGAGCCTGAGGTCTTGGTCATAGTCCATAGTTGCTACACCATGTTAAGCTTCTGAGGTAGCACTTGTTAATTTTTTTTTTATAAAGAATGTGTTTTTGAAAACTGATTATTAAGCTCTTCTTTCAGTCATCTTTTGCAGACTTCCGTTTTTTGGTTTTGTTTGTCATCTGAGAAGAATTTTCAGAGAACTTGGGCCTCTTCCTGCTTTCTTCTGTGTTTTGCATGCCACAAATTCCATTAATAAATTCTTAAAATAGTTGAGCTTCTTTTTTTAAGAAATAGTTCTAGATTCAGTCATTCTTTAAAAAAAATGTGTTGAAAATTGACAATTGCATGAAGTATGAACAGATTTAAAAGTGGATTTTCTTTGAAAAATTTTCCATTTGAAACACGGGAAATGTTTTCAGAAAATAGGGACAAAGGATAGAGGCTCTTTCTCAATAATTCAACTTGTCCTAATTTTTAAATGTATCTCAGTAGTCATTTATCTCCAGAGAAAGCGATGGAGTAAGTGTGTCTGGGAGCATGAGACTGGCCAGTGCTGTGAAGGGTTCTGAGTGAGGGAGGAATGGAAGGCCTGTCTGATAGGCAGGAGGACGGTTCTGCTAGGGAGTTGAAGTTGGGAACTGTGTGATTGATTCTATCTGTCCTGCTCAGCTGGTCTCCAAAGACACTGTCCCTTCAGCCTCCTTCCAATATCTGGACCCACTTTGGCTGAGTGGTTGATTGGTTCATTCGAGTTCCATCACCCACTCTATTCATGATTTTGTAGTATGTGCACTTGCCTCCCACTGAAAGTGAAAGGAAGCAATCAATATATATATATTGTAATGGATAAAATTTGTAAATTTTCAATATTTATCCATAACATGTAATTTTATCCTGACATGTAATTTTATCCATTACATGTTATGGATAAAATCATTATATATATATATTATATATATCCCCCCCCCCACTTTGGTGATATCACTAAGCCGGTTGAGAAGACCCATCTACTCCTTTTATTTTTGTGTATGTAAAATCCCATCTTGTTTGAATTCAGGGGCAAAATGGCCTTTGGTTTCTATTTTAAATCTAAAACAGCTTCTCTTCCATAAGCTCCATGACACCCTCAGGGGAACTCTCTGATATAATGATCCTTCTTGTTTGTTCTATTTAATTGGTGATTTGGGGCAACAGCCTCCAATGATTCTGAATGATTTTGTAGGATATAATATTCTACTTCATTCTAGTAAACTATGTATTATTGATTTTGCATCAAATTCTTTTTAGCACCTATTATATGCCACAGCTGTGCTCAGTGTGCTCATGATTCAGGTCATGTCTCTGCTCTGGACTAGGTCATAGGAAAGGCCTCATAAGCGCTAAATTCAAGGTGGTAAGTGCTAGAATGGAACAGGTGATAGAGGAAGGGTACGACATCCCTGAGGAAGGAGCTGATTCTGAAGAAAGCTTTACAGTGTAGGAACCATTTGACCTGCGCTTTAGGATGAAGTGATATTGGGCACACGAAAATGTTAGGGAAGAGCACAATTGCCAAAGAACAGCAGGAGCAAACATGGGATCAGAAAGGGCCTAATGATGAACTGACAAGGCTGAATTGAAGGCTGCCTGGTGCAGGAGACCGGCAGGCTCCAGTGCTGAGGGCTCCTGGCCTTGACCCCCTGCCCAGAGGCTGGCCTGCTGAGATGTTAATGACCAGTTTGTAGTAAGGTCCACAAGTGTGGTGCAGAGGCCCCCTGGAAGCTATTCTAGAATGATGCATTTATTTATTAATGCATGTTTATTATAGAAAATCTAACACATGAAAGTAGTTAGAAGTAGTGAAAAGAAGTTGCTCACAAATACACTTCCCAGTAATATTCATTTTGAAGATTTTTTGTGAATTTCCTTCTTATAGGATTTTTCTATGCGTAGAAATATATACATTTTATATAATAATTGATATAAAATTGAAACTACAGGTTTGTATATTTTAAAATTATGTCATCATTTATTGTTCTTCTGGAAAATGATGTTTTATGATGCATGGACTTCCATAATGCATATAAATAATCCACTTTTGGATGACAAACATTCTGCCTTTTTGTTGTTACTTGTCTTCTGTAATTCTTTTCTGAATCTCCCAGTTAATATTGTTAGGCAAAATCAAACCTCATCTATGATATTGTGTATTCAAATGTTCTCTAATTTCACTGAAAAGGGATAGTAATAATTGTTGGCTGAGGAGAATGGGAAAGAGGCATTTGTTAAAGAAAGGAAGTCTTTACTGACTTTTACCTCAAATTGCTCTCAGTGGTACTGAGAGTAATTTAAATGTCCGGAAAGACTCCCTTTCTATAGTTCTGAGATCACAGGACTCCTGAACCTAAAGTCCCATTTTCTATATATTTAAAATATAAACAGCCAGGATTAAAAACTATCTTTATTATCATAATTGACTAGGAAGGAGTACCTATGTGTATCACTAAGATTTTGGACTTGTAAAATCCTTTCTTATTTATTTATATTAAAATTTTAGCTTCAGATACCAATTTTATCCATTACATGTTTATGGTAACCACTTGAACAATACTGAGGAATTTAAACAGAGTCAATAATTTCCTTTTCCCTGTACAGTCTCACCTGGTACAGTAGCCTGCATCAACAGTTACCATGTGTCTTTTCTCACCTTCCTCAGTGTTCATAAAAACTCATAGATGGATATTCATGTTTGTATATAGGAGGTGTTTTTATTCTTCCTCCAAATGGGTTGTGTGCAAACGTGACGCAACAACTTGTTTTTTTTTTTTTTTTACAATATACTAAGAAAATTTCTCATGGACAATACATGTTAGTTCATTTCATTATCTTTATTTATTTATTTACTTTTTGGTACAAGGTATTGAACCCAAGGGCACTTAACCACTGAGCCACATCCCCAGCCCTTTTCTGTATTTTATTTAGAGACAAGGTCTTGCTGAGTTGCTGAGGCTGGCTTTAAACTTGAGATCCTCTTGCCTCAGCCTCCAGAGCTGCTGGGATTACAGGCACGCACCACCACACCCAGCTCATGTCATTATTTTTAATAGCTAAAAAATAGCACTACAGTTTTGTTATACTGTATCAATTTCAGTGTTTGTAGTTTTCTGCCACTTGCCAACAATGCTGCAGTAAATATTTTATACATTTCTCCTTAGGTCTAGTCCTTGTATTTTGCAGATTGATTTTCACAGATAGAATAATCAAAGGCAGAAGGACCTTCCTCTCTACCACCTCTTCAACACAGGCTGTTATCCAACTTTTTCAGTTTTGCTGAATGGCTTAGATGAAAGAAAAAAACTATATTTTTGTGATTTTCATTGGCATTGTCTTTATTACATGTGAGTTGTCTTTTTACTTCCTTTGGCTGTTACATTTTCTTGTCTGTGGCTCGCCTCAAAATTTTTAGATTCCTGCACATTTTATGTTTGCTAAACATTCCATGATTCAGAAACACATCTTTTCATCTCTTTTAGGTCTTATTTTTTATCTCCAAATTTCAGGAGGAAAAGAGATTTTTACCTAGACACTGTTAGTAACAGCTATTTGAAATGCTGAAGACTTGATAAGAGAAACTAGAATAATGTGAATGTTCTTGACCTAATTTGCTTGAAGTCAAGGAAAGACCATCTGTACTTCTGACTAGAGCTTTTCAGATCTGCAGGTCTCCAAGTGCAGTTGCAGCACCAGTAGGCCTGGGTCCAGGAACGGTGTGTTGGTGGTCATATCATGATATCACTCTTGCCATAGCCTTGGTATTGTGTAAGGACTGGAGAACCCTAAAAAGCTCAGGCCTGTCTGAAGAGGTGTTTCTTACTACCTACTCCTTTCTTTAAATATACCTTGGGAAAAAGTTAGGTTTTATCCTGCTTCCTGTTCATAGGGTGGGAGTCGAGGGTTGGTGGGGGGGGGGTCCTCCATTACCCAGGGAAGGAGCTTACTGTTTTTCTTGAACTAGCCGTAGGGGATGACCCAGCACTTATCAAAACTAGTGAACATCCAGGGAATGACCCAGGTTAGAATGTAGCCTGTTGGGCAGGGCTGGGCATGTGCAAGCTTGAGTCCGTCTCACTTCCTCAGGGGTTGCAGGAGATGAAACTGGTCCCGGAGCCTATGACTGTAGCTTATGTATCTCAGAAAGACTCAGGGAACCAAATACACAAATAGAAAATCCAGTTCTCAAGTGAACTTGGTAGTAGGAGAAGGAGAAGGAGGGTGAGTTTCTTTTTAAATAAAATGGATGTTAATTTTTATTAATGAGTTTGCATTCAGAGTAATTGTTTTCTCTGGTGTTTTATTCTAATATAAATGAGACAGTCTCCCTTATTGCATAAGGCAAAAATATAAGGCTGAGTGTTTAATTTGGAGGTTTATCTTTGGTCACGCACGTTTGGCTTCCTTTTCCGAGTCCCATGACAGGTGAATTTGAATGTGCATGCTGTGAAATAGGGTGGAATGCGGAGAGAAGGAACATGACTTATAGGCTTAGCTGGTGCAGCTATTTTTGGGTGGCCAGTACCCATTCTTGCAATCGTTTTTATTTATTTTTCCTCATGCAGTGTGGGAGTTTATTTAGAGAAGGAAGTTCCTGGAGTCTATCCATCAGGAGCTTTAAATATTTTTTGTTTCTCCATAACTATATATGTAGGTTTTTTTATTCATAGGTTTATGGCTACTGTGTTTTTAATGACCTTATTTTTGGATTGTTTTGGTCTGACTTGCAGTGTTATCCAGTATGCATCAGTGTGGTATCTTTCAAAAATATCCTAAATACCTTCATCTTCTATTTGAAATGTAGGCAATTGGAGAAGCTGGGAAGATTTATGGTAAATATTTTACATTTTTAAATGAAAACTGGTTCAGTGTTTCTCCAGTTTTTAGTGTTGTTGTTGGAATTCCAATAACAGCAGACAAGGCCATGTGACCCCCATGTCAGGAATAAAAGCCCAGGTCAGGGTGGCTCCCTCTTTGGTTGTGAGTCAAGTTGGCCCCACCAGAGTCAAGTTGAGAAGCAGCCCCTGGAGGAACACACCAACCAAATCAACTGTAAGAAATTCAAGCTGCTTTATTTCTGATTTTCTTTCAGAAAAGTTGATGTCTTCTATACCCATTCCCTTGACCTATTTCTACAACAGTTTCTTTAAAATTCTTTAAAAATATCTGTAACACAGTCAAGTAAGGCTTTCTTTTACTGATATATTCTAAGCAACATAGATGAACATAAGGTTAGAAAATATAACACAACTATGCCCTGGTGACATGAAGAGACGCCATTCTACTACAGATGGTCTCAGGTAAATACCAGTGTTCAACTTGTCTTGGTTTACCAAATGGGGCTGCCATTGTAGGGTGGTCTGTCAAGCATGAAAAGTCTGATCTCACTTAATATTTCTCATCTTATTTATTTGTAGCTTTTCCTAGGAAGGAGGGATTTAGATTTGTTTTTCTGGGAATGTGAAACAGATCATTGATGTATCAAACAAAACATTGATAAAATGAAAACTAGCCTGTGACTTCAATGTTAGTCTTGAAGGGGCAAGACTCAGTAACAGAAAAGTAGTTATGGTACCTACCAGTAGGGCTTATTTACATATGTGTGTGTGTTGTTACTTCCCTAGTCTTTTTAACCATTACATTGGTTGTAAATCTTGGTCATTTTATCTTCAACATTACAAGAAGAGAGATGCCTCCGTGCTGAGTAGCAAGTTTAATTTATAGACATTTGAACAATATGTATGTAAGGCCACAATGGCTAATTAAACTATTCCACAAATATTTATTGAGTTCCTCCTATGAACAAAGCAAGGAGATACAAAGAAAAAGACACCTTGTCGTCTAAAGGAAGAAACAGACAATCATGCAGGTAAAATACAGCTCATTGAGTGCTGCAATATTTTGAAGTCATTGTTCTTTGCCATGTGTGTCACATAATCATTTGCTTTTCATGTGTGCCCTACTGTATACCATAAGGTGTTTGCTTTACTAGCAAATAATTCTCCCCAAATGTTTGTTAGTAGAAACAAACATCCAAGAGGCTGATGGCCTCTGCTGTAAGTGTCTTCAAGTCATGAAGACCTTGGTTCAATTGTCTTCTCACATACTTGTTTTCTTTCTGAGAAAGTAAAGATTTAGGATTTATCTGTGAATATGAGAGGAATATAGTGTAAATTGGTGAAATAAAATTTCGGATCCTAAAACACTGCAGATGACAGATTGAAATATGACCTGCCTCAAATCTGCAGCCAATCTGAGGATCTCAGACTGTAAAACTATGCCTTTTTCTTTCTTTCTTTTTAATTTTTTTTTTGAGAAGTAAAAGTTTATTTTGCTTCATGGTCTTACCATGGTTGACTGACTCCACAGCTCTTGCCCCAGTGTGAGACAAACATCGTGGTGAAAGGGCATGGCAGAGGAAATCTGATCCATTCATGACAGCCAGGCAGCAGAGCAAAGCCATGTCTTAATGCAGTAACATTCCCTCAGCCCAGGGAAATGATTATCTGAAGCAGGCAACTCCCATGGTCCACAGCAATGTCTTTGTACCCATGGAGTTAGCAGGTCAGATCTACCCATCATCCAAATCCACACATGATTTTCAGAGCCTTTCACGGGCATGCGTTGGACATGAGACCAGGAAGCCTTTCTTAAACAAGTCCAGTTTGAGCTCTCAGATTATTATTCCTTGGGGTGAGTAGGAGTCCTGGTCAGATCTTGGAAATTATCATTTAGGTTTATATGCATCCTAGAAACCTTAACTGGTTCGAGCTTCTTGAAGGTTGTCTATTCCTTTAGTCCCTGGGTACTTGATTACAGTGTGGTACCATATAACTTCTGCTATCTTTAGTGTTCCATTGAATTTTGGTAACTTTGCCGGTTACCAGGCTGTCAGTACACAGTTAACCTGAGAATTTTACATCAATGACATATTTACCTTTTCTGTCAGAAATGGTTGAATGAGAAATGGAAGAATATAATTGTATATACTTGTTGATCATTATCTGTAATAATGTATCACTGCCATTTTTAGCTAAAGTCAGATTTTGGCTAGTCAGAAATCTTTATTTAGAGATGAGAGTCAGTTTAAATCAGCACTATTTAGATGGTCATCTAAGCAGCACATTAAAAAGAACAAGAAGAAAAAAGGAACCATAGATTCTCAGAATTTACATGCTCAACCCCAGAAGCATCTTCAAATAAAATATTTAGTAAAAAGCATAAAATTTTTCTTTATTCAATTGAACAGTACATTCTCAGACTGAGCATTATAGATATAATTTCTAGTTTTAGCTACATTATTAGATGAGACCAAAGCTTGGAAAACAACACTATTAATAGTGGTGACTCACATGTTCCTTGCATTTTAAGGTGGACAATAACATTTACAGAGTATTGTGTATCTTAGTTATGAAGTGATTTGTAATGCAGTTCATATTATATAAAGTATATAGCAGTAATATGTATAGAGAGACTAATGTGCAGATTAATATATACAAAGACAGATGGGCCATCAGTTTAAATCAAATTAAGGTATACAACCTGATACTAGTTATTCTATGATTTTAGACAACTTGGCAGGATTTTTAGAAGAGAAACTGAGGAGAAGAAAGAAAAGTCTTTCAGCAGTGACGGAATGACATTAAAGACTGGGAATGGATAGGATGTGACTGAGGAACACTGCATTTGGCAGCCCAGCTGGAAAAGAGACTAGTGGAAAAAATCATAATCAGTATAGTTGCAATTATCACTTGCAGCCAGCTGTGTGTATAAGAATGTTCAGATTTAGGCTAGAAGCAACGGATATTCATCTATTGACTGTTTCTGAACTGGGTTTTGACATTATGGAAGTAATGTGTTCAAAATATTTATTTCAGTGTTGTGCAGATTGGTTGGTGGGGAAAGTCTACAAGCAGGGAGATGAAATGTGACTCAAATTTCAGCAATCTGAGTATGTAGTGGTAGAAGCCTGAGTCATTGTCATAGCAATGAAAATTAAAAGGCACAGACAAATATGACAGATATTATGGAAACAGCATCTGGCCAACTTGATCGTTTCATTTTTATCTTAAGGTATTTGTGTGTTTGTGTGTGTGTATGTGTGTGTGTGTGTGTGTGTGTGTGTGTGTGTGTGTGTGGTACTGGGGATTGAGCCCAGGCCCTTGTGCATACAAGGCAAGTACTTTACCAACTAAGCTATATCCCCAGCCCTATCTTAACGTATTAATCCAGTGATATAAGTAGAGCAGGTCCTATAAGAGAAAGTTTGAGAGACATAATCTTACCCTGACTCTTCCCAGTGGGGAGGCTGCGGCTATGAAGGCTTCAGACTTTGGCTTTCAGTGAGCAGAGGGTTTGACAGGAGTCTGAGAGCAGGCAGGTTTGCTTACTGCCTATTAAAAAAGATTCACCTGGGAAGCAAACCCATTGTGTGCACTATATCCACCTAAGCTTTTCTAGGGAGTTTGGTGGCTCGGAGAATCAAACTTGCATCAGTCAGATATGCATTGCTGTGACAAAAATACCTGACAAGGATAACTTAGAGGAGGAAAAGTTTATTTTGGGCTCACAGTTTTAGAGGTTCAGTCCATGGTCAGCTGACACCATTGCTTTGTTTCATGAGGGAGAATATCATGGCAAAAGGGCATGGCAGAGGCAATCTAGGGTTGCTCATCTCATGGCAACCAGGAAGGAGTGAGCAAGCATCCAGGGACAAAATGTAGTTCCCAAGGACATGCCCTCAGTGACATGCTTTCTCCCACCATGCCCTACCTGCCTACAAATTACCACCCAGTAATCAATTTAGATTACTAACCCATCAAATTGATTAATCCACTGATTAGGTCACAGATCTCATAATCTAATCATTTCGCCTCTGAACACTCCTGCATTGCTCAACATGAGCTTTTGTAGGGATACTTCATATCTAAACCAAAACAAATCTAAATATGGCATTCATGCCATAAGTCTTTTAGCCAAGAGTCTTGGTTCTTCTCCAAGCATTTGGGAAATTGTAGCAGGTCATTTGTTCATTTGCAAGTTGGGTAAAATCTCAGACCCTTTAATGTTCACAGTGCCAACTAACTAATGTGCTTCTGGGGAGGAAGAGAAAAAAATAAGATGTATAATATGTTTGGTGCCTAGCTCGTGTTTTTGAAAAAACACATTTATTCTACTTCTTCCCTTGAGAGAGTAATTGAGCAGCTGCTGAGAGGAAAGCTCCTGCAGTGGTAGTAACAGCTAAGCCCCTCTCAGTATGGTTTCAGAGTTGGGGCAGACCTTTCTTCTGAGTTTCAGAACATATGTTGGCATGATTCAGGGAAAGAAACCCCCCAAAAGGCTTAA
Organism: Ictidomys tridecemlineatus; assembly: GCF_052094955.1. Classification (NCBI taxonomy): domain Eukaryota; kingdom Metazoa; phylum Chordata; class Mammalia; order Rodentia; family Sciuridae; genus Ictidomys; species Ictidomys tridecemlineatus. The sequence goes on along the minus strand of NC_135484.1, from coordinate 37,749,963 downwards.
GAATAGTAAATTATTATGCTACTCGGTTGCAGGTGAAAATCTGAGTCTCTCATTAACTTCTCTTAAGGCCAAAAATTATCATTAAAGAGCAACAAAGAGGCTGCCTGATAGCAGTTCTTTACATATTTTACAAAGATTCTGCTGGAGATAAGGGTAGGGTAACTGTAGTCATCTAAGATGGTTTTCTGTGACAGAGGAAGAGGGGAAAAGAAGTGATGATATCTCATTTCTAGTTACATAGATATGGACACATACAGTCTAGCTCTTCTTTATGCAGGTTTCACATTCATGGGTCCAACCAACTGTGGATCAAAGATATTCAGAAAAATAAATTGTGCCTGTACTGAACATGTACAGATTTTCCCCTTGTCATTATTTTCTAAACAGTACAGAATAACATTATTTATATAATATTTACATTGTATTAGATTCATAAGAGATCTGTAGATGACTTTTGTAGCATATGGGAGTATATATGTAGGTTATATGCAAATACAATGCCATTTTAAAAATGGACTTTAGCGTTTGAAGACTTTGGTTATTTGTGTGGGGTCCTGGAGCCAATCTCCCATAGGTACTCAGGTATGATTTGGTAGTATATACCAGTGTGTGTGTGACTTGAAACTTCTAAGGTGCCAAAAGTATTAAGATACCCATCATTCTGTATACCACCAAGAAAGAAAGAAATACTGCCAATTAATACTAAGACACTATTGATTGTAAGAGGCATCTGAATTTCTTAGATAGTAAAATGTGGGAGAAATATGTATACTGCAGTATGTAGGAAAAATGTAGACTGAATGTATGACCTCTGAGAGGTGGGATTATGATTTATTTTTATGATTGTGTATGTAAGCAAATTTCCCACAATGCCACTGTTTCCCTACAACAATCTGACCCTACTTTCAACGGCTGGAGGTAGGAGGTCTCCAGTCCTGCAGAACCCACTTTAAAATCCCTTGGCTTTTCATCCATTAGGAGTCAAGACTTGGCTTTAGGATGTAAGGGGGTAAAGCACCCCTGTATTGTTCTTGGCATTGCAGCCTCTACTAGAGTTAATGGGCAACAGGAAATGTGACAAGTTACTTTAAAAAAAAATGAATGAAAAGCAGTTCAGAGAAGTGCATGAGAAGTTATACTTAGATTTCTGTGATGGGTTGAAGAAATGTGCATAAAGCAAGATTCTAGTAAATAAACTTGTTTTATGTCTTTAATTTTCACCTTTCTAGAATTGTCTTAGTTTTAGTGTGCTCTTAAAAATAATCATAAATCCTAAAGTAATGGGATTAGCTCAATGTTTTTCCCTTGGGGAATAAATGGAGATATTCCAAAGTTTTATGTTAAAATAATTCCTGAGGTTATTTTTACCAGACATTATGAAGAAAATATAATTAAGTGATAAATATTATGGTCTTAAATATCTTATTTAAGACATGATTAATTTTCATTTAAGCTTCTTTATTGCATTCCTTCTTTTATTAAATCTTGGGATAATTTTGTATTCTTTTCAAAGTAGGTGGTTTTTTTTTTCCCCTTTGCTTGGTTACATCGCTGGATTTATTACATTCCCTCATTTAGTACAATATTATGTTTCTATTTGAAAGTAATTCTGTAATTTCTGTATATTTGCCAATAACACAGGATATGGTCACTGAAGCAAAATCATAGTTTGTAATGACTTCAGGTCTCAAAGTCAATTATGGCCATGAAGCCACCATCTAACCTCCAGGAATGTTTGACTGGATGCATTAAGAGTATGTGGATGGCAACGGGTGGTTTGGTCTCAAGATTGGAGTGGGCACCTTAACCTAAAGCTCATCTCATGATTCATGGCTGCTAACATTTTGTTTAATATTCTTCAGACGGTTGTAAGACAGGGAAGCACTGCTGTGTGTTGAATACGTCCCTGAAGTTCGTGTGTTGACAACTAATCCCTAACATCTTACAAAGTGGGACTTTAAGAGATGGTTAGATCATGAGGACTCTGCCCTCAATTATGGATTCAAACTGCTAATGTGGAATTAGATTAGTTACTGCAGGAGTAGATTCCTGGTGAAAGGGTGAGTTTGGTCCCCTTTCTTCCTCTCTGATGAGTGCTGTCTTGCCCATCCTCCATGGGATGACACAGCAAGGAGACACACAAGTGTAGGACCCTTGATTTTGACTTCTCAGCTATAAAATTATGATAAATGAATCTCTCTTCTCTGTAAATCACTCAGTGTCAGGTATTATGCTATAGCAGCAGAAAACAGAATAAGAGAGGAACTTAGGCTTTGGAGCAAGACTAGTCTTAGATAGGGCCCAGCAGCTTGGGATTGAGTGTGATTCCTCATCAGCAAGTCTGGGATCAAGCCAAAGTGATAACTCACTGCATTTAGTTATGTTTGTTGTGCCATTCATCTCTGCAAATGACACAAAGATGGGAATATTGCTGGCCAATTTTAGGTATAGTGATAGCAAATTTATGGTAGCACCTGACAAATACTTGAGCACTTACCTGCATTCCAGAGGTCTCCTTTGGCCAATAGAGTAGTGCAATTTCTGCACTAGAATCAGGCCTATGATTCTTTGTTACCATTATTAAACATATTATTTATGTATAATTTTGCTTATAAAAGAGTAAAATGGCAGTCCTTAAGTGCAAAATCCTCCTTATCATAGTTGCAGACTTCATTCACATTACATCTTGGTGCCCATACATACATGTGCTCAGTATTTTTTTAAACCCATACCTGATTTAAGTTTGAGCTCCTAGGTTTTGGGCAGTGAGAGAATAATATTAGGCTTAGTCCATTCCAATGCAGTCATTTTTAAAAGCCCCTATAAATAATTCCCAACTTCTCAATAAACGGTTACCATCTGGGTCAGTCTTCTCCTTTTCTAGATAGCTCCCCTTTTCCTTTGTCCTAGTCCAAGGAGAGACTGTATATCAGGAAGGACTCATGTGACCCATACAGTGCTTCACATTTGTTTATGGTTCTTTAGTCACAGGGAAGGTGATAGTCTCTGATGCTGAGGTTTTTCTATACCCATTACTTGTGATCGTATCTCCTTTAGCTGAGTTTAGGCCCAGCTGACCCTCCAAGCAGATTCAGCCTTGCTTTGGCTCTTATTGTTGGGAGATTCTCTTCCCTCCTCCATCCAGACCTCTGGCTGGGGCCTGTAACCTCAGTCTCTGCTGCAGGGGTAACAACTTCTTACCAAGGAAGCAAGTGGCATTGAATCATAGCAACAATCCTATAGGTGTCCATTTTACAGATAAAATAATCAAGGTCAAATGTAGTTTGCTAGCTAGGGGCTAAACTACAACTAGAATTCCAGTTCTCTCAACTCCCACTATAGCCCTCTTTGCTCTGTGTCAAAGAGAGGGGCACAGTTGACACCTTTGGCTCAAAATGTACTGATAGTTGCTAAAAATTGTGATTCTTGAGTGGATTTGCCCAATGGTAACTGCTTTCATCAAAATGTATGTTTTTAATCTTTAATATCTGCTTCTATGGTAACAGGTAATCTTATAATTTTATAGTCGATTCTCTCATCATCTGTTACTTGGTATCTTTTATCATTTCCTTTTTTCTTTTTCTTTCTCTCCTGATTTTGATTCAGTTTAACTGGTAAATCACCCCCTCTTTTTAAAAAAATTTAACTCCTATTTTTATCTACTCCTTGATTCTGTAATTATCCTTTGACTTCATAACTTGATTGCTGCTTTCCTGACCCAGAGAGTGGAACATGCTCTGCTGAACACACCAGGTCTTGTTTGCATTTTGTTTGTGTTAATGTGGCACCTTGTGCTGAACTGTTCAACTCCAAAAACACCCAGTGGGATAGGATGTGGCAGGGAAATAGATGCACAAATGGAAAAAAGAAGAGAGGAACCTTGGACCTGGACTAGCTAGCAACCTGGTCTCGGGGCAGTTTTCTTGAATGAGGAGTTTCTGGCAGTGAGACTCTGAAAGAGTTATGAGGTCTCTGAAGAGCGGGGCCAGAGTCCAGTACAGAATATCTCACTTTATCATTAATGCTGGGTATTGGGTCTGCCTCTCCCTATCTTCACTAGAAGTTTCCCAATTCAACTATACATTACATAAGATTTGGACTTTCTTTCTAGAATATAGGACGATAGTAAAGATATTTTAGGTCTTGAAAAGTCTAATCTCTTGGAGCTCTCTGACCAGTTCTCTGACCAGTGTCTTCTCAGACTATGAAAATAAAGGAAGATTGAGTAGTTGGGTTCCTGTTAAATTTGAGCAATATTTGTAAGTCCCCGGGGCCAGGATGAGTTGGGGAGAAGACTACAGTGCCTTGTACTTTCTACCACCATTGCTCTCTTCTAACCCCTAGTGTAGGGGAGAGCTTACCTTCTGCATCCTTTCTTGTACCTGTGCTTGGAATTTCTTCTGATTCCTGGTTTAGACAGTATCGTAAAATATTAGCTAAAAATACATTGACTACATATAAGCATATTTACTGGATAAATTAATAAAATATTTCCACCCAATAGTCTGTAGTTGCATTGTTGTGGTAAGAGTCTTCTCTATATTCTCCTAAGTCTGTATTTTCATAGGTTTCTGGTATTTGCATAATATTGATGTATACTCTCTGGGGATAATTTGAAAATAGGTTTAAAAATGTCCTTGCCCTTTGACTGAATAGTCTGATGTATAGTAAATCATCTATGTTTTGACTAATAATTTAGCTAGGAGATATTCACTGCAGCTTCCCAGAAACAAAATAAATCATCAATCATCAGTGCAGCAAAATACAGTTATCAAAAATATATAAACATAGATATGTGCTTTTAGACATGAAAAGATATTTATGATATCCCATTGAATAAATAAGTCATGCTCTACAAGTACACAAGACAGTGTATCTATACATGGAAGAAATATAAGAAAGGAATAACCAAAGTGATTACTCTTCTTAGATAGTGTGATTAATGTCAACTTTAATTAATAATGGATCATTTTATTCTACTGTCTTCTACACTGAACAAATGTTACTTATGAAGAAGAAAGTTTCTTAGCATTGAAACTGGCTTCTGGGTAGAAGGAAAAGGGTCTGATGGCACTGGAGCAGTGATAGACCCCAATTACAAATGTGTGTTAGAGTCTTAGAAATGGTGCAAGGTGATAGTGGTACCCTGCTGATTCAGACAAAAGGATATAGGTTTGAGGGACTCAGGGTAAGACCAGCTTCAGAAGATCCATGCAAACTTGAGCCATGTTTTTACTCTCTTTACCTGACATGTTCTGATTATGTAGGGTAATTTTTACCTTTGTCTTTTCATTTCATATAAAATTCATTTTAATTGTTTCATGGAATAATAAATAAGTAAAGAAAAGAATATTTGTAAAATAAGGGTGAAATACAGAACATACATATGCACAGAAATTCTGTGTCCCAAAAATGAAGCATTGCCATTAATCCTATAGGGTTCCTATAGCCTCCATCTGTTCCTACAGTCTTCATCGAAGAAAACCACAGTCCTGAATTCTTTATCCTTATCTGACTTTTTAAACATAATTTTATGCTAAACAATACTTTATTTAGTTTGTATGCTTTGGGGTCTCATGTGAGTGGAATTAGGCTTTATTGTTCTTCTGAAAATTGTGTTTTTCATTCAGTGTCTTGTCTCTAAATTTTATCCACATGGTGTGGATAGCTGTTGTTCTCTCTCTGTGCTGGGGCTGTCAAGCCTGTGTTGTGTAATTGCACCCTGGCATACTTCTGCAACGTCCTGTTTATGGACTCTTGCATGAAAGTTGTTATTAATGACCTCTGTGTTCATTTAGAGTATCTGAGGCTCATGTAGAACACCGGATACATACATAGGTGTTGAATTGCGGGGTTGTAGAGTATATGAAAATTAAGTTCTAATAGGTAATGCTAAATTATTTTCCAAATTATTTTTATTTATTTATATTCTTTACAGTAGCATGTGAGATCTGGATCCTCCATGTGGTCATGAGCATTTAGTAATATCAACGTGAAACTTTTTGCTAACCCAGTCAATGTGAAATGAATGATTCAACGAGTGTTCCCCTGGGTGTCAATGAAGTCGTGCAGATTTTCTTAGGCTTGTTAACCATTTGTGATTGTTTCCCTGAAAGAGTCTGTTTGGGTCTTTTGACCCATTTTTCTATTGGGTTATTTTTTTGGTTTTAAAATTGGTTTGCAGAAATTCTGTATATTTTAGGAACAAAGCTTTTTGTTCATTATGTATGTGACAGGTACCTTCTAGTCAGTGGCTGTCTTTTCATTTTCTTGCAGTGTTTGATGAAGAGACATTTTTAATCTTATCCATCCTTTCTTCCCTGGTTTACCTTTATTTATTGTGTCTTGTTTAAGAATGACCCTACCCAGAGGTTCACAAGTATAAACTCCTGGATTGTCTTCTAGAATGTCCAGAGCTTTGACCCAGTGAATGGCGTGAAGGTGTCTAAACTTCCTACATAGATAGTTCTTTGTTTCAGAACAGTCTATTAAAAGGCCCTCCTTTTTCCACAGATGTGTAAATGCCAGCTCTGTCAGGAACCATATTGTAAGTGAAGCTTTTATACATGTTTGGGCCTGTTTCCTTGGTCCTCCAGAGAACACAGGCACAGGATGTCTGCCAGACACCCAGGGGCCTTCCTGGGAACTTCTTTATATTTAAATGAGAAGGCATTTTTCTAGTATAGCAAGTTACAAGTTGAGCTGTCCTGTAGTTAGACCACGGCACAATAATGGCATCAAAAACCCGTCCTTTGGTTGTCCTCTGCCAGAACCTTAGTCTTTTAATGTTTCCTGGCAGCTGCTACTGTTGCAATTTGGGACTCTTACCACATCCAAAGTGGGAAAAGCCTTCGTATTTTAAATTCTGGTCTGGAGATTGTTTTGAAGCCCTCAATAGAGTGGAGTTAAGTGACAGGTTCGCCTGCAATTCCACTCAGGATTATCAGTTCTCAGCAGATGGGTGGTTTTCTTTTTTTTTTTTTCTTTTTCTTTTTTTTTTTGTCTGTCTGTCCATTAGATGCCGAGTTTCAAGATGGGCATACCCCTGTGGAGAAGAAAACCATTCATTTCTAGTTCACCTGCCTCTTGGGATGTCACTCTGCAGGGACACAGGTTTCTACAGAGGTCTCACATTAAACCCCTTTCTTGGGTGGGTCTTGGGGCCCCTGACATAGTAAAAAGCAAACCCAGAATTCACCTGTGTGGCAAAGCCAAAAGTTGATGAAGCTTATTGTGCTTACATCCTGGGCTTTCTGTTCTCACTTTTGACTCCTGAGCCTTCTTTGTGCTCTTAGAGCTCATTACACAGTTAGGATGATATTTTTTTTCTTTTCTGGAAGTTTTCGTTTTCCAGTGGGAGGGTCACCCAGTGTCTTTAGTTCTCCAGGTATGGAAACAGAAGTCGGCATAAGTTTATTTTTTAAATTGCATTATGTTTATTAATTTTGCCTAAAGGTTTGTTGGAGACGGAACCATTGCAAGGAAGAGACGAGGATGCAGTAGCCAGTGCTGACTTCTCTAGCATGCTCTCTGAGGAGGAGAAGGAGGAGTTGAAGGCAGAATTAGTTCAGGTATGTCTGGTAATCTTCTTTATTTGCTATTTCTGTCTTGGTTCTTGAACATTAATATTCCTGTGATACAGGTCCCATATTGCAATTATTTGGTCTTTTATTTACAAAACTGTTATAAATACATTGCAAGATGACTGATTTTTCTCCAAGTTATTTTTGTAGAGCTAATTATTAGTTACCTATTGGTTACAGTGGTAAAATGAATGGCTGAGCTGTTTTAATCAACAGCAATAACTAGTGTTAAATATGTACTTCTTGTTCTTTTTAGTATCATGATACTATGGGATACATCACCTACACACCTGATGGAATTTCTTAAAGGCTTTGTACAAATGCAAGCTCCTCTTTAAGAGCCGTTTGTTTTAAGTCAGTTAGCTTTCTGTGAAATGGTGTTTTTATTTTAATTATGAAAAATTCAAGTATGAAATCAACTAAATTTACTCTTTTGCAGAATAATAAAGTGGGGGTGGAGAGGAGAGCTATATTAATTGAAGGTTAATTATATCTTGTGTAGTTGCCATGGGATCTGGGTTAGTGGAGAGGAGGGTGCTTGTCTCGTGGTGAGTACAGGTCTTGTTCAAGCCTTTGCAGGACCCACTCATCCTTAGACTTGGTGCTGAGGAGCTTTTACTTTCTGGGTGGAGAGGCTGGAGAAAGGACTCCTTGGATAGAATGTAGCAGCAGAACAAGAGAGCCAGAGACCAGTGTCCTTCTGCACTCTGTTCACAGTGCACAAGGCAGGAGGCTCCCTTTCCCACTGGAAGCAAAGCTTTTCCTTCCTGCCCCGGACCTTCGTACAGGCTCAGGACACCACTTTGAGCTCCACCATATCCACCACCTCTTAGCCCACTCTGTTCTGATAGCATACGTTATGATAGCTCAACATAATATGAAGGACTTTCCAGATGCTTTTACAAGACACATCCTAAAATAATTTCATTAAAAATATCTTTAAATATTATTTTTAATTGACACATAACAGTTGCACATAGTCGTGAGGTGCAGCGTCATGTATCCATATAGATATACAGTGTGTGGTGATCACATCAGGGTCAATAGCATTTCCATCGCCCCAAACATTTATCCTTGCTTTGTGATAAGAACACACCCCAAATCTTCTCTTCTAGAAACTTATTTTGAAATATATAGTATAATACTGTTAACTATCATCATCTTACTATGAAATAGGATACCACAACTTATTTCTTCTCGGTAATTTTATACATGTTGACTAATCCATTTCCCCTTCTGCCTACCCTTCCAGTTTCCGGTAATCACAGATCTCCTCTGCGTCCATGAGATCAGCTTTTTTTGATTCCACAAATTAGTGGTATCATGTGGCATTTTTCTTTCTGTCCCTGACTTTAAAGTAATATTATTTTAAAATCTAAAGAGCAGCTTGTTCCTCTGGTACAAGGAGAAATTATTTCAGTAACACAGTGCCTCAAATGAAACGGCTTGGGTCTTTAGCTAGTTCTGTCTGTGGCCACCAACTGGCCACACAGACCAGAGTACACAGACCAAAGTTGGCCTTAATGGGTAACGGGCTTGCCCCACATTTTCTTATGGCCCCAAATTCTGGTTCATGACCTGTTCATGTCAACAGCATTGCCCAGAAGTTTTTTTCTTGCAGACTGGTGTAAGCTAACTAACTCTAAGCTAAAACAACTTCTTCTTCTGAGAGCTTTGTGATCTATGTACAAAGCACATCCTCTGTTACAGACGAGCTGCTATAAAATGCCTTGATTTCTTCTGGGTTCTGCAAAGACTGACATGTACACAGGTACATGTATGAATCTATGTTTGTTTGTTTTTTTTTTGCATTCTATATTTTCTAAATGTTCGACAATGAGCATTTATTCTGTGATCAGGAAAGAGTAAATACTGGTTTGGTTGTTTTTAATATATATTTTTAGTTGTAGATGGACACAATACCTTTATTTCATTTATTTATTTTTTATGTGGTGCTAAGGATTGAACCTAGTGCCTCACATGAGCTAGACAAGCGCTGAGCCACAACCCCAGCCCAATAAGCACTGGTTTTAAATGAATGTCTCTGAATACCAAAAAAACTAATAGTGTTTTTATAAATTCCTGTCTCATTTGGCCACTGTAATAAGCTTCCAGCAAATTTCATTTCTAAGATGTTTGGAGCCTGACTTCTGAAGATAACACCAGACTCTCTGATACTGTGTTCAAGTTATGGGGATTCATGCTTTCATCCTCCATAATGCATTAGCCTTCAGTGCAAGAGCTTCTTGTCTTATTTCTGCCTTCTTCAGATGAAGTACTGCATGTTGCCAAGGGTAACATCATAGTGACTTAGGATCGACTCTGGGCCCCAGGGCTAGTGAAAAACAAAGCAAGGTATCCTTGTGATTTTTCTTTGCATTTCCATTTCTTCTCCCTTCACCTCAAAGCACCTCTGCTTTATGCTTCTTCTTTTCCTAAATCTACTCTCATCGTTTACAAGTACATGTGCACATGCATCCATGCGCACAAACATACACATGCACACACAGAGCAGATCTGGTCCTTTCACATCACAGATGCATTCCGATTTTACCTCAGTGCCCTGGTTTCATTATAACAAGGTCACCCAGAGATCTATCTCAGGAGTCTAACCACCAGCCTTAAGAGTAATTAAGACATCTTGGAAACAACTCTGCTCCCTGGTCTCAACTCTTCACAGACATTCTTCCAGGTCCCTTGGTCAAAAGGAACGGTACTCTCTGTCCAAGGAGAGATCTTACTAGCCTGTTAGACACCTGAGTGCCAAGATTCCCCAGAGGCCAGCTTATTGGATAACTGCCTTTGACCCAGGCATGCAGAGGTGGCTCTGATCCAGAGCAAGGCCTCTGTGTATACATACACTTCCCACTTTTTACTGCTTTGCCAAAAGCAGGTCTCTGATGTGCCAGGTTTGCAGTCTGTACTTTAATTCACTCTTCTTCCTCATTCCCACATGTCTTCCTGTTGCCTTCCTGCCGGGGTGGATCCCTCCTCCTCCAGCCTTTCATCTCACTTCCCCCAGCCTTATTCCCCTGCGTTGTTGTGGATCCTCCAGGAGGATGCCCTTAGACTTCTACTTTCTCACAACCCATGGTTGCTCGCACAACCAGCATTTTGTGTATTTATCAAGTGCTGGCAACAGGAAGACTTCTTTTGGTGGAAGAAATGACATAAGCCAGTCATGTCAAAAAGGCTTCACCTTGGATGAATTCATCTTTTTGAAATAAATATTTTTAAAGAAATTTCTTTTAATAGAATTTGATCTTTAATTTATTGTTGTGGCCATGCTGTATGTGTGTTCTTGAAAGCCCTCTGAATGTGAAGCCAACATCATCTCTGATCTGGTGTGATGGTTTGTGCATAGAAGGAGTCCAGTTAATAGAGTTAATTGAGATTATTGTGCAGCTTATGAGAATATTTATGTTTGCAAATGCTCAAAGTAGAATAGGCATTTTTTTTTACAAACTTTATCAATGTACCAAGAAGTACTATTTTGTTTCTGATATTTGTTGTCTTGTTACCAGCTGGTTTTGAGGTTTTGAAACATTTTAATTTCTCTCTCTCTCTTAAAATAAACTGGATGAATTATTCTGTTACTGTCATCTCACTTCCACTTTAATTTCACTAAGATGCATTCTGTGCCTGGCATTGGAATTATAGATAATGTGTCTTGATTTTTGGAAAGGATGAAGTATAGGCATTAGTACTGCCCATTTTGTGGTTATATAATAGTCAAATACTGCCAATGGCTCCTAGATAAAATGACTCAAGAAAAAATACATATTAATAGGAGTTGGAAATACAACAAATGGTATTAGCGAGTAGGCAAAGCCTATTTTTGTGCTTCCTCCAACTCTGTCTTGACTCTTCCTTCTTCATTTGGTACATATGTCCCCAAGAATGCACATTGCCCTCAGCTACTATCTCTTAGGCTCTTCAAGAAGAGCATTGAGCCTTGGGCCTTTCTCTCTGTGTTCTTTCCCCAAGATCTCCCCTCTTTTTGGATTGGGCTAGTGAGCAGCTCACATGTGTTTATGGTCAATAGGCCTTATTGTTATGCCCTGCCCAGATAGTATGTGCATTTTCATTTTTCTTTTCTGGTACTTTCTCCTCAAGCCAGGAAGAGCCTGAAGATGCAGGTCTTGAAAGAGTATGTAAAAGCCACCAAATGATATCACTTCTAAACAGTACACTGGTGATTCATACTGATGAAAGTTTTACTCCTGAGTTTTAGTTATACATTTCATTGATTGCTGGTAAAACAGAAAAATAAATTTTTAATCTTAACATAAATTTCAGATTGAAATTAATTTATTAGCTAATTTGCATTAGTTAATTCACATTTTTGTCCAGTTTACAGAACATAAGATAAACCGTTTTTAAATGAACAATCCAGTGGCATTTTGTGTATTCACAGTGTACTATCATCAACTACCTCAATGTGATTCCAAAACATTTTTGTCACCTTGAGAAGGAACTATGTACATTTGGCTGTTGCTTCCCATTCCCACCTCCTTAGCCTCTGGCAATGTTCCACTTGCACTCTATACAGAGACCCAGGGGCTTACCTAATCTGAATCTATACAGGGATTTAACGTACCTGAATATTTCAAATAAATGGAATAATACAATATATGATGTTTGTGTCTGGCTTCTTTCAGGAAGCCTAATTTTTTTTAAATTGCTACACTATAGTTGTACATAATGGTGGGATTGTTGTGTATTTGCACATGAACACTATATAATTTGGCCAATATCCCTCCCCAATACTTCCCCTCTCCTTTCTCCTCTTCCACCCACTGGTCCCTTCCTTCTATTCTACTGATTTTCCTTTGCTTTTCATGTGATCACTGCCCCCCCCATCCTCTTCCCCAACACCTTTCTTTTCTTTTTTATCTCTAGCTTCCATATATGGGAGAAAACATAAGACCCTTGACTTTCTGAGTTTGCTTATTTTGCTTAACATATGGTCTCAAGTTGCATAAGTTTTCCTGCAAATGACATAATTTCATTTTTTATGGCTGAATAAAACTCCATTGTGTATATATACCACATTTTCTTCATCCTTTCATTTTTGATGGACACTTGTAGCCTAAGGTTTTTCAAGTTCATCCATGTTGGAGCATGCATCAATACTTCATTTCTTTTTTAAGGTTGAATAAATAGTATTTTAACATAAACTACTGTGTATATATTTATGGGCTGTTTCCACCTCTTGGCTATTGTGATTAGTGTTGTGCTGTGAACATGGGTGTACAGGTACTTGTTTGAGAAACTGTTCTCAGTTTCTTGGGGTATATAGTGAAGAGTAGAACTTCTGGGTAAAATGGTAATTCTGTACTTAACTTTTTGAGAAACTGTGGATCACTGTACTGTAATCCACGGTGGCTGAATTATTTCACATTCTTACCAGCAACATTTAGAAGTTCCAGTTCTTCCACATCTGTATCAACACTTGTTATTTTGCTGCAATTCATATTTTTTAATACTTATTTTTTAGTTGTAGTTGCACACCATACCTTTATTTTATTTATTTATGTATTTTTATGTGGTGCTGAAGATCAAACCCAGCACCTTGCACGTGCTAGGCAGGTACTCTACCCCTGAGCCACAACCCCTGCCCTGCAATTCGTATTTTAAATAATCAAGTTTAGATATATAATTTTGATCATAAGTATTTATCCTACAAGTAGATCTTCTAGAGAATCAAGAAACCAAAGAAACAGGCTATAAATTTCTAATGAAGAAATAATTATTTTTAAACTAAATGGAAAGAATATAGTAAATATTTTAATCAATTAATGTAATTTACCTTTTTCCATTTTGTTCCAAATTTGATGTGAGGATTTTCCACACCATCTGCATCAGAGTATCTGGGGATACTTGTTGAATCTCAGGACATTAAAAAAATGGGCACATAGCTTGGATTCTGCATTCTAACAATGCTCTCTAGTTGACTCCTCTTTGAACTGAAGGTGAGACGCAATAATAGAACTAGTTCTAGAAAGTCTCCTTGTCAAATGAAGGAATTAAATTCACCACCGTCATCCTTTAAAGTTCTTTCTTGGGGTCCAGGTGTAATGAGATATTGAACTCAGGGGCACTTGACCACTGAGCACATCACCATCCCTACAGAACACATTTGCAAGATGTATAATGGATTAGTTATGTAGTTCATGCTCAAAAGTAGAGTGACATTTTGAACATACCTGAGACACAACTCTTCCTCGCTTTTAATTTTTAAATGAGAAATCTAGAAAATTGGCAGATTTTTATTAACCTCATGCATGTGTGAAGCTAAGGACTCTTAATGATTCTTTCCTGGCTTGACAAAGAAAATCCACAAATATTTCTACTTTTTAGAAAGCAAAAATATAAATTTAATCACAATTACTAGGGTAATACATATAACACATCTATATGTATAGTGCAGACAATTTAAGTATGACAACTAATTAAAATCAGACCTTGTGGAGGTTCAAATTTATTTTTATAGGATACAACAACACTCTCTAATCTGGGTATTTTGCACAGCTCCTTTGTTAGAAATTACAATTGCAAGAGCAATATTGAAGAAATGTGCTTTCCTGCAGCATGGAGGAAGAAAAAATATGTTCATACAGAGCCCCAGTGCATGAATGTTCTTAGCAGCTTTATTTGTATTAGCCAAATGCAAACATACTTCAACAAATGAAGAAACAACTGTCATTTATGCATTCAGTGGAATACTACTTTTCTTTTTTCTTTCTTTTTTTCTTTATTATTTTTAAATTTATTTATTTGTTCTAATTAGGTATATATAACAGCATAATGCATTTTGATTCATTGTATTAAAATGGAGCACAACCTTTCATTTCTCTGGTTGTACATGATGTACAGTTACACCATATGTGCCTTCATACATGTACCTAGGGTAATGATGTCCATCTCATTCCACCATCTTTCCTACCTTTATGCCCCCTTCCTCCCCTCCTTCCCCTTTTCCCAGTCAAGATTCCTCCATTCTTCATATGCCCCCGACCCCCATTATGGACAGCATCCACTTATCAGAGAGAACATTTGGCCTTTGGATTTTGGGGATTGGTTTACTTTGCTTAGCATGATATTCTCCAACTCCATCCATGTGCTGAGTAATATTCCATTGTGTATATATATCACAGTTTAGCTATTGTGAATTGAGCTGCTATAAACATTCATGTGCCTGTGTCACTATAGTATGCTGATTTCAAGTCCTTTGGGTAAAGACCAAGGAGTGGGATAGCTGGGTTAAATTGTGGTTACATTCCAGGTTTTCTAAGGAATTTCCATACTCCTTTCCAGAGTGGTTGCACCAATTTGCAGTGCCACCAGCAATGTATGAATGGACCTCCCCTCTCCCAACAGATGGTCCAACATTTATTATTGCTTGTGGAATACTATTTTTTAATGAAGAGGGGAAAACATGAATAATAATGCAGCAACATGGCTAAATCTTAAATAAGTATGCCAAGTGAACAAAGCAATACGAAGAGTATATAGTGTATGACTAAATTTATATAAAATTCTACAAAATGCAAACCAAACTCTAATGGAGGAAAGAAGGTCAATGGTTGACTGATGTGTACAGGGAAAGTCTGGGAGGGGAAAGAAGAGTGAGAGAAGAATTACAAAAAACAATGAGATGATGATTGATATGTTTACCACTTTGAAAAAGTAACACAAATCACACCAGTATATGCATCCTCCTATCCTTAAGGCAGTAGTTTGGTAGAACCACGGTGTCTGCCATGTCCATACCTGCACCAATGCAGCTACATGAAGTTGACAAAAAGTAAGCAATACTGATTAGCAACACTGGAATTTGTTTTATAAAATAAAGTATGTAGTGCAAAATCAATTTTTGTTAAAAAATTATATCCATGTACAACTTTAGAAAAACATTAGGAAGATTAGTCTTAGTCTTACTTCTACTATTATAACAGAATACCACAGGCTGTATAAACTGTATGCAATAGAAGTTGACTTGGCTCCCAATTCTGGAGGCCAGGAAGTTCAAGAGCATGGTGCTGGCATATGGTGAGGGCCTTCATGCTGGCTCATAACATGGGAAAAGGCCAAATGGGGGTGCACAAGATAGAGGATAGCATCAGTATTTAGCCTTTGTCTTAGCTTTTTCATTGCTGTGACCAAAAGACCTGACAAGAACAATTTTAGAGGAGGGAAAGTTTATTTGGTGCTCATGGTTTCAGAGGTTTTGGTCCATAGATGGCCAGTTCCATGGCCTGCAGTGAGCAAAACATTATGGCAGAAGAGTGTGGAGAAGGAAAGCAGTTCAGGACATGACCACCAGGAAGCAGGGAGAACTCTCACCCACCAGCAAAAAACTATAAACTCCAAAGGCACGCCCTCGGCAACCCACCTTCTTCAGCTGTCCCCTACCTGTCTGCAGTTACCACTCAGTTAATCAATTCAAATGGATTAATGCATTGATTAGGTTAAGGTTCTCAACACCCAATTGTTTCACTTATAAACTTTTTTGTATCATCTCATACATGAGTTTTGGGGGGACACTTCATATCTAAACTATAATATCCTTTTTTCAGGATCCCACTCCCAAAATAACTAACCCACTCCTGTGTGATGGTATTAATAGTGGTCTCACCTCCTAACACTGTTCAAATGGGAATTAAATTAGAAACCAAAAAAAAAAAAATATGTTGAGGATGTAGTGTAGCTCAGTGGTCGAGTCAGTGTTTAGCATGTGCAAAGACCTGGGTTCAATCCCGGCCTCATTGTTAAGGAAGGAAGGGAGAATGGAAGGAAAGAAGCAAACCACAATCAGCTATTTCCTACTAGGTTACAGGTGATTTATTTTCGTGTTTGTATTTGGCTGTGAGATCTGAATTTTGTTACATGGAATATTCATTACTTTTATAGTCTTTACAACTAAAATTTTCTCTTTGTAGTTTGTGCTGTGAGACTCTCCCATCTGTATAGCATGTGTTTGGGACAGCCCAGCATGAGACAGTTCATTAGGCTCTGGAGGCTGCTCTGGAGCACTGTAGCCTTTGGAAATGTACCTTTCATCTGTTTGATGTTTTGCTCTATCATTTTTCCTCCTACCCGTAGCTAGAAGACGAAATTACAACATTACGACAAGTTTTGTCAGCGAAAGAAAGGCATCTGGTTGAGATCAAACAAAAACTCGGCATGAACCTGATGAATGAATTAAAGCAGAACTTCAGCAAAAGCTGGCATGACATGCAGACCACTACTGCGTGAGTATCACTTCTACAGTGTTGATTTAAATATGTAGAGAGCCACTATCTCACAATCTTCCAGGGTTTTTGTTTATCCTACAAGGCTCATTTTGTTCATCCTATGAGGCTGATTTGGTGCTTATAGCAAAATAAAGAGATATAAAAATCACTAAATATGTTGCATGTGAAAGAAACTATAAAGAGCTTAGAGGAACAAAAACTTTGACTAAAACTCATTCCTTTTAGGCTACTTTTACAGAATTTTATAGTTTAAATGTTTTTACTATATGTTTTTAAACATTGGAGGTGTTTCTTATGAAAAGTATAAGTGGGCAGGTATTTTTCTTTTTCTCAGAATACTTGACACTTGTCATTGGATAGGCAACCAAAGAAGTCCCCAAGGAGGGAGAAGAGAATCTCAGCTCAGACCTGCAGATTATTGACTTAGGCTGAAAAAGGATTTCAGGACACATCAAAAGAGGCACCAACAGATTTATTTAGGAAAGCAAGTGATAGAGCAGGATACATGCACTCCAGAGCAAGGTGCACTTTGGGGTCTTGATAATAAATAATAAACATAAGAACCCCACGGGGGTGACATAAGACTGGTGATCTTAATTCTCTTAATCATGGAGCACAGGGCAGGTCACAATGGTCTAGTTCTTTCAGGATTGCAAGGTTGAGGTCATATCGTTAATAATGTTGGGAATATACACATATCATAAGTCTCTGGCAATGTTTCTTTTCCTTTGCTTTATTCACTCTAAAGAAAATACATTGTATAGCCTAGCAAGGTGTGTAGGCATTAATCATCTAGACTCTCAGGACTCTAAGATTCAAGGGCATTTTAAGACTTTAAGCCTGGAGGAAAACAGGCTTTAGAAGGAAGGTGAGGGTGTCCATGGAGATTCTTAGATTTATTTAACAATTTCTTTTTCCTTCCCTGTTGGTCTTCTCTCTACCTATCCTTATTTCTTCTGTCCTCCTTCCACACTCACTATATGTTTTCATTTGCTATCAAATATGGTTGCGGTTTTTGTTCAGACTTTTTGGAAATTAATTTTGAAAGAAAACCTTATGATAGGTGTTATAACACATGCCAGTAATCCCACAAACTTTGTGAAGTGAGACAGGAGAACCACAAGCTTGCAGCCATCCTTGGCAACTTAGTGAGATCCTGTCTCAAAATTAATAAAAAAAAATTAAAAGAACTAAGGATGTAGTTTAGTGGTAGAGCACCCCTAAGTTCAATCCCCAGTAACACACATAGGCACACATGAGAAAAAGGAGGGAAGAAAGAAAGAGAAGAAAACCTTTGGTCTCTCATCTTTTAGGATGTACTTTTCATTAAGCCTCTAAGGAATATTTAAATATGGATTTAGATCAAAGGAATGTTCTTGGGTTTGCTGTGGTCTTGCCTTGTATTAGGCAAAGTACCAGTAATCTTGGTTATTCTGCAATCATGCTTTTATTGACTTACTTTATAAATATTTTGGTGATAGTTTTCTAATGATTTAAAATATTTTGCTTTGTCAGGTGTCTTGTACCAAATGGGAAGAATGTTTTCACATATATGAAGTGATTTTTTTTCTTCTTTTTGTGTTTTAAGACAAGGGACTGATGGGGAAATCTAAGAAACTTCCTATCCCTGGCTTTAGCTTTAGCCTCAAGTTCCACCATTACGAGATCTTTGCTTTTGAGTTATGCATGTTCTTCCCTAGTATCACTCATTAGAAGGTAAAGATCATGCACTCCTAATACCTATGTGGGAATCAATTTTTCTCTTTGCAGAACTTTTCTCCTGGGCCTAGAGAGACCGTGGTGTAGGAAGAGGTACCATTATAGCAATTATTTCAATTTTTCTAGGGGCTAATTTTGCTTTCTGGTTCTTAAGCACTAAGGTCTAAGACTTTCTGGTACTCACATGAGAAGTTGCATCTGAAAGGAGTGTGAGGTCTCCTTGGTGTTGTGCCCTTGGTTTCTATATGAAAGGAGAATATTCTTCTGCCCCTATAACATGACCTAACAGTCCTGTAGGATTTTGTGCTTGTGTGCCCAAGGATTCATCCAGATGAATGATGGCACATCTTAGAGTAGCACAGGATGGAACCTTGGAGCACATAAGTTCATCTCAGAGGCTAACCAACCTTCCTCAACCTGTTGTTGACAATTACAGAAAGAGATGAGAAACCACACATTTATGTGTGCCAGCTTAAAGCACTGGATCGCAATACCAGATGAATAGTCTCCAAAAAAAGTACAGTTAAATATTAGGCACCAAATTAAATAAACTTATCTGTCAGTAGTTTGGACCTCCATCTTTGTACTTTGGAGGTTAATACCAATTAATGGCTCTGACAGTGTGAGGCAGAACCACCTCCAATTTCCTGGGTCGGGCTGCCTTCCCATTTATTTCAGTTTATATTATATCATACCAATATGAACTTGCCTTTGGGATATAAGAAGTAGGATCTTTCCCCTTGGCTTTCCTAATCACTGCAAGAATAAGATATCCTAATGGAGGACAGGGCAGTTCTCTTGCTGCAGGGAGCCAGGAGTATCTGAGTATCAAGTGTGTTAAATTTACCCTGCATCTGATATGGGCAGGGATGGGAGAGATGCCTATGAGTCCTGGGATGAATAATTAGAATAGGTAAATTCAAGGAAGTCTTCTGGCCTACTCTCACAGCGAAGAATATGTGATTTGTGTTTTCCATTGTATGACAAATAAATGGGTGACGTAGCCAGGCCACCTACTTAGTGTAAAGCTTTTTGTAGGATGGAGAGAGCATATTTATTCCCTGAGATTATAGAATTTACCATATAATCATAAAGACAGAGTTTTGTTTTTATATGTCAAATGGTAAGTGTGAAAAGTGAGGTGAAGGAATATAGGAAAGTGAGGGATTGTAAGGAGATTGAGCCTGGCCTGCATCTCAGAAAAGGTTTTCATAGGTAGGTGATATTTAAGCAGAGCTCTGAAGGAAGAGTCAGGAAGTAGTCAGGCCAATAGGTACAGAAGGAGTTTCCTGCAGGTGGTACATCCTAGTAAAGACTCAGGCAGGAGAGAAGGCTCCCCATCCTAAGGAACATCCAGTTAATTTGTGCTATTGAGATTGAGAGGAGGATCAGGGCTTGCTGTATACTGGGCCTTATGGCACCTGTTGACAGAGCTAATTCTTCTTTGCCTACAGGGAATAGAAAATCACTGAAGGGGTTTTCCTAATCATTCCTTTATCCAACAAGTGTTAATAGTATCTACTATCATGGTATTATTGGGGTCTAGTCTAGACCCACAAGATAGTAGAATTCAATAAAAATGGACAAGATTCCTACTCTCATTGAATGCTGAAAGGCAAAGGAGCAAGAAGCAAGTACTTAAATGAACAAAAATGAGGAAATCCTGGGAAATGCTGGAGTGCAACCACACAGGGTGACATGCTAGAAGGAAACTTGGAGGAATGGGTGGGAGCTGCTGTGCTGGAGGCCCAGGAAGGGGATGTCCTGGGAGTTTACTTCAAGCTGAGACTTGAGTAACAAGAAAAATGCATTCTTGTAATGATGGAGGGGTGAGTTTTCAGGCTGAGAAACAGTTGTTACAAAGACCCAGAGGTGAAAACTAGCTTTGATGGTTTCAGGAGCCAAAAGAAATTTCTTATATTTATAATGTAGTGAGAGGAAGTGAGGCCACAGACTTGGGGCCTTCCAGACCATGAAAAGAAGTGGGGATTTTGTTCTGAGGACTTCGGGAGCTACTGAATGGTTGGAGGCAGGAGTGACCAGTTCAAGTTCCCCTCTTAAAAAGATTACTCTAGTTACTTTGTGTAATGTAGATTGTGGAAACTTGAAAATCATTTATGAGGTCACTGTAGTAGCTCAAGTGGGTGACGATATAAGAGAGAGTCACAGAGAGGAGATAGGATTTGGAGGTCAGTGTGACAGGACTTCCCAGTGTTTTTGGAGGTGGACAGTGAAAGAAACGCAGAGACCAAATGGGACTGTGAGGTGAGCATAGTATGTTTACCACCCTGGAAGCACAGCTCATGGGTGACAGACTCGATTGCTTGGGTTGACACCTAGATCTCACTGCATCTGGGAAACGAGACCATGCCAGTACTCAGCCGATAGGCAGTGAGAACTCAATGAGTTCATGTTTGTAAAGCATGAAGAATAGCATCTGGCATTTTCCAGGCATGGAGTGATTGTCTGCTGTTGTGAGAAAGATTGGGAAGCAGGTCTGGAGGGGAAATCCTGTCGTAGCTGTGTGGAGTCTGCATTACCCAACAGACAGGCAAGTTGTATACTGAGAGGATGACTCAGAAATAAGCAGAGGCAGAGGCAGACAGATGTGGTCACTGAGGGGGATATCCGCAGGTGTCCTTGACAGCTATAGGGTTTCATCAGATTTCCTCACAGATGATTAATTAATTAATTTTTGTGGTGCTTGGGGATAATCTGGAGCTTTGCACATGGGAGGCAAGTGTTTTACCACAGAGCAACACTCCCAGCCCTTGCAGAGATAACCTAACAGATCCAGAAGATCTTGAGCTCCTTAGCCTTTAAGAGTGAAGCAAACTTTCCTTTGTAGGAAGAATTGATCCCTTTCTTAAGAAGGAGGTGGAAATATGTCAACCAGATAATTTCAAGGGAAGGTCTGTCTCCAACCTTTTTTTCTGCTGAAAGAAGGAAGAGGATCTTTGCTGGGTTTCTGTTCTCGTGACTAAAAGGCTCAGGGGTCACTCCAGGTAAACTGGGCTGACTGGGCTGCACAAAATACCCGCTGTGACGCTCCTCTGACCTTAAGGGTCCACAAGAATAGAGTGAGAGAGAGCACATGCTGACCCTTTTTATTGAGGATAAACTATTCAAATGAGGCAAGGGATCGGTTCTAGGCGGCTGAGTCCATCTTTATGATGTCCACTGTTAGCAGGTTGACTGACACCTGGGTAGGCCACACCCAAGGGCACAGTAAAAGAAGGGGACACACACAAGGCACTTCCATGGAAGATTCTATCCTAAACAGGGCAAGGGGTTATATTACAAAGGAACAGGTGAGAGTAGCTTCACC
Organism: Ictidomys tridecemlineatus; assembly: GCF_052094955.1. NCBI lineage: Eukaryota > Metazoa > Chordata > Mammalia > Rodentia > Sciuridae > Ictidomys > Ictidomys tridecemlineatus. Next base: position 37,728,073 of record NC_135484.1, on the reverse strand, counting down.
CATGGGGCTGCAGGAAGACACACCCATGCACGAGACACTGACCCTCGGACTCAAGAAGGGTGGGGAAAGCTCTGCCACATTTCTGTGACTGAGCGTCTCAGCATCCAGTTAGGGAGTGTGACTCAGTCATGTGTAAGGTTGGTCTCCCACAGGTCTTAATCCTAGGTTTGGAGGAAGGAAAATAAAATCTATTTCCCCAGAATTAATTAAATTCTGGCTCTGATAGTGTTCATGATACCCGTTCCAGGAAAGATCTTCAACTCATCTGATGAAAAATGGACATGAGCCCTCATTGCTATACAAAATTACATATAAGAGGTTGTGAGGGGAATGGGAAAATAAACAAGGAGAGTAATGAATTACAGTAGATGGGGTAGAGAGAGAAGATGGGAGGGGAGGGGAGGGGGGATAATAGGGGATAGGAAAGGTAGCAGAATACAACAATTACTAATTGGGCATCATGTAAAATTGTGGATGTGTAACCGACGTGATTCTGCAATCTGCATTTGGGGTAAAATTGGGAGTTCATAACCCACTTCAATCTAATGTATGAAATATGATATGTCAAGAGCTTTGTAATGTTGTGAACAACCAATAAAAAAATAAAAAATTAAAAAAAATTCTTATTATGAAATAAAAAAAAATGGACATGAGGGAGTGAGGAGCTGTGGTTGGGTCAGATTGGGTAAAATTAGATTTCATAGCACTAAAAAGAATTTCAGCTGTCAGAGGATGTGTGTGATTCCCAAAGGCAATACTTTGCATACTGATTAAGCAATCATGACCTATTTAGTTTGATTTATAATGAAAAGAAAATCTATGGTATGTTAATGAAAGATCCTGGCATATTTTACTCTGCAGTAGGATTCAAATTGCAATAGGACCCGATGAGTAGGGATAATTACACAGCCGACTCAAATTATCCCCTTTGTAGAAAGATTCCAGGGACACAGGAGCAGGTCAAGGGCTCATCTATGTGTGGGGTTTGGTGTTGTTCTTGTCTGTTTCTAATGTACCTTGATTTGTGTGAGTCTAAGAATATACCAAAACACCCTCACTCTGTTTTCTCCTTCCTTTTTATGTTGTTTTTAGGCTTCACAGGGGCATGAGAGAGTAAGTGGCTTTAGAGTGAAGCAAAGGGAGAGACTGAATCCCTTTAGTAGATAAAAGAAGTTGGAATCAAGAAATACAGCCTCGTGGTGGGCCCTGCAAACCCAGATGCTTCATTTATTTATTCAGTGTTCTGTTTTGTGAACCCATGAAATTCTCCCACTAATAAGCCGCCGTGAGTTGTACTGCAGACCACATGGTAGGTCTGTAGAGGGAGGAGGTTTTAGAACAGAATTTAAACTATTCTACCTTTTTGAAAAGCTTAATAGCTTCATCCTTTATAAAGAGAAGTAAAAGCCTAAGGTGCAGCATTTAAGAGGTGCATGGTACACAGAAACTGGAGTTTAGTTTATGACTTATTTATTTTTTGATGTTGGGCTTCTAAGACATCCAGGCCATTATGGTTAGAAATGATTATTATCTCCTTTTATGAAGAGCCCACTGCAACACTGTTGAGTTTGAAAGTACCAGTAAAGATTAAAGACTTAATTTTAAAGGATGTACATACCCAGTCTCTACACAGTTAGTTGTTCATTCCTCCTACCTTCAGGTCATCATCGTATTGTACAAGGCAGGAAGCAGATTTTTTTTTCCCTAGATACAAGTTGTAACTTTATGTTTGATAACATGTTTAGGAAACCTTTAGAAGGAAACAATCCTAAATATTTTTGTACAATATTTTGGTGAAATATTTTGTATTCAAGGAAAGTGGTCTTTTAAATCTCATAATAGGAAATATATTCATGCTATGAAATATCTTCATGTAAAAAGACTGTTTTTTTATTGTTGGTCATTCAAAACATTACATAGTTCTTAATATATCATATTTCACAGTTTGATTCAAGTGGGTTATGAACTCCCAATTTTACCCCGTATACAGATTGCTGTATCACATCAGTTACCCTTCCATTGATTTACATATTGCCATTCCAGTGACTGATGTATTCTGCTGTCTATCCTATTCTCTACTATTCCCCCTCCCCTCCCCTCCCCTCTCCTCCCCTTTTCTCTCTCTACCCCCTCTACTGTAAATCATTTCTTCCACTTGTATTATCTTATTTTACCCCTCCTTTCCTCTTATATGTAATTTTGTATAACCCTGAGGATCACCTTCCATTTCCATGCGATTTCCCTTCTCACTCCCTTTCCCTCCCACCTCTCATCCCTGTTTAATGTTAATCTTCTTCTCAAGCTCTTCGTCCCTACCCTGTCCTTGGTTACTCCCCTTATATCAATGAAGTCATTTGGCATTTGTTTTTTAAGGATTGGCTAGCTTCACTTAACATAATCTGCTCTAATGCCATCCATTTCCCTCCAAATTCTATGATTTTGTCGTTTCTTAATGCAGAGTAATACTCCATTGTGTATAAATGCCACATTTTTTTAATCCATTCATCTATTGAAGGGCATCTAGGTTGGTTCCACAATCTTGCTATCGTGAATTGTGCTGCTATGAACATCGATGTAGCAGTGTCCCTATAGCATGCTCTTATTAGGTCTTTAGGGGATAGACCGAGAAGGGGAATAGCTGGGTCAAATGGTGGTTCCATTCCCAGCTTTCCAAGAAATCTCCATACTGCTTTCCAAATTGGCTGCACCAATTTGCAGTCCCACCAACAATGAACAAGTGTACCCTTTTCCCCGCATCCTCTCCAGCACTTGTTGTTGTTGGACTTCATGATGGCTGCCAATCTTACTGGAGTGAGATGGTATCTTAGGGTGGTTTTGATTTGCATTTCTCTGACTGCTAGAGATGGTGAGCATTTTTTCTTGTACTTGTTGATTGATTGTATGTCTTCCTCTGAGAAGTGTCTGTTCAGGTCCTTGGCCCATTTATTGATTGGGTTATTTGTTATCTTATTGTCTAATTTTTTGAGTTCTTTGTATACTCTGGATATTAGGGCTCTATCTGAAGTGTGTGGAGTAAAGATTTGTTCCCAGGATGTAGGCTCCCTGTTTATCTCTCTTATTGTTTCTTTTGCTGAGAAAAAACTTTTCAGTTTGAGTAAGTCCCATTTGTTGATTCTAGTTGTTAACTCTTGCGCTATGGGTGTCCTATTGAGGAATTTGGAGCCCGACCCCACAGTATGTAGATCATAGCCAACTTTTTCTTCTATCAGATGTTGTGTCTCTGATTTAATATCAAGCTCCTTGATCCATTTTGAGTTAACTTTTGTGCATGACGAGAGAAAGAGATTCAGATTCATTTTGATGCAAATGGATTTCCAGTTTTCCCAGTACCATTTGTTGAAGATGCTATCCTTCCTCCATTGCATGCCTTTAGCCCCTTTATCAAATATAAGATAGTTGTAGTTTTGTGGATTGGTTACTGTGTCCTCTATTCTGTACCATTGGTCCACCTGCCTGTTTTGGTACCAGTACCATGCTGTTTTTGTTACTATTGCTCTGTAGTATAGTTTGAAGTCTGGTATGGCTATACCACCTGATTCACACTTCCTGCTTAGCATTGTTTTTGCTATTCTGGGTCTTTTATTATTCCATATGAATTTCATGATTGTTTTATCTATTTCTACAAGAAATGCGGTTGGGATTTTGATTGGCAATGCATTGAACTTATAGAGGACTTTTGGTAATATCGCCATTTTGATGATGTTAGTTCTGCCTATCCATGAACAGGGTATATTTTTCCATCTTCTAAGGTCTTCTTCAATATCTCTCTTTAGAGTTCTGTAGTTTTCATTGTATAAGTCTTTCACCTCTTTTGTTAGGTTGATTCCCAAAAAAAGACTGTTTAATTTTTAATTCTTTCTCCTAGTTGCATGTAGAAAAATGCCTTAAAGTCAAAACCATTTAGATTACTGCATGCTCTCTCTTTTTGATTATTAACACTGACTTTCAAATTAGTAAGTCATAACAAGCTGAATCTGGGCTGGGGATGTGGCTCAAGCGGTAGCGAGCTTGCCTGTCATGCATGCGGCCCGGGTTCGATCCTCAGCACCACATACCAACAAAGATGTTGTGTCTGCCGAGAACTAAAAAATAAATATTAAAAATTCTCAAATTCTCTCTCTCTCTCTCTCTCTCTCTCTCTCTCTCTCTCTCTCTCTCCCTCTCCTCTCTCACTCTCTAAAAAAAAAAACAACAAGCTGAATCTACATTAAAAGTAAATAGAATGGTTGTTTTGTATGTGTTCTACTTAGTTTATACATGACAGTAAATGAATTTTGACTCATCATACATAAATGGATTATAACTTCTCATTCTTCTGGTTGTACATAATGTAGAATCATACTGGCCATGTAATAAATAATATATGCACACAGGGTGATAATGTCTGATTCATTCTACTATCATTACTACTACTAAACCCACTCCCCTCCCTTCACTCCCCTCTGCCTAATGCAAAGTACCTCTGTAATCTATTAAAGATTTTTATTTGACTTTTATTAATTTCGTTTGCAGAGAAAGATCCTCTGAAAGAATCTAGTACAGATCCCTGTGTGCCGGCCAAATGACTAACCTGTCTTTGTTAAATTCTATCCCTTCCAGCCAAACTGAATGTTTGAAAAGTAAAGGCTACATTCCTATTGAGTTTCTTAGAAAACCAGGAAGCTTACTTGTACTTAAAACAAACAAATAAGAAATCTGACAATAAATATTCTTAGGTGAATGAATTAGTGCACATGAAATACCCAGTAAGTGGTAGGCACTATTGCCACATACTAAACCTTTGCCAAAGAATGGTTCTTTCCTAGGCCAGATTCAAGCCTTCTTGGGACGCACAGGTCCCCACAGAACCCTCCTCTGCTGTAGGCCTGTAGGCGTTAGAGCACCTAAGGTCTCCATTGTCCTCCAGAGTTAGGAACCTCACACCAAATCTTCCTGGCTCTGTAACTGAAGAGAAGGCAATGAATTGAAATGAATTGAACTGGACTCTTGTCTCCCTCTTTTGGCGTTTGTGTTAGTCTTGCTGTGGTTAATTCAGGCACTAGAGATACAGTGAGGATGAACAAGATGAACCCCCAGAAAGTTCAGGCAGGTCATGGAGAGAGACTGGAAAATCACAACTGCAACACAATGAAGGGTTTTGAAAGAGGACTGTGCAGACACAGAGGAGAGGCATAGAACAGACTTTGTGAAGCACAGACTCCCAAGCTTTCTGCCATCTAACACACATTGACCTCAACCTGAGGATATCCCAACCTTTTTTACTTTTGCTTAAGGAAAACATGTTCTGATTCTCCATTTTACTTATTATGTAAGTTATAAATGGTGTAATCTGCATTTAAAGTAAGAGACGCCAGTAATCTAGGATGTCAAGTATTATTTCCATTTAAAACACAAGGTTGTTGAGTCAAACAGAAGGTTAGTATCCATTATTTGATTATTGTTAAACACAGTTCTTTATGTTAGGGCTGAAAAATACAATTTTAAGTGTCAGCTGTACAAACTTTGTGCCAGATTCTGTGGCCTAATAAAGAAAGTAAAATGCAAATATGCCAACTTCTTTGAGGAGTGACCTGACAGGTCTTTTCTCAAGATTTAGGCTCCTTTCTTCTGGATGGTGATAATATGCTACTTATTAGATTTTTTATTTGTTTGTTTCCATAAGTAATTTATTAAATATCCAATGACTATTTATTTTGTTTTAATTTTATAAATTTTATTTTAATTGTATTAATTATGGGGTACAAGACAATAATTTGATACATGTATAAAATGTGTGATGATAGAATCAGAGTAGTTAGCATTTCCATTTAAAGATGTTAACAAAATTTTTGAATAACATAATAATCGTATATATTATGAGGTACAAAATGATATCTGTAGATAATGGATACTGATCAAATCAAGGTACTTAATATTTCTATCTTCTTGTCATTACTTGTATTTGGTGTCTTCAAGCTCCTTTCTTCTAGTTCTTCATAAATATGTAACAGGTTCTTGTGAATTATGGTCACCTACTGTGCTATGGAACCCTAGAACTTATTGCTTCTGTCTAAGTGTGTTTTGATACTCCTTATTCAGCCTCTCTCTATTCTCCTTCTACTTCTCCCTTCCCAGCCTCTAATAATTACTGATCTATGTTCAGATTGCCTTTTTTAAGCATCCACATGTGAAAGAGAATATGCAATATTCCTCTTCTGATGTCTGACTTATTTCACTAAGCATAAATTTGCTACAAATGTTTGGATATTTCTTCTTATAGCTGAATCACATTTCATTAGGGATGCAGACTACATTTTCTGTATCAGTTCATCTGTTGATGTACATCTAGGTCCATTCTGTGTCTTAGCTACTGTGAATAGTGCAGCAAGGGCATTGAGGTATTTCTTTGATAGCTGATATCATTTCCTTTAGATATATCCTAGAAGAGAGATAGATGAATCATATGACAGATTTATTTCTAGTTTTTTGAGCAACCTCTGTATGATTCTTCATAGTAACTCTGCTAACTCATTTTCCCAACAATGTATAAGAATTCCCTTTTCCCTGCATCCTCTCCAGAATTTTTTATCTTTCCTATAATACCCTTTTTAATTGGGGTGAGATGATTGTGACCTTCCACCATCCATATCTCATTGTTTGTTTGTTTCAGTTAGCAGCTTTTATTTATTTTAAAAATTTAAAAAAATTGTTCTATTAATTATACATGAAAGCATAATTTATTTTGATTCATTGTACACAAATAGAGCACAACTTTTAATTTCTCTGGTTGTACACGATATAGAATCACACCATAGGAGCAGTCATACATGTACCTAGGATAATGATGTCCATCTCATTCCACCATCTTTCCTGTCCTATTCCCCCTCCAATTCCCTCTCTCCCCTTTGCCCAATCAAAATGATGTATTCAATTTTTTAGAAATATTTTTAATTGTAAATGAACACAATATCTTTCTTTTATTTATTTATTTTTATGTGGTGCTGAGGATTGAACCCAGTGTTTCTCTATCGCTGAGCTACAACCTCAGTCCAACTTATTCAATTTTAAGATCAAGTTCAATCAGAACTCCACATAAGATTCCGGGATATAATATACTACCTCTGAGATTGTTTTCACTTAGATGTTGATGTGAGTGGTGCTCTTGGACCCTTTCAGTATACTGAGTTTAATGGCCTATTCTCATGGGTCCCTGGTTACTTTATCATTGGTAATCACTTCCCCACCTAAAACTCTCTCTCATTGTTTATCTCCTTGAACTCTCTGTCTCTCCATTGTTGATCTCTAAGCATGCATGAAAAATGGCTACAAACTATTTACAAGAATTATGATGGTTAGCCTAGGGAATAAGAGGAAAAATGTGAAAAAAAGTTCATTTTAGAATTCTTAAAATACAGTATTCTCCCCATGGACACTAGAGTTCCTGAGAGCTGACCTGACTCACCTTCAAATGTCATTTGCCTCCAAGGCAATAAGACATTCTGGAGAAAGGTGGGTGATTGGGACTGGGCCCAGCCCTATCCTGTCACCAAGGAGTCCTGGCCCTCTTCTCTGCCTTGTCTTCATCAACTATGATCTGAAAAAGATCTCTCGTACCCTTCAGATTTGGCACTAAATAATTCTCAGAAATAAGGAGTCCTAAAATAATTTCTTTAGAACCACTTAAGTATTAAAGACTCTATTGCAACATTAAAATTTCATGTAGAAACAGATTAATTTTTCATTGTGGGACATAAATGTCACTCATACCACACAAAAGTAGTCCGATCTTTATATGTTTACCCACCTTCCATTTTGCTGTAAGAAATGTGTTTAGAACACAGTGTTGCTAACACTTATTGCTTACAATATGAACTTCTTTCTAGCTATTTTTAATGAAGCCATCAAATTCAGAATGACACATATATGCACAAGTGTTCAGAAGACACTTGTTATCTCAAAATTCAAAGCCACATCAAACACATAATATTAACTTATGTAGAACAGTTTACAGGGTCCAACTGCAAGAGATTCTAAAGCAATGCAAGACCAGCATGAGAAGGAATTCTCTGACTAGTAGCCAGTTCCTGCACAATGGGAAGGCCATGGTTACTGCAGACTGTTTCTTCACTTTTTCCTTGAGTCACCTTTTCAGGCCAAAATCAATGTGGGGTGGCTGCTCAATAGACTTTCTCCTTCACCCTTCCCTAATCCCCTTTTCAACCCCTGTCTCCCCGTCTCCTCCTTACCACTAGAGCTCAGTTTCATCTCATTGTCACTCACTTGACTAAGGTCCCCAGGCCCTGTGGACCTGATTGGACACAGAAAGGTGGCAGGTCTTTTGATTCTTCAAAGTGGGGCATTTACAGTAAAACAGAACCTTTTTCTTGCCAAATTTGATGCCATCACAAAGCAGAACAGCTGGAGCAGAAGTCCTAAAAAAATAGGGCAGGGCCTGGCATGTTCCAGGAAAGGCAAAGAGGTCAGGGTGGCTGGAAGTGGGGTGAGGACGTAAGAGCAAGAGGGAGAACTGAGCTAAGGGACCTGGCTGTGTAAGGCCACCAAAGGCCTGCATATGTGAACTTTGATGACTTTTTACTCAGTGAGAATGTGGAGCCAGTGCAGGGGTTTCTTTCTCTTTCTTTGGTACTGGGAATTGAACCCAGGGATACTTTACCACTGAGCTATATCCCTAACCTTTTTCATTTTGAAACATATCTAAGTTACTTAGGGCCTCACTAATTTGCTGAGGCTGACCTTGAATTTGCCATCCTCCTGCCTCAGCCTCCTGAGTTGCAAGGATTACAAGCATATGCCACTGTGCCCGGCCCCAGTACGGGCAAGCCATGTGCTCTGACTAATGTTTTAATGGAGCTCTCTGGTGGCTGTGCTGAGAGGGACTACAGAGAGATGAAGTAGAAGAAGGGAGCCAATTTGGGAGGCTGTTACAGGAGCTCAGATGAAAAGGATGGTGATAGTCTGAACTAAGGTAGAGTGCCTTGGAGGTAATGAGGAAACAGATTCTGGATTGCCTTTGAAAGTTGAAATGCACCAACAGGGTTTCCTGATGGATTAGATGGAGAGGATGAATGAAACAGAAGTTTTAAAATGATGCTGATCTCCTATGTGTGCATCTAAAGGGCTATTCTATTTCTTCACCAATATACATGAGAAACAATTGCTTAGGAAAAAATATTCCTTAATATTTTTCAGAATTAGGCTATCAGTAGAAAGAGTCCTGAATTGGGCCTAATTCTGAATCCTAGTCCACAGTGAAAGAAAGTGCTTCATTTATATCTCATACTGTGTTTTCCTTAATTCCAAAATGTATCGATTTCATTTTTAATACACTGTGATAGATTCGGTTTCATAGCCCTATTACTACTTTGTGAAAACTCTGTCAACATTGTAAAAATGTAATGTGTAGGAATTCCAGATTTTTTTTTCATTTGTAAATAAGTCTAAATCCACTGCATTTAAGTTTTGCTTTTTTTAAAGGCTGTTTCTGAGCCTGATTAATCCAAGTGTTTAGGACTGTAGGGACCTATTTAGTAGCATGATTCTTCTGAAGAATTTTCTGTACATTCCATTTCAAGATTGTACCTAAAATCTTATAATAATGATTGATGTTTTTATTTCTGATCTTTAGCAGTTAATGTTATGCCAATTATCTTATCTTTAATAACAAGTTTTATTTTAATATTTTATTTGGAAAGTGCCTGAAATTCCATGGTTTCACATGGTCAAAATTTCTTTTCCCATAATTAAAACCTAAAATCATTCAGTAAAATGTAAAAATAGAATTATAATGTGAGTAAGATGATATTTTTGGACCTTTTCAGGGGCAGACCTCCTCAAAGCTGTTCATTACTTTCATCTCCTCCCTTCTCATTTGCTGCGTGACCCACACAGTGCCATCTGGGGTCCATCTTCCCTGTTCCACTCACAAGCACAGCCCTCTCCAGACTCACAAATTACCTCCTACTCAGTAGATTCTTCTTTGTCCCTTGTTCCCTTGACCTTCCCATGTTTGGTAGGAAATGTCAGTTCAGTAAATTATTTGGTTTCATGATCTAGATAACACAGTTTTTAAACACCCTGAAAAGCAGGCATTGTGTAATAAATGATGTATGCTGTTATATAACAGACTCGCTCTGTCTTGATAACAAAAAGAAAATAATAGAATACCATGGAGACTTCAGTCCTAAGGAAGACCAAGGGGTACCTTTGAATGCATTTGCTGGAGTCATGTCTTATATTTGGGACTGAATAACTTAAAGGGGATGGAAGGAGTGGAGGGAAAGGCAAGTTCCTCACAGCTGATTTCATCTGATGCAGTTTTCTCAATTGTGCCATATCTACGCTTTAGGTGGCTTTGGAGGAACTTGCCCCAAAGCAATATAAATTGGAAGAATATGGCAAATCCACTCTACGAATGATTTTTTTTTAAATCTATCCAGAAATTTTGCTGATTTCTCTATACTCCTCAAGTGATGTATCTTTTATTTCCCACTTTATTAATGAACTCTTAGAAATTTCTCAGCCCTTCGGACAGCTCCACTGTCCTTCCTGTCATTCATGCTGGGAACCTCGGGACAGTGCTTTTGTCTGGTTCATATTTCTCACTTATGGTCTCCTGTCAAGTCTGTCTGTTCTATTTCTTTTATCTGACATACCTCTCCCTGTTCCTATTGCCATTATTATTCTTTATTTGGAGCCACAGAGGAGTGTCCTTTTTTTTATGTCATCCATTCATTCATGTAGCATTAATTGAGTTTCTCCTGGAAACTTCTGCCAGATATTGAGGACACAAAGATGTATGACTTCCTTGCTCTCATGTGGTCACAGTCTCATGGGGACAACAGACTTAGAAACAAGTAATTGCAGTACTTCCTGTCTTCCTAGATCAATTTTGATAAAAATTACCATTTTATCATCAGATTATGTGCCCTTATTATTCCTAACTTAAAATATTAGAAAAATAAGATAATAAATAGCAGTATTTTACCTTTTTCTGGTTACTTTTACCCAAACTAACAATATATGCTAGATTCCTCATAAAAACCTATACTTTCTAATTTCCATGTTACCTTTGGAGGCTAGCACTGTCATTGACAAGTTCCTTCATAGCAGTAATCTATTTCTTTTTTTTTATTGTTGGTTCTTCAAAACATTACATAGTTCTTGATATATCATATTTCACACTTTGATTCAAGTGGGTTATGAACTCCCATTTTTACCCCGTATACAGATTGCAGAATCACATCAGTTACACTTCCATTGATTTACATATTGCCATACTAGTGTCTGTTGTATTCTGCTGCCTTTCCTATCCTCTACTATCCCCCCCTCCCCTCCTCTCCCCTCCCCTCTTCTCTCTCTACCCCCTCAACTGTAATTCATTTCTCCCCCTTGTAGCCCGCCGTCAGGATGGCCGAGCAGTCTAAGGTGCTGCGTTCAGTAATCTATTTCTTTAGAAATAACTCTCTGCTCTCTGAGTAGATACAGCATTTACAATGAAAAATCTGCACACTCCTCCTGTATTTCTATATGCATGTTCTTCTTGACTTTCCTACTGATGAACAGCAGTCAGCCCATCATCCCCAAATAAGAAATGATGACATGTGTGGATCATCTTCTTCCTAAGTCTCTTTAAAAAAGGGAATTTTCCAAGTAAGAAGAGAGAAGAAAGGTGAACGTCTACTAGGGAAGATAATGGTAGGAAAACTGTATTGCTTACCCTGGTTCCCTTTTGGTTCTAGCTACAAGAAAACACATGAAACCCTGAGCCATGCAGGGCAGAAGGCGACGGCAGCTTTCAGCAATGTGGGAACAGCCATCAGCAAGAAGTTTGGTGACATGAGGTATGTGGCTAAGAACCATGATGTATTAGTCAGCTTTTCATTGCTGTAACCAAAATATCTGACAAGAAGAACTTACAGGAGGGAAGATTTATTTTGACTCACAATTTCAGAGGTTTCAGTCCATGGTTGGCCAGTTCTATTGGTTTGGGCCTGAGGGGAGGTACAAAAAATCATGGAACAAGGGTATGTATGGCAAAGGAAGGCTGCTCAGTGCATGGCCACCAGGAAGCAGAAAGAGAAATAGAAGGAAAGGGACCAGAGACAAGATACAGTCTCCCAAGGGCACACCCCAGTGACACACTTCCTCCAGCCATGCCCCATCAACCTGTAGTTTTCACCTCCTCCCAGTTAGTTCATTCAAATCAATTAATCCATCAAATGGATTAATCCACTGATGAGGTTAAATCCTCATGATCCAATTATTTCCTAAAAGCCCCACCTGTGAACATTGCTGCAATGGAGACTAAGTCTTTAACACTTGAGATGTGGGGAGACAGTCTAGATCTAAATCATAACAGTTGGGAACCCTGCTAAAGGAACATTGTCTGTTGGCTGGTCTTAACTTTCTTTTAATGCATAAAAATGATGTTTATGATTAAGATAAATTTTTTTTATTGGGATGATTTTTGCTTGAAGGTCAGCCTAGGGGGCCTGGTCCCAAAGATATTTTTCCATTAGTAAAAGTAGAAAATAGGGGGTCATGAGGAGGAATTTCATAAAAATGCAGCACACACTGAATCTTACAAGTCTTAAACAGTGTATGTGCTCATTGGAATACACTCTGATAAACTATTTGTGCATATAACTATGTGCTATTTTTCTGTGCTAAATATATACATTCATATTTATTCTTTTGATTTATACTTCTAATAAATTTTTCTTCCTTTTAGCAGTAAATTATGAATGTTAATACTTTTGAATTTCATTTTTAATAGATATTATTATCCAGTGCATAACAGTAACAAAACTTTTAAGGAAGTACCTTCTATATTGTAGTCATTTTTAGAGTTACTGTTAAATAAAACTAGGATGAATAGGAAGGTAGTTTAAACTGAGAACAAAATATCCTCACTGTAGGTGTCAGAAGAAAAAAAATGTAGTATTGGCCATTTTTCTGTTTAATATTACAGTCAAGGAAGTTACTTTAGTCTAGAGTTATTACTCTCATGTTTTTGCTTAGTTAAAACAGTTTCAGTTTATTTTTAATTTGGCTAATATACCTTAGGAGTTCATTCTTTAGAAATCAATTTCATTTTTTCTCTTTAGAAATCAAGATTTTATTGTTAAAACTTTTTCAAGGAAGTTTCTAATTTCTTCTTTTAAGAAATTGTGTATTTATTTTATTGGGTTAATAAACTCTTTTTGTTGTTGTTTTTGGTATCAGAGATTGAACCCAAGTGTGCCTAACCACTAAGCAATATCTCCAGACCTTTTTTAAAATTTTTGATTTCGAGACAAGGTTTTGTTAAGTTGCTTAGAGCCTCACTAAATTGCTGAAGCTGGCCATAAACTTGAGATCTTCCTGCCTTGCCAGCTGAGCTGCTGGGATTACAGGTGTGTGCCATTATACCCAGCATGATTCCTTTTTTTTTTTTTTTTTTTTGATACTTAACCACCGAGCAATATCCCCAGCCCTTTTTATATTTTATTTAGAGACAAGGTCTTGCTAAGTTGCTTAGGATTTAAGTTGCTGAGGCCGGTTTTGAACTTGTGCTCCTCCTGCCTCAGCCTCCCGAGCCACTGGGATTACAAGCATGCACCACCGTGCCTGGCCATCAATTCTTATTTTACTTATTTCTCTGCAGCTTTGATACCTGGAGGCAAATATTTATATCTTGGTGGATTATGCCAATATTCATGAACCACCTTAACAACTAAGCATTCATGAGGATAGAGTTAAGTAAGGACATATGTGTGAATCTGAGTATATTGTTTTTATCTTCATTTTTACTAAACTGCACTATCAAGAGCAATTCTAATTCTTCAGAGGCAACATGCATTGAACAGGTCAACTTTCTGAATTTTTAGTGACTGCCAGAGTTTAACAAATACGATTTGCAGTCATTTTAATGGCATTGAAACATTTTTCTAAATGAATTCATAATCTTTTAGAACAGGAAAGACCCTAATACTTGTTATACCAGAGAAAATACATTTTTCCATATTTATAAAATTTATTTTCTAGATACACAGTTGAAATCTTTCACTTGAATGCTTGGACCTCTGCATAATAGTGCCAACTAGAATAGTTTTTCTCCATTTTTTAGGGGATCTTGCAGACACCCCCAGAGCTTGTTTAAAATGAGTGTCTCACCTTTCCAAGATTGTGCCTGAGTGGGTATTGGTGGAATCTAGGAATCTGCCTTTGTAACAAGCTCTCAGGTGGTTTGGCTTCAGGTGATCAAATTAAGAAGAGGACCAATATAACTTAGCTTCCTGTACTCAAGTGTACTCATTTACAAAATGGGGATAAGAGTAACAATGTTGGGTATAGCTCAGTGCTAGAGCATGTTCTTCATATACAGGAGGCTATGGGTTTGATCCCCATCATCACACACACACATACATACACACACTCACACGCGCACACACACATACACAAGGTAGCAACAATATTTAGTTATAAAAGATGCAGAAGAGAGTTTGGCATATATTTTACGCTCAATGAGTACTAGTTTTAATCTTTATTAAGTGACAAGCTTAGTTTCAGGGTTATCCCACATGATGGAAATTAGGAAGCATCCATTAACAGGAGTCTACACTGTGTTTTGTGAAGCTCCTCACTGTTTTTGCACATAATGAGGAATGAAGACTGTGTTGCACATATGCTGTATGTTGATATAATCATGTTCATACACTAATTCAATATCATATCCAGATTGTGGTGACTCCTGTTTTAATGTGGCTTTGTTTTAGCACAATGCATAACCTATTTTCTAGGAGTTCCACACTTTTCATTAATTATTGTTTCATAGAGAAAATACAACACTGTGCCAGGAAAGATGGCACATGACTGTAATCCTAGCAGCCTGGGAGGCTGAGAAAGGAGGATTACAAGTTCAAAACCAGCCTCAGCAACTGAGTGACGCCCTAAGCAACTTAGCAAGACCCTGTCTCAAATAATAAAAAGGGCTGAGGATGTGACTCAGTGGTTAAACACCATAGGGTTTAATCCCTTATACCAAGAAAAGAAGATACAACATTGTCATTATAAATTGGCTAAAAATACTACAAAATGATGCCTATGTTTTTAGAGACTCAAATACAGTCCTGAAATATTTTGAGAAGTTGGAAAAATTTAGAGCTATGTATTTTTATTTCTCACAAGTTATGATTGTGTAACATTTGTATATTAATGAAGATAATTCCCTGCAAAAACAATAAATATTACAAAGAGTCTTTGGTATTAAATTATTCTAAAGCAAGTCAAATATTATATATATATATATAAAATTTTAATGTTTCCTAAGTTCAATAAAGACTCTTAAATGAGAAAAATTACAAAGTTTTGACATTTTGCTCAAATCAATGTGCCAATTTTTAAAATGACAGTGGGGGAAATGTTAACATCTTTGCACAGATATTTTACTTTAAACCCTTTTATGGTTTAAAGTATCATCTTATTCTAGATTTTAAGTAGTTACATGGTAAAATTCTGAGAACACATTTCTGAACTTGTTCAAAAAAATTATCAGCCAAATTTAGATGTCTTAGGAGAAAAACAGTATTTCATACTCTTTCTTTAGAATAATTCCAAATTAGCTGGGTGTGAAGGTACAAGCCTGTAACCCCAACTATGCATTAGGTTGAGGCAGGAGGATAGCAAGTTCAAGGCCAGCCTGAGCATCTTGCTGAGACCATTTCAAAATAAAATAAAGTAACATAAAATAAAATAAAAAGGGCTGGAGGTAGAGGACTTGCCTAGTGTGCCTGAGGCCTTGGGTTTAATCCTGAACATTGCAAAAAATCAATCTGACAACATGAGCTTTTTAAAAATAAAATAAAAATCCCTGTGTCAGAATTTATGTTTTATAAAAATAAGTTGTATTTCCTGAGCTAAATAATAGTTTCATTTTAACCTGACTACAATTAGATGATGTCACCTTGGGCCAGTCAAGAAATTGTCCAATTTCTTTCTCTATATAAAATAGCTTTTATAATATCTGCTTCACCAAAATGTTTACTGTGAAATTAAAATGAAATCACATTTATGAAAGTACCATGGAGGAAATGGAAAGTGTTGGAAACATTTTCATAATAATATTGGCACATTTTTCAGAATTTCTCAGTGAATTTGTTCAAACCTATAA